>NC_139800.1:51651435-52004191 GCF_965231275.1 Zosterops lateralis
TAGCAGTTTAATTATGAGGCTAAATTTCGGTGATTGATGGATTTCTTCAGTGAATTTCTTGTGTTGAAATATGTATTACCAGAGAATTAACTTACATCATTTTCTTTTGCATGTTATCCTAAACAGTTGGTCTCAAACAGGGTAGGCTGCCCAAATCTTAGGTATTAAGATACCATTAAAAATCCATTGTATTTACCAGCTGTTGCCACTCAGTCACTGACTGAGGTGGCAGAGAGTCTTCTGTAGATGTGGCAACTTGTGGGCAAGTGCTTGTGTACAAGCAGATGACTCTCAATTACTTCTGTTGCATCTTGCAATAGTCAGTTACTGTCAGTTACTTTGGGGTGAGACACAGTAGAATCAGACTGGTTTGAGCTGAAAGTACCTTGGAGATTGTCTGTCTCTATTATATTCGCCATGAACAGGGCGAATCTGCTAGATCAGGTTGCTCAAAGCTCTATCCCACCTGACCTTGAACATTGCAAGGAATGGGGCATCCACAGGCTCTCTGGGCAAGTGCCTTACCACCCTGACAGTAAAGAATTTCTTTCTAATGTGTAATATAAACCTATTCTCTTTTAGTATGAAGACGTTCCCCTTTGTCCTGTCACTACATGCTCTTCAAAAATGTCTCTTTCCATCTTGGTTGTAATCTCCATTCAGGTACTAAAAGGCCACAATTAGGCCACCCTAAAGTCATCTCTTTTCTAGGCTGAATACACCTGATTCTCTCAATATTTTGTCACAGGAGGCATGCTCCTTCCTTCTAATCCAAGCCCTCCTCTGGACTCAGTCTAACAGGTCCACGTCCTTCCTGTGCTGGAACCCCAGTGCTGCATGCAGAGTTCCAGATGGAGCAGAATTCCCTTCCCTCCCCGGATGCAGCTCAGGACACGTTTGGCTTTCTGGGCTGGGAGTGCCCATGGCTGGGTCATGTCCAGCCTCTCACCCACCAGCACCCCCAAGTCCTCAAAGGGCTGCTCTTGATTTGTTCATTCTCTGGCCTGTGCCAATGCTGGGAGGGTCCTGACCCACATGTAGCACCTTGAACGTGGTCTTGTTTAACCTCATGAGACTTCCCATGGTCTCACTTCTCAAGCTTGTCCAGGTCCCTCTGGATGACATCCTGAACTTAAGTAGTCTCAGCAGCACTACTCAGCATGGGATCATTTGCAGACTTGCAGAGGGTGCACTCAATCCATTTGTCTGTGTTACTAGTGAAGACATTGAGTAGCACCAGTCCCAGTATGGATCCCTGAGGGCCACCAATTGTCACTGATGTTTGTTGGGACTCTGAGCTATTGACCGGCACCTCTGAGTGCAACTCTCCAATCACTTTCCTATTAATCCACCCATAAATATTCTCCATTTTAGAGATAAAGATGTTGTAGGGGATTGTGTCAATGGCTTTGTATAAGTCTAGGTAGATAACATCCGTAGCCCTTCCCTTGTCTACTGATAGAGTCAATTTGATACGGAAAGGCCACTTGGTTGGTCAGATGGGACTTGCCCTTGGCTGAAGCCATATCAGCTCTCTCAGATCGCTTCCTGTTCTCCATCTGCCTTAGCACAGGTTCTAGGAGAATCTTTTCTGTGGTCTTCCAGGCACAGAGTAGTTTCGGAGTGGTCTAAAAGCAAATCAGGTTCAAGATTCAAATTCAGCTGTTCTCAGAGTTAAGGTGAGGAAAGAAATAAGAACAAGGAATCCGTTTTTGTCAAATAAAAGCATTTAGAAACGTGATTCCAACCTCTGGTGACAGAAGTTGGATGTTGTCAAGGAGGAGCGTATTTTCCATCCCAGCACATTCATATATCCTCTAAATATCTCTTTAAAGTACTAATCTTGATCTATGCTATTTTTCATGAGAAGTATTCTTTGGATACAGTTAATTCCCATCTCTTTTTGCAAATATTTAAATGCTACTTCCCTAAAAGCTGCATTTCATGGTATTTCAGTAACCAGTTGTAAGTTGATAGAAGTGATTACTCTTGCAAGTAAATACTCAGGCCAGTTTTATTTGGTAACTTCTATAACAGAAAGGCTGTGATTCACCTAAATGGAAGAAATGGCAGAGGATGGAAACTAAGCTTTAAGTGCTGATTTATTTTAGTGATCTTGTAGAAGATACAGTTTATTGCAAGATTTTAAAGTATTGTCTTGACTAACAGTTTAACGCCCTTCTGTACTGGTGGTTTTTTGGGGTTCTTCTTGCACGTAGAGGCAGTATATGACCTTGGCAGTACCATTTCTGCATAGTGACAGGTCTTTTAGGTTCTTGTTTGAACTCTCCTACCAGGTACTGAAATTTGAATTTTAATGGTTCTTGTTTACTGTTTTTTTCAGCAGGTAATTGCTGCCATGGAAACACAACTGTCTAATGGACCAACTTGTAATAACACAGCCCATGGTTCAGCCACCATAAACAATTGCTCATCACCAGTTGATTCTGGGAACACAGAAGACAGCAAAACCAATTTAATAGTCAACTACCTTCCACAAAACATGACACAAGAGGAACTGAAGAGTCTCTTTGGCAGTATTGGGGAAATAGAATCCTGCAAGCTTGTCAGGGACAAAATAACAGGTACGTTGGTTTTGGAGTTTTCTGTATCTTTTCATTTTTACAAGCAGCAAACTGAGATGATATTCTGAAATTCTCCTAAGTAATGGAATAAAGGCAGAAGGAACTAGTGCTGATGCTACTGGTCAGAAGGAACTCACGTTGATGATTTTTCAAATTATATACCCCAAAATCAAGTTTATTTATTTGCATTTCATTTTGGTTAGTTTGAGTGCTATAAATGCTAACAGGACATTCAAACTTGGGCTTCAGAGTACTAGGAAAGAAGATTCACATGTGAAAAAGCAGATACGTATACAAAGTTTCCTTGAATTTTAATTCGGCTTCATTGAAGTTAGACTTCAGTTCTTTTGATGCAAAAATACTTCTTCTCAGGGATGCGGGTAATGAAGCTTGTACCTTGGAAGATGGGCAGATTATCTTACTTCACAGGTAAAACTGCTTTTGAATTGCAGCACTTGCACAGTTTCTTGCACAATGGAATACACACTTGAATTAATTTATGCTACTTGGCTTCCTTCGTGTTGAACAGTCTCTGGCTGAATGTTGTTTGTTTCTCCTATGGCTCTGAATAATCAGCAGATCTTCTCACAGCAGATGATTTGTTCTTAAGACATCAGGTAGTGGAATGGGTAAATCTGTGAAGTACCCTCCTTCAGCGTGGTAGTCTGGGATACTGAAATCACAGCTTTTAGTTGATCTGGCCTGACCAAACCTTAAAGCAATCTTTGCTCTTCAGTGTGAAGATTATTGAATGTTCTTGGGGATGCCGAAGAAACCAGATGGGGGTGATGTCACAGCTTGTTGTCTTTCAGGTGAAGTCTGGTTGGTGGAGAAAACAAACCTGTTTGCTCTGTAGGTAATGACTTCAATGCTTTGAAACGAAAAGTCCCTTCCTTAGGTGTTTCTTATCTTGTCCTTTCCACGTTTGTCCTGGGAGTGGAAGGATGTAACTTGTACTTCATCAGTTAGTAGGATGGCTATTCAAAGACAGTACTTCTCTGTCTTGCATATTCCACATATTTAGCATTCCTTATCATAGTTGCTTAGGAATGACTTCAATGGCTATTGCAGGCCCACAGAAGTAACCCTCAAGGTCTTTATGATGAATGCTCATATTGTCCATATCCTTTCATGATGGGTCTGATGTTCTATATGCCAGCAGCACTGTTGCTGCTACATAGTTTCAAAAGACTCCTTACCTGGGAATGGAGCTGGACTTAATTGTAGACCTCTTGTGTCAAGGTGTTTTGTATATGACATGAAGTGATCCCTGAGAAGGATCCTGAATTTAAATTACATTCTCAGTAGCAGAGAACTCCAGTGTTGAAGTTATTGGAGATAGATAATTTTCCTACTTCATCAGAGAGCAGCTCCTCAGCTTTGAGAGATACTTTCAGCTGCCAGTAAAAATACTGCGTCAGTCTTTTTCCAAAAGGTTTTGGTATTATAAGTAAGATTGAGAAATATGGTATCTGACCTTGTAGCTGCATTGGGAGCAATACTTCTGATTTAAGTAGCCTGGAACAAGCTAATCTTGTGTTTGTAGATGCTGAGGAGAAAGCTCTTGATTTTCAGTCCTGTTCTTACTCATTTTCAGGTTTTCTTTAGAGAGTTTTGAAAAGCAATTTTGTCTTTTCCTTCTAAATTCTGAACAGGGGTTGTTACTAGGTTCTATGAAAGAAGAGATGTGGCATGAATTTCAGACTTTCATTGGTTGAATTCCTCTGTTAAAATGCTGTGCTTTTTTTTATCGTTCTCAGATGAACTGCCATGAGTATTAGTTACTTGGTGAATATCTTTAAATTATAAGTTTAGGGTAGCATAGAAGTTGAAATACACTTCTATACTTACGGTATTGCTGAGGTCTGTAATGGCTTGGTGTCCACCACTCTGGGCCTGCTGGTTTGCAGAGTGGAGTTTGGTGGGCACACATGTGGGCCAGTCCAGTCCTTGGCTTAGAGTGGTACCGTCCTGCAAGCTTGATGCCAAAGATTGCGTTTCACTTCATGGCCACTGTCACAACTGGTGGGCAAGACCAACAACAGGGAGGAAGTAACCTTAGCCCACAGCTTTTCAACAACTTCAGCAAGAAGTTGATCTCTGCCTACTGGGCTGTATGTGAAATTTGATCTCTGCAGGTGTGCCCAGTTAGAAACCACCGTCCGGTCCTGAGAGTCAGAGTTCCTCCTGCCAGGATCACTGGGTTGCCAGTGCCGTGTGTTAAAATTCAGAGAGATCATGGCTAGCCACTGTCACCTTGACCCAAATACTCATTAGCATACAGTGGATTTAAATCAAGTTATCTCCCACCCTATTACTTAGTACTCACTCTGTGTTCTGCAACACTGAAATGCACTTGCATTATGATAGAATCACTGAATGGTTTCATTTGGATAGTACCTTAATAAGCATCTGATTCCAACCTCCGCACCCTGGGCAGAAACACTTCTCAGTAGAGGTGAAAGTGCCCCATTTCCTTGAGGCTGTCTGCACACTCTAGGATTGAGAGGAGTTGAACTCGAGGGCCTTCCTTGTTTTTACCACTCTGGAAAACCTGCTTGAGGGGAAGGAGGTGCCCTGAAGTTCACTTACTAATTTCATGTGAACAGTTTGAAGTCCAAGTCCTGATTATTTTATTGATTTTTGGCTAGGGATTTGGTTGTGAATAAAGGAGAAAACTGATCTGTGAAGGTTCCTGATGGTCATCTCCAAGCGTGCACTTCATGGGCAGAGCTTTCTGTTGGGGCAGCCTTACTAGCTGAAGTGAAGTCTGCTTTCCGTATTAGTGCAAAAACATTTCAAGTCTTATCAGTAAGAATTAAAATAGCTGAGTGCTGTGGGGTTTGTTTTTTTTGTTTGTTTGTTTTTTTTTGGTTTTTTTTTTTTTTACTGAAGGTAAATAAATTAAATGTTAATAATACTGAAGATTCTAAAGGGTGCTGAACAAGAGTCTCTCTTCATGTGAGAATCCCACTGACAACAGCATCTGATAAGTGGGTCATGAATGTCACTTTGTCTTCACTTGCTAACCAGAGAATCTGTCAGGAATGAGTCATTGTGCCTAGATATTTTAGAGTCTGTGTTAACTCTTACGTGCTTTTGACTAATGCAGATGTATGTCAATACAGATTGCAAAACTACTGCGTAAGTTAATTGTGGTTGTACGATAGGCAGGAGACCCTGGCCTCAGCAAAGCAACATAACTGAATTCCAGTCAGCCACTTTAGGTAGCTGTTTAATTTAGTTTATGTCCTTCTACATGTTTAAAGGCAGCAGAGGTAACATTTATCATATAAACACATTTTATGTAACCTAATGTTAAGCATGTATAGTTACAAAAAAAAAGCTAAAAATACTCTAAATGTTAAGAAAGAGAATAAAATGGGATGAAATTTAATTACTGGAGCTGCCCTTGGTCAAGCACTTTAAAGAGTAGATGCTTTTGGCTTGCACAACTTAGATTTCACAGTTTTTGAAAAAATACAAGAAAAAGTCATAGCTAAGCACTAAAAAGTAAAAGATACCATGGTATGGTAAACATTTTCTAGATCTACTTTTCTGAAACTTGAATATAGGTAAAAATGTGACTGTAGTCTCCTTAAAAAAAAAAAAACTAAAACCTGCATTCTTTTAACTCCTGCTGTCTTTAGTACAATTTCCACTGTACATGTGGAAGATTAATGCCTAATTTTCACATTGTGGAATAATCTCCCAGTTTTCAGTTGTGTTTGTGATATTTTTAGCTAAACTGAAACTCATGGAATATAGACTCCTTAATTTCAGAAAGCAGCTCAGATGTCTTAAATTTGGGAAAGTATTTGTTTTCTTGGCTTCAAAGCTCCTGTACTGTTCTCTTATTAAAATAATCATATGTTAATAAAAGTCTCAACTTATTTTCTTTGAAAGACAACTTGCTCATGAAAAGGTCTGGTTTTCTTGTCTCCTTAGCTATGTTTGAGCAACTAATTTTGCTTGTATGTGAATTTCATTTGCAGTTTAGCATGCCTGCTTGTTCTGTCTAGAAAGTGAATCAGGATAAGCTTAGGGGCCTAGTTTGGGACTGTATTTCACATTCATAGACTTGTGTATGAGCTGCAAAGCTGTGGTAATACTGTTGCCTTCTGTACAAGCAGACAGGTGCTCTGTACTTGAAGACTTCATCAATTCCTACTGCCTTATATAATTTCTGCTTGAAGGTAAAGAATAAGTCCACTTTAGGACGTGCCTGCTGATCACTGTTATGTGGCATTTTATTCCAGACTTGATCCAGATGCTTCACTGTGGAGCTTATATGTTGGTTGGAAGTCTGATCCTCTTAGACATTTTTTTTAAAAAAATCTGGGTTCTTTTTTGTCTTGTGGCTGGCAACTGTCACATTGTGGTGGTGTTTCTTTATGGTCAATATTATAGGCCATGGAGTAAAATTCTTGAAGTCTTATGTGACTCCTTTAAAAATTTCATAGACTTTTGCAGTCTAGAGTACAATCCAGAGTACTGTACTCTGGTGTACAGTACACTGTGAGATGGATACTCCTATAGAGGAAGGATCACATTTTTATCTCTAACACCTGTTTCTGTAAGACTGGAGCTAGCAGGATATCTTGCTTAATTTGTAGATTTCATCTTGTCCTCTTGAAGATAATAGTTTCTCAGATACTTTGACATATTCTCTCATTCCTGTGTTGCACAAAGTGAAGATGTAAAATGCAGCATGCAATTCAGATGTCTAGAACTGTAGTTATAGAAAAACTGCCTAAAAGTTGAACACATCCATAAAATTTTTGAAGCAGCTGTGTCAATATGCTTAAAGTTTGTATTAAGAGTTTTAGTTCTCATGGATTTTCTCAGTCTTCACTGAAGTACCATTGTAATAAATGCAAAGGATTCTGAATTGGTCATAAAAATATATAGAGTTTGACATGATGCTGTCAGATGGAGCTTGTGCTGTTCACAGTGATAACACTGGTAACAATTCAGTCTGGGCCATATATATGCATATGGTTAGTGCAGTGTTGAGAGGGGCTCTGCTCTGCCCAATCCTTGGTTATGGAGCACTCAATCTTCTCTAGTGCAGAGTCAGAGGAAATGCTTGTCAGTCACAATGCTGAATTATAGTCAGCTGAAACAGCCGAGGCCATGATTTGGAGAAGGATTTTCTTTTCTGAGGGTTTAATGGCCTGTTTCAGCAGAGTATGGCTGAAACATTCATCTCGTAGAGATGGCTCTTACGCTTGTGTGACTTGTACAGTGATCTTTTGGTAGTCAAGGGAAAACCTATTTGTGTCCTCAGTGGAAGCAATACAAAGTGTGTTATGTGACTGGCTGTTTGAATCTAGCACATGTGAAACTTGTAAAGCTCTGTAGTGTTCACTCCTATCAAAACATTGTAAATGTTAGTGACTGGCAAGGGCAGAGCTGTTGGAAACCTTATGCCTTGTCAGTGCTACTGCATGTCTAAAACTCCTGACTTTGAAAGTGATCTCAGTTGAGCCTGGGCTGCCAGTTTCTTTCAAGTCTCTTGTCACTGTTGCTCTGAGCAGTCTTAGCTTTCTCTTCAACTCAACAACCTCAACTTCAGTTTTCACGTCCCTTAATGTAAGTCTAATTTTAGGGTATCTAAACTAACCTTACAGTAAGATGGGGAAAAAAATATGATCATGCCTTAATCTGAGGCTCTCGAGTCTTCTTGCTGCCTTGAAGATAAAGTAGGAGAAAAGGTAGGTGGGGTCCTACTTAAAAAGTAGGTTTTCCTTTTTATGTCCCAGTGGGAGCAAGAGGAAGCAGAAAGAGACAGTGTGGCATATCTGTGGAGGGGCTTAGTGTTCAAAGTTACTTTATTTACCGTGTAGAAAGTTTTAAGCATTTCTATGACAAAATAGAAATAGGTAGGGAAATGAGTAGCTGGAATTTCAGGTATTTGTTCATATAGTACTAGTGCCTGACACGGAAAAGACCACATGAATGAACAGAGCACAACTACTTCATCATGGTTCAAGAGAGGCTTGCTATTCTTGTTAAACTCCCAAGCTCTTTTTTCTTGCTAACCTTTACTTCCAATGTATTTGATGTTTGTAGTCCTGTTTTGTTCTAATGCATGAGATGGTTTTACAAAGTTTTATGTACTTGGCTGGGAGAGTAGAGTAATTTGGTAGCTGAAGGAAGAACTGTTGAGGCTGCCTGCTCTTTTGTGGTGTGTTGAGTCTGTGATACGCAGAGGTACTTGCAAGGTTCTTCTAGGTGATGTGCCAAGAAGAGTGAGTTTTTGTCAGATTGGCAATTTCTGATTAAGACAGGGTTGTGGACAAAAGGTGCTGCCTGGAAAATTCTGTCTTATCAGTAGAATGTGTTGTGCAAAACTTGACCAAAAGGTGAAATTAGGCATAGAATCCAAATAGGATGGGAGGGTATTTCCTATTTATATGAATTTTTATGTCTTTATGTGTGGTGGCTGACTTTTTGCTACTGGAGTATCTTTCTCAAGACCTTGAAGCATAGATCTTCTGGGGACAGGGAGGGTTGATTTTTAAATCACCATTTTAATTTTCAAGTTTGTTTTGAACTCTGCAGATGCTAAAATGCAGTTTCTGGTGTGGCCTAGGGACTTGGTGAGTTATGGCACAAAGTTAATAAAGTGACTTTGAACTTCGTGTGCCTGTTGGAGAAAAGTGCAGCAGCAGAGTGTTGGCTGACTTAGCTAGCTTGGATGCTTGAAGTACCATCCTGCAGGGATAATCCTGAAAGAGTTAAGTTTCAAACAAGCCTTATGTGTAGATCCAGAGCATAACTAATGTCTTAAATCTGCTAAGGCGCTGTAATTAAATGGTCTTTGAGATTCCTTCTGACTCAGGTGATTCTGTGGTGTTTTATACTTCTGATTGCTATTTTATATTACTAAGAAGTATTTAACACCATTTACTGTACATTTACATAGTAAGCAGTATAATTTGTTGCAGTTCACATGTCTCCTGGAAATGAGTCATGTAAACAGGTAAGGATGAAGGAAATTGTTTCATCTTGTGTTATTCAAGATAGCACTTAATTGTCTTTGCACTTCCATGTGGTTTTCACTGTTACGCAGGCACAGCAATGTTTTGAACTTTCAGAAGTTCATAGGCTTTGTTTTCACAAGTGAAGGAGGTAGAAAAGACCTGTTTGACTAAACCTGCCAGGGATTCACTCATAGTGCCAACTTTATGTGGTGGAAACAAGCTGGTTTTAAAATGATTATTCATCTCTATATTAACCAGAATTAATGAGTTCATCTCAATATATAGCATAAACAAGTACTCACATTGTTTTAAATTTTAACTCTTTTTATATGACTAAATATAATTAGGAACCTTTCTGACCGCTAAGCCACTCTGCTTTTCGCCAAACATTGTACTTTTTGATGGAGATGATTGCAATATACATTATCTTGCACTTTTCTGCAAACAGATTGCCATTCACTTTCGTCAGTGCTTAGTATAACTTAAAGAAGCTTGTTGAAAGCCTTGAGGTTTGCAGACTGGCATTGGTTCTGTAATGAATGTAGACTATCTTGTGTGCTTTTAGCTAAGGTACTGCTCTTTGCTTCCACACTGGGAGTCACAGGCTGCCAGTTTGGTGTATCTTACACTGCTTACCCTTTCATATGTGTATGTAGGTATATGTATCTATTGCATCTTAGTGATCTTAGGCTAGCTGTTTGAATAAGTGTTGATTTTAGTGGAAGCTACTGTGTGAGAGAGATCTATTGTAAGCTGAAGTTTTTTATTGGCTAACTGCTTTTCAGGGTAAGTGTGTTCTAAGATTAGAGCAAAGTATTTATAATAATAAAGAGATATTTTAGTGATGTCTGCCTCAGTGTGGGTAGTGATGAAACTACCTGCACACCTAGGAGCTCTTTCACTCCAAGGATGTAATGTGGATTGCAAGGACCTGGACATCCATACAGAAAGTAGATAAGATAAGTTCTCTCAGCCTGCACAAGCTAAGTGGTAACTGATAAGACTTCAAGCTGCAGATGGCTCTAACAGGTCTACTATGTACTGGAGCAGCTAGTATATTGTGTTATAGAACCCAGCCCTTAAAATACATGCCAGGAACTTTGTAGCTGCATGTGTTTATTTTCTAGAAAATATATGTATATCTACATTTTATTTTCTTTTATCATGATACTTCAACCAGCAGTTCTTACTGTGAAAATTTACCAGACTGCCATTGTGGTTTTCTGTGTACAACTGCAAAAAAGGGCTTATTATACTATTCTCTATGGAATTTTTCTTTCTGGAGTATGTCAAGTCAGAGTGAAAATAGAAGGTTTTAGAATGCCACAGAAAAAAACTATGCAAGACTGGTTTTAGTGACCTAATACTTTAAACCACAGTAAAGAGAAAATAACTTATAGAGTTCAGATCTTGTATTTAATTTTAAGATTCCTTTAATTTATTAATTTTTTTTGTTAAATCTACTAATTCCCACAGTTATCAGAGGCACAGCTGTATTATCTTCAAAAATTCTGCTCTATTCACCAGCTTTTGCTTATTTGAGGCATTTAGCAGAATTTACTAAAACAGAAGGGGATTTGTAATCTGAATTCTTTTCTGTCTTCTGAGTATTTGGATCTACTATAGATAAGGGGGTTCTTTTAGTCTTTCTGGTAGTTTTGTCTTTGTGCTGTTAAACCAAAGCTCTTTTTGAAAGGCACTTGGAACCTAGTAATGTTGCACAATGGTTATGAAGCCTTGCATCTCTGGTAAGATGCACTGATTATTTCAGTTCCCCACTCTTCCCTCCCACCTTCTAAACTGAAAAAGCCAGGCTTACTCGTGGAAGAATTTTGCTGTGTTCACATAAGAATTAATTCTTATGGAGACATACTTCAGTTTCAGATAATGAAAACTTCAGTGTTTCTCAGCGCATGTTTTTTTCCTAGTTTTTTTTAGCAGCTACAAAGAGAAATTACTTTTTCCAGCTACTTAGTATTGCAGATTAGTAGTTACTCTTATTTGTTAATTACAGCTGTTAAAACTGAAAAAAACAGATGTTTGCCTTGTACATACTTTCAAGCACATATTTTTTGAGTTGACATTTAAGACCTCCACTAGGGAAAGAAACTGTTTTGAGGGAAACTTATCTTTTTTGTAGACTTTTTCATTCATCAGTAAAGATCAGGAGAGAGAGGAAAAAAAAAGCCACAACAAAAATCACACATGTGATTGAAAGTAGCATTTGGAGTTAACCTATGAAAAAAGTTTCCTGGAGCAGGGAAATACTTTTCAAACTTAGGATCATGGCACATTTCAGAATGCCTTTCAAAACTCTGAGATTAAGTAGCAAGTAAAAACCTGGACAAAAACCAAAACAACCATTCCTAAGGAGTATATGTTTCTTTGAAATTCAGGAGAAGAATTTATGTTCAGGTGTGTCCTGTTTTTGGCTGGGAGAGAGTTCCTTACTGTGCCAGTAGGTACAGTGCTATGCTTTAGAATCAGTATGAAAACAATGTTGATAAGACACTTTGGCTGATAAGATTGACACTTTGTTGATAAGATGCTTTGGCTGTTGCTGAGCCGTGTTTACTCTGAGTTAAGACTGTTCAGTGTTTTGTGCTCTGCCAGCGAGCAGGTGTGGGAGCATAGCTTTGTCAGGGAACCTGAACTGGCCAACAATGTATTCCACACCACAGAACCTCGTGCCCAAATAATAAACTGGGGGAGTTATATGGAATGGGGGCTGCTCACAGTTCAGGGGTAGGATTTGGTATAAGCCAGTGGATGATGAGCAGTTTCTTTGTCTATCACTTGTTTTCCTTGGGATTTCTCTCTTTTTATATTTCCTTTTACTAGTAGTATTGCATGTTACTTTGTTTCAATTCTAAACTGGTCTTCACCAGCGAGCTTTTTAAAAATTCTTACCCTCTTTCCAATAGGTTGTGAGGGGGAGTGTTTTTAGTTGTGTCTGTATGTTCTTAGTTGCCAACTGTGTTTAAACCACAACAAAGTGTCATACCAGTTTTTTACTTGGGTGAGCACATTACCATAGGTTTTGAAACACTCCAGCAGTGGAAAAAAGTGCTCTATATCCACTTGCTTTTTTAAGGTGACTAAGTTAATACAGTAAGGCAGAATATTTAACGCTGCTGGCTGTATTCCTGACAAGGAGTAAATTGACTGCGAAAGACAAAACTGAGATGCTTGGAACATGTTGCTACTAATAGTGGTAAAAATTAAAGGGTATAACTAGCTTTTGGAGACGTACTTGGTTTGGCAAATTCCTTAGTATTATTTGACCTCTGAGTGGTAACGATCTTCTCCTTGTAATATGATAAGCTAGTTTGTGGGAAATTGGGTGTCTAATAACTGTGTGTCTTTGTAAGAAAAATAGGTGTTTAGTTCAGTCCATTATTCCAAGTAGTTAGTATCTGTCGCTTGTTATGTTTGAACCCAAGGCAGTAACAGGCATGATTCTCAGTGTTCCTCCTCCTGTAGTGCCCATAAGCCTTTCTTGTTTCTTTTGCTTGCGTAACAGCATACACTTCCCCATGCAGTCCCTGCTTTCAGCCACCCTTTCTTGTGTTGAGATTTTCTATTTAGAATTAGTGGATATCTGTTAATAACCTTCAGCTGATGTGTCTTCTGGCTTGCTGAACATATTTTATCAGGTTCATGTAATGCTTAGCATCCATGATACACTCCCCCCTCCCCCCCAAGAACTTTCTCTTTGTGCTGCAGAGAAAAACCAGAGCTGCACCATCACTTTTGTATCCAGCAACAGCAAGCTGCTATTGATGAAGCACCATATGATAATGTTCCTTACATGTGAAGAACCATAAGCTATAATGCAGGAGGATGACACCAAATTAATAAAGAGTTGAACCTTGCTGGGATTAGACATAATCTATTTACTGTGTGGCAGGATATGCTGTCAAATATTTTGATCAGTGTTTGATCCTTTTCATTCTTCAACTTTCATTATTCATAAATTAAGAGTGATAGCTGGAAAGTGGTTTGGGAGAAAGGCATTAAAGTATCAAATACAGAATTCTAGTAGCAATCATAGTTTAGAGATGTTTTCTTACAAACTGCCCAGCCTTGCCTGCTCAGTGGTGGATGAGTTGTGTGTTCAGTAAATAGAATTCATCTGCTAGAACTACAAGCAAACTGCAATTAAATTAGGGATTGCTCAATGACTTACACAGGTTCCCTCATTTTGCTAAGCTGCTTTTAAAATTCAGTTCAAGCCTTAATGCAAACTAAAATATAGTTTGAAACTTGAACAATAACTTAGATTAAGAGTAAATAGAAAGGTTGATGGTATTCTCTACTTATTCATTTAGCCCTTCTTGTTAGACTAAGTCATGTAGGGAGTTTCAGATACAGTGCTATACTTAATTGGGTTGTATGTCTCAGTGTGTGCTCCTAGCCTTATTCAGTATCAAGATAATGCTGTAATAGTCTCCATGGCATTAATCACAGATGACAGTAGTGACTTGGGAAGATGAGGCAACTTTTTTGTAAAAGAGGTGGTATACCACCTGAATGATACCTTATCTTGGCTTACAGGTCCTCTGTGGAGTTGTCACTCTGCAGGATCACTCTAGCATACTGTAGGGCATTCTGATATTTTAAATTGCAAATCCACACAGACAAAAGGGTTCAATGTTTCTTACTCCTATATCTGAAACTCCATTAAATTTTTCATGCTTATGAAGTTGGGCTGGGGTCTAGTAGTATTATCTTTTCCATGGCCACGCTGGCTTGCTTTCAGGACAACATAGACCACTACTTGAAGCTTTTGTGTTTATCTTTACGTAATCTTGTGGCTTTTCGGTAGTGCCACGTTTGCTTTTGTGTAATGGTCATGGAACACGTCTTGACTGTGAAATTTGAGGAGACTTGCAAAAATTATGAGTCCATGAGATGAATTCTAATGAGAGCTTTATATATGGTCTTTAAATGTTGTCATGGATGTTTCTTTTAACAGTGTTCTTCCACCTTTGCGTGGAAAAACCTTGGGAGTACAGTCTTTAGAGTGATGAAAGGCAGAATAAAATCTAATGCCCAGTTTCTGTGAACTTAACTTGGTCCTGATTACAAAAATATGGAGCTGGTTTGCTCTTGCAGTAGTTTGGTGGATCTTTGTCAGTTAACTTCACACAAAGAGAGAAGTTTATGGCTTTAAACACAGTTCAGTTTATTGAAAGCAGTGCTTGTAAAGTGACCACTAACATGGCTGGCAGCAGAAAATACATTACTGTTCACTAGGAAATGGATTGTTCTCTTTCAGTCACGGTCTGGATGACAGTTTTTGGAGGACTTAAGCATTGAAGGCAAGGTATGTAGATGAAGTTAAAGGATAAAAATAAGTAAGATCCTCAGTCTTCTGGAATCCCTATGAATTCTGTTTCTGTAGATGTGTAGAGAATAACTTTCAGTTCCTAGACTTCATTATCCTCAGAGTTTTATTCTTCACTACAATATTGATGCAAATAGTATGTCCCATTCGGTTGTTTTTTTCCAAGATAGGGTTTCTTTGCCATTGCTTCTGTGATATTGAAATTCTTACTGGTTATATTCCTGTAACTTAGTATTTTGCAATAAGATCTTTTTTGCAGAAATTGAAATCTGATATGTCTGAAATGATGAGATAGTGACTATTGTAGAAAAATCCCATTTTTCTACAAACAGTTGTATGTTTATCAGTAATTTTTGGTTGTCCTATGGAAATGTCTGAATGTGTTATTTGCTATTCAGACTTCTAATTTTCCAGAGTATGATTAGTCTGTGCTTTTTTTTTTTGTATTGGACCATAAAAATTGTTTTATACCTTAGTGGTGTGCATTGATTTTAAGATGTATTATTAATGAGGTTGTAGATGTTTTGGGGTTTTTTGTTATTTTTTCTTCTTGATTGATATGCCTATCTGGATGGTAATTTATGACTGTTTTAGGTTTTCTCTTCTGAAATATAACATTAATAGGATACAATTACTGGGGCTGCTTTTCTTACATTACTTTTACCTGATAATGAAAACTTAAAAGCTACAGATCTTCTTGCTCTTTAAAATGAACCACTACATGTCTTAGAACTCATTCAGTCTTATTTGATCAGTGATGACATTCTGAAAAGGTTTTGAGAGCTCAACTGAATGTAGAATTTCTCTTGACTCTGTTTTTTGTGGAAAAAATATTACCTGATACTGTTAATTTTTTTTTTTTTTTTTGACCTTCAGACATTACAGGAATGTTAAGGAATTCCAGACAAGATGCAGGATTATCTGGGTACTCTGGTAATGTAATCAATGCTGTAAAAATTTAGCTTGCTCAGCCCTGTCACTGGGTCTGAATCATAGCTCTGTTGGGAAACGGCAGCCAAGGACTCCCTCATGTGGTGGGTGTCCCAGACTTTTAGAAGAATCGTGCTGCATTGTCAAAGGCTGTTCTGGTTCACGCGAGTAGAAAGTGTGTGCTGATGCAATTGGTTGCTGTGGGAAGAAATGCAGCAATGGAAGCTCTTCTAATGCTACAGTTGCTTTCCTTACAGCACCTGCTAGTTATCTCATAACAATACCATTGTATACTACAATAAGCAGTGTTGGGGGAAAAAGAGGTACCAGCTGTATGCTCAAGCAGAGCAGTTCTGCAGCAGTGGCTCTAGATTCTGTCAGGGAAGACAAGCTTCTGAGGTATGCATGTTGGAAAATGATTTTCAGCAGAAGCTTCTTAGAGAGGCAAATCATGAGAACAAAGGTTTAGTAGATAGCTGGGCAGCAGGAGACATCGGGACCAGGCTTTATATAGGCCAGAAGTGTCCAGAGTCAAACCTGTTGGAATTTCTGCCCAAAAAACATTCAGAGAAGATCTAATAGAATACCAAGATTCTGTAATCAGTCATGAAATAAAACTATCGTACTAATCAGCTACTGTCTAATCATGGTGTTAGGCAGAAAGCAATATCCATCATTTTTAGGAGGTAGAAAATGTTGCAGGACTACTGAAAAGGCAGTGTTTAAAGTTCACTGTGCATTTGTGACAGACTCTTGAAAGGACTTACTTAACTATGGTTAGGTTAAAAGTTGTATTCATCTATCTTTCAAGTCTTACTTTTAATGTACAGCGCATAGTTATTAAACACTTCAATGCAAAATGAATAGTTCAGATAACTGAACTCTTAGAAACAGAGAATTGTTTTGGAAGGGAACTTGAAAGATCATCTAGTTCTAACCCTCCTTCCTTAGACAGGGACCCTTTACTGTAGAATAGGTTATTCAAAGCCCTGTCCAGACTGGCCCTGAACTTCTCCATGGGTGGGGATCCAAAGTTTCTCTGGGCAACCTTTTTACTCACAGTAAAGCATTCTTTTTTATACCCAATCTGAATCTTCCATCTTCCAGCATAAAACCATTCCCCCTTGTCTTATCACCACATGCCCATGTGAAATGTTGCTTTCCAGCTCTCTTTTAGGCTCCTTTTAGGTTCTGGAAGGTGCTGTAAGATCTGTCTGGAGCCTTCTCTTCTCCAGGCAGAACAAATCCATTTTTTTTTAGCTCATCCTCACTGGAGAGGTGCTGCAGAATCCCCTCCCTTGCCTTGCGGCCCATGGTGCTTTAGCTGCAGCCCAGGACATGTTTGGTGTTCTGGGCTATGAGTGCTCATGTCCAGCCTCTCATCCACCAGCACCCCCTCATCATCTCTGGCAGGACTGTACTTCATTCTCTGCCCACCCTGTGTTTATCCTTGGGATTGTCCCAACCCAGGTTCAGGACCTTGCACTTGGTCTTGTTGAACTTCATGAGGTCCTCACAGATGCATGCACCTTTCAAGCTGTCCAGATCTCTCTGGATAGCATCCCTTCTCTAAGGTGTATTGATGGTACCATGTAGCTCAGTGTTGTCAGCAGACTTGCTGAGGGCGCTCTTGTTCCCACTGTCCATTTTGGTGACAGTGAAACGCCGGCAGTCCCAATACTTATCACATACAAACACTATTTGCCACTTGTCCTTGGTGTCCACTTGAACATTGAGACATTGATTGCCGCTCTTTGAATGTGAATATTCAGCCAATTCCTTAGTCACCACTGAATCTTCTCTAGCTTACAAACAAGAACGTTGTGTGGAACAGTATCAAATGCTTGGTGCAACTGTGAGTAGATTACATCAGTCACTCTTCCCTCATCACCCTGTTATAGAAGGCCACCAGATTTGTCTGGCACAATTTGCCCTTAGTGAAACCATGCTCTCACCTCTCTGTTTTCCTTGTGTCTTACCTTAACTGGAGGATCTGCTTTGTGATCTCCTGCCCAGAGATGAGACTGACAAGCCTGTAGTTCTCCTACTTCATTTGTTTCTCTTTTTGAAAATAGAGGTTATGTTTCCACTTTTCCACTTAGTAGAAGTCATCAGACTGCCACAGCTTCTCAAATAGGATGGATAGTGGTTTAGCCATTTCCTCTGCCAGTTCCCTTAGGAACCCCTGGATGCATCTGACCAGGTCTTATGGACTTGTGTACCTACAGGCTCCTTAAGTGGTTTTGCACCTGATGCTTTTGTACAGTAGGTGGTTCTTCATTGTCCCAGTCCCTTCTTTGCTCGTCAGGACTTGGGCAGTGTGGCTGGAGCACTTGCTGCTGAACACTGAGGAAAGAAAGGTTGTTCATTATCCCTCAGACTTCTCTACATTCCTGATAACCAGGACATCTTCCTGTTCGGGAGAGGGTCCACATTTTCCCTAACCTTTTCTTTCACCAGCTTTCTATGTAGATGCTTTTCTTGTTTGCCTTGACATCCGTGGCCGGATTTAATTATTTAGCTTTTCAGAGCTCTTTATTTACCTTTAAAAACAAAACATTAAAAATGGATGAGTGTCACCTCTATCACATCTACTTTATGTGACTTCTCTCTGGATAGCATCTATTTGTTCTGAATATTGGACAGCAGAGGATTTTCTTCAGGCTTTTACAGCTGTGTGCATTATTTATAGTTTAGAGGAAGCAATTATGAAACAACTTGGGTAGGATACAACTAGTTTATTTGTGGTTCTTCTCTGATAAGTATTGTCAATTAGCCTGTGTACTCTTGAAGCTAAAAAAAATTTCATCTTTCAAGGCACAATAGTAAATGCAGGAGCACTGTGACCGTAGCTATTATTTCCTACTTACTTATTTCAACTTGAAACTTCTTCGATCTTATGATGATAGATGCCTATGAAGTCTGTCTATTTTCCTTTCCTAAATACTGAATCAGTGTGTTGATTATTTGTTTTTTAATGGTAAATTACTTTGTTTATGCTTTTCTAGTGTACACTTGGATGTCCAATCAGTGTCTCAAGCAGTCTGATTAGAACGATTAGAATTAAATTGTTTGAAATAGCTTTTTGCCCTTCCTCTCTCAAATCATATATTGACTGTAGTGCCAAAAATGCAATTGGCATTATCTAATTATTTACTGTTGGGTTTGCATAATCATACATATTGATCAGGTCATATTTATGAAGCTCAAAATAATGAAATAAATATGGAACACTTTCCCCTATTGAACTGAGTATAGCACAGTGCTTTCTAAAGTCTTTCTTGTAGGCCACAGAGGCTGAACATTTTCAGTCACTAGCGTGTCTAAGTTCAAAGAGATGCCTAACTGAAAAAATTTTTTTGCCACTTGTGCTTGAATTTGAATTTGTTACAAGTATCAGTTACATAAAACATAAAATGTAATTACTAATTGTGAATGTCCAATGTGAACTTTCAAATCATAGCTTTTATTCTAACTTCTTTGCTGTTTTATACAGGCTTATGAGATGCACTAATTCTACTATGTGGCTTTTGAGTTTTTAGATTTTTTTTTTTAAGAAGAATTCAAGTCAGACTGACTTTCCCCATTTATTTACTCATTCCTTCCAGATAATTAATTTTTTTTTATTTTTCCTGATTAAGATGACTTTTACCAATCATTTAACTAATTTGGGATTTTTCTGCACTGTGTTGTCTAATAATTCATAGCATTGAAAGCATAAAATCTAGTAGGAGGTTTGCAGAAACATCTTTAAGCAGGTTTGTGAAGTAGTCACAAGAACTGTCCAGGAGATTAAGCTCAACTGATATTTAAATAAGAAACTCTTGACATACCTTTATTTAGGATAGTCTGAATTTAATACTGCTTGTAGATCTGAGTTATGAAATAAAGGGCTGATGACACAGATATTCTCTCATCTGTATTAAGGCTGAGTAGGCCTTAATTTTGAAGATCCTCAAAAAGCTAAACTGGCTATTCCAAATACCTAAAAATATAGTATCAGGGAGAGCACCAGGAAAGCTAACTTGGAGAGGTGTACGAGTTTTTTCAGACAGTGTCATTAATCACAAATTGGAAACATGAAGCCGAGACAAGAGCCTGCCTCCTTAGTAAGAGACTGAGTAGCTTTTTTGATACACATTTGAGTCTGGGGATTGTTTAACTTGTGGATATCTATAGATTTACCTTCTTTATTCTTTTACCTTTTTGCAGACTCAGACACATAATCTATTTTTAAGCATGTTACTAGACTTAGAGACAAATGTGTGTTCTGTAGGATGTTGCTGTCTTGGCAAATGGAGTTTGGTGTGGAAGAAGCTCAGATGGAAGAGTCCAGTTCTGTCATTGTTCAATTCAGTCCTTATCTTCAGGCAATACAACTAGTCGTTACATTCATTAAATAATGAAGTTCCTCTTAAATATCCTAAGTGGTGGCTGATTTGGTTTAAGTCTACCTTCTCCTTGTTTTGTCTTGAAAGCAAATGTTTAGACATTGAGGAATGAGGAAAAACTGCAGAGGAGGTTTGTGTTATCCAAGCCAGTTGCCTCTAATTTTATTTGAGTAAAATTTATGCATAGTGGATGTGGTGGTCTCCCTTGTCTGAAATCCACAGTAAGATGAAGCTTCTCTTTAGCTTATACAGCCATAGCGGTACTTGAGTAAGTTTGGGCTGAAGTCCTTTTCACATAGAACTTAGAAACTCAGTTCTTTCTTGTAACCCACTTTGTACTTTCCCACCACCTGTCAGACGTAGCTTGGAATGAGATACATGATGGGGTGTTTGGAATAGCTGCTTCTACTGCATTTTATTTAATGCTTGCCTGAATATTCTGGATCTCAGCCATCTATCTATGAACTGAGAAACCACTTAACAAGTGGTTAATATAAGCAGGAAGTTGTAAGAGTGGCTCCTCAAACACTGATTCCAGGAATCAGGTTTGATTTACAATTATTTGCATTGCTTGTTCAAAGTCAACGTTTATCTTTCTTATGTGCTGAGAAGGTGATTTTTGACTTTAAATTATTATTAATGTCTAATTAAATCACTAATCTTCAGGCATAATTTTAATGTCTAAGAAGTTTTGCGATTTCTTAACCTTTCTAAGTAAAAAAGGACTTTAGAGAATGCTTTTGAATTTCAGATTATAACCTAAGTAAAACAAAAGTGAAGTAAATAGAATTTCATTCACAGGTTCACTGAGGATGAAAAGAACTTCTGGAGATAATCCGGTCATTTCCTCAAGCATTCCTCAATTTCTCAAGTAGATTTTCCTTCAGCAGGTTGCTCAGGACCATGTTGATTCAGATTCTTGAGTATCTCCAGGAATGGAGACTTTACAGAGCCCTACGATTGCCTGTTTCAGTGTTCTACCACTGTCATGGTGAAAGCCTTTCTTTCACTGTAAAAGCGTAGAATAAAATTGCATAAGTTATTTCAGACTTTTTCCTCAATAAATTACTGGATTTTTTTGGTGCACCTTTCTAGGCTAGTGTTCTAATATTTATCAAGTTCAGCTAATAGGATGTCTCCAGAAGAATGGTCATGAATTGAATCCTTTATAACATCTGACTAAGCTCTTTTTCTGCAGCCATCTGGGTGGTTTTTGTATGAAAAACAGATCACATCAACATAGAGGGACAGGAGAAATAATTTCTTCCCATCCTATTCTGTTAGATTTAGAATGACTGAATGTTGTATTGGAAACATCCTGTATGAAATAGCTTTCTCTTAAAGATTTTAACATCTTTTAAGGCTGTCATTTAAAAGGCCTTCTCAGGAGATTAATAACAAACACCTTAAATCAGCATTTCTGCTGATAACATTGAAATCAGTCATGCACAAAAAGAGAGATTCCTCTTTATTTGGTGACACTGTTGGGAAGTTTTTGCAGACAATGGGAGTGATGGAGGTGACAGTTATATAAATTGCTCTACTGTAATCAAACTAATAAGTAAAAAGGCTTCTAGGATTAGAAACTTAACAATATCTAAGTAGACTGTAAATGAATAGTAAAATGCTTTTGGGTATTTCCATATGATTTGTTACAGAAACATGACAAAATGCTGAAGCTGAAGGCGTGAAAATAATGGAGTCTAACCTAGTCAGAGCAGGGTTCTCTAGAGCAGATGGTCAGTCTTCTGTCTTGTTGGGGTTTGGATGCTCCGTTAGTGCATGTATTAACCTGTTCATGGATCCAGCTAGACAATGTATGTTGCCTGAGGTGTTTTGAGGAGGAGATGTGAGAGAATGGAAGTAGCTTTGGGGGGGTGATACTCTCTGACCTTTGGTGCCATGGTAGGCATAACAGGTGCAAAATTGTAAATGCCAGTGATGATGGGCTAGTTCGTAAACTCTTACTTATATACTCTTACGTATATAATTACGTGCAAAGTTTCTTGTTATTTTTTTGCATTACCTACTGTTAAATGCATATTCTATAGATACAATACAAAAAGTTGATACAGCATGAGTTCTGTTACGTCTTTTTTGGAGAATAAATGAACGTGCCATTTGTGCTTTATGTAACGTTGTTTATCCTTTTATGTTGTTGTGTACCCAAGCTAATCATTCTAACTAGCATTTTGTGAATTAGATATGTCAGATGCTTCCCTATGGCTTGTTGACGGGTTTTTTTACCTTGTTTTTGTTTACCTTGTTTTAAGACATCATGTCTTAAAAAAACCCAGAAAACTGCAAACCAACAAACAAAACCACCTCAGAGTATGGGAGTGTTTCTGGAAAGATTTGTGCTAATAAAGGATATTATTCTTACTAAGGATATCTTTTTACTATGTTCAAATTTTCCACATATGCACTAAAAATACTTCTAAAGTAGGATGCTAGTTCAGGGAATAGTATACTGTAGGTTTTGAAGCTGTCAAAAGATGACCACTGCTAAACTCAAGTGTTTAAGAAGTACTTAGACGAAATTAATGGTTGGAAAGGGACAATTGTTCAGAGGTAAGAACTAATGAAAAATGCTTTATATCCATCTGTCATCTGAATTTCCAGCACAAAAAGAACCCTGAAAATAAATACTGCGTCTTTGGCTGATATTTAGTTCTTGGTCAGATATTTGTGCCTGTTGTTTTGAATATTGGAACAAAAGAAGCTCTTAAATTCCTTGTTACTGAAAGGCTCTAAGTAGTATATGAATAGCATCTGTAAAATTTTTTGGCTTCTAGTTTGGCTCAAATTCTGACATTGAGTGACTTTAAATGTACTTCATTTTCAAGAGGTAGTCCAGAATTTTGCCACTATACTACTTATGTTCAATAAGAAAGTTTAAGAATGAGTAGTGGATTCTGATGTCAGTTTAAACTTGATGCTTCTGCAGACCCTCTGTTGTCTAACAGATCATAATGCACTTCTGAACCTACTCTGCTTACCAGTTTTTAAGTCTTGCATTAAGCCAAATGTAGCAATTTCTGTGTTGAACACAAGAACAGAGGGAGCTACTTGAAGTCTGCCAGGGTTGGTGGAAAAATTGATGTTGTGACCCTTTGTAGTTTTGTTCTTTGGGGTGGGTACTGTTCTTCAATATAAGCAGTGGTTGTTCAGTGTGTGTCTTTAGATTTTAAACAGTTAGCTATTCACTGTGTGGCACTGCAGTACTAACGATGTCTTTTGTCTTTTTAATCAGGACAGAGCTTGGGTTATGGTTTTGTGAACTATGTTGACCCCAAGGATGCTGAAAAAGCTATCAATACCCTGAATGGATTGAGGCTTCAAACTAAGACTATAAAGGTATGTAGTGTTAAAATAATTTAAAGAAACTGAACTGTTTTGACTTCCTGATTTGTTTTACCTTTACATGTGTAACAAGAATTCAGCATTCAGCTTAGTAGAATCAACTAAGATTTCTTGTAGTAAATGGTCCTTTGTAGTCTATGTTTAGAATTAGATTAAATATAGAAGGTATAGAAAATTGCGTTTTCTTAACCCACTTAACACTTTAGATGTACAGTTGATTTTGTTTTAACTGAGATTTTGTTGCATACCTTAGTTGAAGAAATGCAATATTGCATGTTATTTGAACACCATGTTCATCCTCCTTTTCTCAAAGATGTATAGCTTCCTTATTAATACTTAGGTTTTATGTTGCTAGTAGTCTTGTTTCTCTTACAAATCCTTAGAATGAAGTGCTGAAATAACTATTAGTTATCTATGCATTACTCTGTTCTAGGGCTCTGGTCTTTGTCTCTAATGTTTGGTATTCCTGTCTTTTTCTGTTACGTTACAGCTCCTCATGCACTTGTTTACTAAATTCAGTTTCTCAAATTTCTGGAAACAAATCTCGAGAATTAGTTATCTCATCCCCTCTTTTAATCCAGTAACAGAAGACTGAGGATACTCATTTGAGCAATTGAACTCTGAAATTCTGAGAGAGGACATTGCATAGAATTATAAGGAAATGCAGACTTTGGAACATGCTTCACAGATCTGGATGTCTGAAGGCAGTATATGTTCCAACTAGCCTATTCTTCCTAATTAAACTGCAGGGTTTGCTACCTGATGACTTGGATAGTGGGTGCCTTCTAACTAGGAGCATTTTTGAGACATGAAATAAAGTTCACCTTTAAAAACATCCATAATTAAAAAACAATGCAGAGCCACTGAAAGACAACTGAGACAAAAATAAAGTACCAGTAGTTTTGGCTAAAGTGTCTGTTCTGTATTCATAAGATTTAATAAAGTGGATTACACTATTTGAAACTTAAATACTGCTTTGTAACAAATGGTGACTCATGGCACACAAGTAAGATGGGTGAAAGACATGGACAGATGCTTTGCTGCTGAAAGCTCCTTGTGTGTTTCTGGTGTACTTCTTGCCCACAGTCCTCTCTCATTTTCTATTTTGGGGGAAAATTGAGCAAAGTAATTTTGTGCTTCAGGACTTTTGAAGCTGTATTTTGCATGGTGGTGAGAAAGGGAGTCTTGGTGTTCAGTAGTAATGTTTTGCGTGTAATGTGTTGGATTGAGCCAACATGACCTGTAGGTCCAGGGTGACAACCTGTAAGTTCTGTTGACTATATAGGCAAAATAGTTATAGCAAATCAAGCCAGGTCTCTGAAATCAAAATGTTCCTTTCAGAGTAAAAGGTTGTGGTTGTGGTAGCTTACTTTATACTGGCCATATTTGAATTTTTAATCGTCCTTCACTTTGCTAAGTAATTAATCAATTTTCACCTTACAAAAAGGTGAAAATTAAGTAGATAGATATGAGTGATGACAGTGATGCTTTTTCTTTCCTGCCTTCCCAGGACCAAAAAGTGGGATTGTAGGTTAGATACCGGACAAAGACCTTTGCAGTGAGACTAAAGCATATATCTTTGTTTTCAGGTGTTTGTACATTAGATATCTTTATCTAAAGCAAAGCTGAAACTCTGGAGTTGTCAGAATCCAAAATGATAGCCTCTTTGCCATAATAAAGAAAATATCTGTTTAATTAGAGAAAAGGATCTTTAAATGCTAATTGTTAATGTTACAAGTCAATTCTCACTCTAGCTACCCCCTGTCAGGTCTGTTGAGCTTCAGCAGTACCTTTCAGTGATCATGGGCATGACTTGAATGCAAAAACTGCTTCACTTTCTTCTCCTTTATTACTCTCCTTTCATGAGGTTTCAGGCCAAGCTTTTTTTGTGACTGGATTTTCGAAGATCACAGAATCATAGGATGTTTAGGGGTTGGAATGGACCTTTAAGATCATCTAGTCCCAGCCTCACCGCATTTATCTGTGAAGCAGTAGAAATGCTCAACCTACTGTGGAGCATTTTGTAGCTTACATATTCCTCAGATCAGCTAGGAGGCAGGGTGAGCAGAGGTCAAGTTGATCTCTGAGGTCTTTTCTGCCTCTGGAGACAATATCTTGGGTGGAGAAAGTCTCTTACGAGGTCCCAGTCTCAGGGCCTTTGCAAAGGTTACTTCCCATTTATAGACCACGGTGTGTCTATTTGTCCAGAGTTGATAAGTCAATTAAAAAAAAAAAAAAAAAGTCACCCCCCCGCCTCCCCCCAAACAAAAAAACAAACAAACCAAAAACTCAACCTGTTTGATAAACTCAGAATCTAACCCATTACTTTCACCCACGCTTCAAAAAATCTCAGTGCGTAACTGAGATCTTTATGTGTACCTTCATATGAAAAATTATCAAATAGGAGTGTTAGTGTATATTTAGGCTTCAAAAGAAAAAATATATTTGTTCTCTCTGTGCATTTTTGGGACTTCTGTAGGAATGCTTAGTACTTTACTAGATTGATGGTTCAAGTTTGTTTCCTGTTAGTATATAAAACTCGAAGGAACTTTGCTGGTTCAGTCACAGTTAGATGTATTCTCACATTGTGGCTGAACTGAGTGTAATCCTATTCAGAGGAAACTCACTGTCTTAACCCTGATGTGTGATTGGATTGGAGCTGTGCCAGATACCTCTGATCCACAGCTTCTATACTAGCCTGCTTGTCATTGGATCTATTTCTCTCATCCCTAAGGGCATACCACTTAGTGTTTTCTTGAAATAAAAATACATTGAAAAATGTGGATTTGCAAATTCTTAAGGGTTGGGCTTTTTAATATGGATAGCAATACAAAATCCTATTTCCTCTTTCCTTTTTTAAGGGAAAATCCTGTGGAATGGTTTAAGCAATACTTCACTGAATTATTTGCAAAGTATCTTAACTAACTTTCAGGTACATATCTCCAAAGCAAGTAATAGCAGTCTTAGTCTTGTCTAATCAGTTGATGGTTGTATTGCCTTCTGATTTAACTGAATAGTAAAACGTTGGGGTGGGTGTATACTCTGATGGTAAAGCCATTTATGGGTGTGTTAGATACGTGAACCCTGCTCAGCTGGATGGTATGCCTCCATTATTATATGGTGTCCTTTGTGGCATAATTTATGGTCATTTGCAATATAAACAGGCTTATGTGTACTGCACATAGCTTGTGAAATTGGGCCTTCATTGAATTATGCGACTTTTGTATGAAAACAAGTTGCACCTCATAAAAGGTAAAATATTTTCTGTGACTTCTCTTTTGGAAGATGATGGTGCTGCCAAGCTTTTTATCTCTGTTCTGTTTAAGGGACAGTAAAAACGTGAATTTTTGTTCCTGGAGTGATTTTTCTGCTTACATGCTTGCTTGTCCATGATTTTTTTTTTTTTTTTTTTCATTTAGGTTGTCTGGGAAAGATGAGTTCTTCCCAAATGTGGAAAACTCAGAGAAACAAACAGGTTATGAGGATCACTTCGTTACATATAGGGGAAAGAAAATTTAGTGCATGTTTTTGTTGTCTTGGCTTTTGCCTTCTTTCTTGGGAGAGGATAAATGCTCCATGCCTTCCCCTCCCCTTGTTTTAGGGGGTTTTTATGAGAAAACTCCTAAAAAGAAAGAAGATACAAGTGAATTTATTGTGAGATTATCTGAATAGAAGTATCGTTCAATATAAAGAAAAAGAGTTCTGCATTAACAAGAGTGTATTAAGATTCACTGTCTAAAAAGGAATGGGTAGACAAATGGCCTCTCTTTGGATTGGCTGAGAGTTGTTGCAGGATGGTGGGTAGGAGGCAGCCTTTTACCTAGACTACAAGGGGTAGCAGGGAGACACAGGACAGTATTTTACTTTTCTTCATGGATGCTAGTCTGCCTTTATGATGGACACGGTCCTTTGTGGATTGTAGCTGCCATGGGGACGCTAAAGATGATACTAGTGCTCTGTGTTCTGGGGGCTTAAAGTGGACCTGGCAGTTCTCTTAAGAGAGAATGCGTAGAGACCTGTGTAGACATGTATGCAAATATGTGTTGGAAAAGGGGGAAAAATATTTTGTCCAGCTTAGAGTCCTTGGAGTTGTCTTTTTTTAATAAGATAGGATTTATAAGATAGCTGTATTCTACTTAGCTTAGTGCTGCTTGAAAGTCAAATTTAATAAAGTTTTCCTTCTCTGAAGTTCTTTGGATTATTGAGATGTTTACATGGGTAATTATTACCTTCAGGGGAATAGAAATTTAAGGAGTATTTTATCTTAAGTATTAAATCTTTAGGTTTAAACTAGGTTTTCTTCTTGCTCCTTTATAACTTTGCATGTAATAAAAATAAGAGCAGGCTTAATGTGTAACATTCTGCCAACTTCCTGTTAGAATGAATTTGATAAGTTTTTTTGGCTACAAACACAGGATGTCCTATTTGGCCATCATCACCTAGTTTACTGCCCTACTGTAGAAAGTTGCTTAATGAGAAGAGCTAGTTAAAACTTCAGTAAAAGAGTGAATGCTAAGCATTCAGTTTTATAAATGCCAAAAAAAGTGCTGTGTAGCCAGAGAAGACTTGAAATTAAATGCTGCATGTTCATTAGTGTTCTTAGAGTTGTTGTCATTAAAATTTGGCATTGTGCAATGTGATTTCACTTGGTGTCTTGAACCACGATTTAGATTTCCAGCAAGATTAATTTTAAAGGAATTATCCTCTAATTAAACTGTTCAGTAGCTGCACCCATAAAAAATCTTACCAATGATAGTACTCTTAAAAACACTTTAAACACTTAATGGAAAATAGCAAAATACTGAAAAAAGGGAGATGCTGGTTTGATTTCTGAGTTCAGTGCAACAGGTAAAAAAGATTGAGATTGTTCCTGACGTCACCACTGATAATTGTAGATAAAAAATTTGGTAATGTCCCTTTTTATAGTAATTTTTTTATTAACTAATATCCTTGAAGTAATGAAGTATGCATGAGTTGCATAAAAACTCTTTATTAACAGAGGCAAGTGAGCTGTGAAGGTGAGAGAAACCCTCCTTACCTTCTTGATTTTTTTTGTTTTTTGTTTGTTTGTTTGTTTGTTTTCCACCTGGCCCTCTAGTATTTAAGAACCTTGATCTAGTAAGGAGCAAAAGGGAATTCTTTCATGTGTAAGTTTAATTTAAAGCTAGTGAGTTTTACTGATGTTGTCAATCAACAAAAGGCAGAGAGAGGGGCTATGATGCCAAAGCATTTAGTGGTCTTGACAAAGTAATTAAATACTCAGGACTGTATTCTTAGTGTCAAATCGCACTGTTCTAGCAGACCTGAAATAGAAGAACAGTTTTTCTTGGAAGAAGGATAAAGTGTTTTTTTTTTCCTTAAACTTCTGCAGGAGCTACATAAATTATAATTATGCCATCTTCTAGCTATGTTAGCAGTTAAAACTTGGACAGCATTTTGATTTTAGTACTACACACACACAAGTCTTCTCACCCCCAGGTAAAATTTGTTCTTCACTGAAATTGAAATCTCCTCAGACTTCGAATGTTACTTATTCGGCTTAACAAGCTGGCTGCTTGTTTTTCACGTAGCTGAATAGTGCTGAGATGAGGATTCAGTTCTTAATGCATATTGCTGTCACTTCCTGTAAACCACGTTATGGCCAGGTTGTTGGTTGTCCCTTCACACACAGTGTCAGGCCAAACCATAAAATGCTGTCCTCACAGCCCCATGTGCCATGTTGCTGGTGATTAGAGTGTCTTGCAAGAGTCCATCCATTTCTCTGAGGGAAAGAATCCTTGGACCAGTACAGCTCACCCTAAGGCTGCTGAGCAGCTTCACAGCCACAAAGCTTCAGCAGTTCAGTAAGGTCATTCCTGAGTTGCATAGGAGATTCCTGACACAGAAACAGATGTTAGAAGGGGCCAATGAAAGTCTGCAAGCATTGCTCAAAAGGCAAGTCTTATGAAAGTAAAAGCAACAATTAAAAAAAGTCTACAAAAAGTCAGTAAAACACTTCCTCTTACTACTAAGATTGATGCTGCATCTTTGTGCCCTGCTCTCTCCGTGCTACTAAAAGTCTTCTAAGAAAGTTGTGGCCTTCTGATGGATTCAAACTGCTGTAAATGCCAGGCATAGAGATCTGCTACGATCTGTTATTTTGAGGTTGGTGTTTGGGGTTTGTTTTGTTTTGTTTTGTTTTGGGTTTTTTTGGTTCGTTGGGTTTTTTTAATTTTATTTTTTTTAATCCAATATCTGTTTTCTTTGTAAGAGGGTTTTTAGAAATGGAAAACATGGTTATGCTTACTTTTGAAATTATGGCAGTCTTGAGACAAATAGACCTCTGTTAATCTAGCAGCTTTCAAGATTTTTTGTCAAATTAAATATTGACTCTGCTGTCTTTCATCCATGCAGTAATAGTTTTTCCAGAAAGATTGTAAGATATTCCAGTGAACTGTAAGTTGCAATGGTTGTGTTTCGTGCATTTCTAGATGTACCTGTGGAATAGTGCAAGAGATTGCCAAGTGTTGTGTTTGCCAAGGGTCTCTGTCAGTAGTAGAAGCTCCTTAGGTATAACCTGAGGTTTACTCATTTTCTTCAGGAGAATAATTGAGGTCTCATGTTTTAAGATTCTATTCCTGTTTGTATTATTCATGTGGAGGGCTTAATATTTTACTACATACTCCTGTCCTCCTTGAAAGGTTACTACAGTGCATCTGAAATTCCTGTGCTGTCATTGTTTGGACATGAGTGGGGATCTGAATCATGAATATGAAGTATGAGGAAAGGTCTTTTGATATTCTTAAGAATGTGAAAAGTATGAAATGGAAAATGCTTGTAGTCTTGATCTCCTTTCATTTCATATATTTTATTTGTACTTAAATTCTAAGTTAAGTATTTCTTATTTTTAGCAGGACAGTGATAGCTATGGACTGCAAGTTTTAAAGTGCTCTTTTGTATTGGTTCTTTCAAGGGCAAAGCAAAATTGCTATTGTGTGATTGTAGTGCATAATGCTCATCTTATGTTTTATGTCAGTGAACTTGATTATTGTTTTCCTTTTATCAGACATTTATACCCTGATCTAGAACTGCTACAGTATCTTGAGCGCTTCTGGGAAACTCCTGCTTCTGTTCCATCAGTGGCAGGGTTTCCAGCTGGATTCTGTTCTTAGCATGTAGGTACATTTGCTTCTGTTCACCAAATGGTGTTTTGAGTGTCAGCTGATTTGGACCAAAACTTCTGAAAGCCTATTTCTAGTTTTCCTATGTGCTCAATATGACAGCATTTTATGAGGTCTTCCTCTTTGAGCAGTGTGCTGTCCTTAATTGGTTATATCCTGAGGAAGAGTTCTGCTCCTCATGCTCTAAGATACATAAAAACTGGTCTTAAATCTAAGTTTGTCAGGTTGGTCCATTCATGTCCTCAGCTGAGTGGCACCAGATGTGGATGCCATGACCCACCTCAGCCCTTGTGACTCTGGTGTGGGTTGTAGCTGTCAGAGCTAGAACTTTGAAAAGTGAACTAAAATAGTGAAACCTCTTCTGATGATAATGCTGAAAGGCTGTTGCTTCATTCTCTGTTTTTTCAGTGCATTCCCTATTGTACAGCAAGCTGTAGAAGCAGGACCTTTATTGGGGTATGGTTGTGTTTATCAGCTTAATCTAAACTTGTAAGTGAAGCTGTGTTGAGCTTTTTTAGTTCCACAGAGCTCAGTGTAAGTTGGCTTTACAAAGGAAAGTCTGGATTTCCAGTTTGCTCTGTCCACAGACATGTGCTACTGCAGGCTTCCACCATGAGCTCAGTGCAGCATGCACATCTTCAACAAGGTTGTGTACTGGGAAAAGTGACCTTGAAGCTTTGTTTGGAGTGCAACAATCTTACTTGAGGGGAGACAGGAAGTAAACTTGGTGGATATACAGCAATGTATTCTCCTGTTTCAGGCAACAACCTGTCACTGGTGACAGCTGAGACCTCATCTCTGTGATGTGCTGCAGCATCTTCTTACTAGAAATCAAATTAAGAACAGTTCTTGAATCATGGTATCTCATATACATTTAAGTGCAAGTTAAGAATGCTTGCCTAGCACAAGGGCCCCTAAGAACATTCCTGGAAGAAAAAGCAGTAAATCCTTGATTTTTATTGTGCTTGCAGAGGAGGCATACTTGCTCCTAATGTATTTCTTTTCTCAATATAAATCTGTCTGCTTTGTAGGTAGGTTTAACCCATTTTCCTCTGGAGAAACTGGATAGTAGGTTTTTGTTGGAGTTCTTTTTCCATAGAAACATACATTTTCAAAGAACTGGACACTAACTACTCTTAAGTGCAAGTAGTGTACTAAGCAAAAAGACTGCACTTGAGCTAGGAAATGTAAATATTTACTGAAATACTGATTTTAGCGTTTAAAGATTTCAGATTTAAAGACTTGGAGGAATACATTAAGTAGAGGTGTTTAGAAAGAAATTCTCAAGTTAAATCCTCAAGTTTTTGAGAGAATACAGATACTTTGTCCTCTACTAATAATAAAAAAGCTTGAAGCATGGTACTGAGATGTCTAGAATTAGTGGCAGATAGTAAGAAACTAAAATATTCACTTTAGGGGCTGTTCCTCTTTATTATTTTTGGTAACTTTTTTGTTTTACCTGCTAACTTTCACAGTTTTCACTTGAAAATTGTGACTCAGTTCTTCGTGATGCTAGGAAATTAAGTATTAAAGCAGTGAAAATACTTAGATTTGGTGGCGTAATGTTGGCATTTTTAGAAACAAGTGTCTTACGTACTAACTGCAGTAGAAAAATTCCAGTAAAGCTGTTTTTAAATGGGTATCGCCAGAGTAGTGCTGTTCAGTGTTGTACAGTGTGTCATCATTCAATATTTAAAATTGCAGTCTTTCAGGCTGTTTCTTGACTTGGCTTGTGTTCAGTGGTGTTGATATCGTGTAACTGTAATGTTCACTTGTTTAATTAGCTGTGGAGTAAAAATCTTGACACATTGTTAATTCAGTCCATATAAAAATTTGTTAAAGATACTAAATATAGAACTATCAGCAAGTAATTACTGAATGAAAAAAGTGACATTCTGCAGGTAGGGAGATTAGACTCTGGAGTCTCTGCTTTTGTGTATCACAAGTGAAATGAGTAGATTTTGACATCAAAAATTGACGCACATCAAAAATTAAGAGGGATATATTCCGTGTATCCACTAGGCAACGGTTTTTTCATAGGAATTACTTATACCAGTAATATTTTGTGGTGTCCTTGTTTTTCTCTAGTGGTGCTGACTTAAATGACATCATATTTCTGAAGCTACGTGTTTCTTTCCAATTTCTTGCATGGCCAGTAGTTCTGGTACTTAGCAAGACAGTTAAATATAATGTTTAGATATTGGTGATGAACCACTGATTTTGGTTTAGTATGTGTTATTACTGTGTGTAATGTGCCCAAATGCGATGTGTTGGAGTAGTCAGTTGAAGGTGATGACAGTGAAACTGGATTTGTAAGAATAGTGCATACTGGTTAGAATATTGCTTCCATTTACTTGTGCTTTACTGCACTCTTGAAATTACATTCAGTGGAGGCCTTGACTACTATGTTAAACTATTTGAAATGTCTTTCACCAGTGAGGGCACAGGCAATACTGGGCCAGCTGTCACCATGCAAGAACCCATACTCACCAGAGGAAAATGAGAGTTTTGCCGAAGCTGCTTTATATCTTGACAGATACCAGTTCTGTAGCATAACGTAAACTTGCACTGAGTTAGAAAATATTTTTTGCAGGTTTCTTCTCTTCTGATAGATTATGTGTGAGTTTATATTTTTAGATGTGGCAGCATGTGTTCAGCAGTGTGAATTCCCCCTTGAAAGACAGTGTCTGCTAGGGTTTGGTAATTCATGATTTTACTGGGACTAATCCTGTTTCCCAGGCAGTCTGTCTCCATTCCTTGGCCTTGGGTCTGCTTAAAGTCTTACCAAGTGAGACATGGAAGTTTATTTCTTAAAAGAAGCTCAGGGCCAAATGGGCAGCTGAGCAAGCTTGTTCATTCCTTAGCTATTGTTTTTCTCTGTCTGGTAGAAAAGGGTAGCTGTCACTGTCTTTGTTGCTTCTTTGGCTGAATGTGGTTGAACTTCACCCTCTGTTTTCCTGTAACTTCGAACATAGGGCTTTAGCTCTTGTGTGCCTCTCCTGGAAAGAACAAGGCAGTGTGACTTACAAGGTTCCATATTGAATAGCTATAAGTTTTTGAGGTCAGTCATCTTCAGCCAGCACAAATGTACCTTGCACAAAGCCTCTGGGTGGAACTTGATGGATCACAGCAGTGTTCAGCTTTTTAATCTCTAGCATGCTGTCCTGTTTTGCTTCCACAGCAATCTTAAGAGTCTGCTGATCTGCAAGGAAATGAGACAGGAAGGAAATATCAAAGAATTAGGCAAAAGACAGAATAACAGAATCAAGTTCCAGTTGCCCAGTATTGGCTAACAGTGCATGGAAGAGGAGGGAAGGCAAGGACATAAATCTGACTACATCTTGAGGATCTTTTTTACTTTGACATTTTACATAGGTGAAAAGCCTAGATGAAGTATTTTGTCCTGTTTGAGAGGTACAGATGTTCTGCTTTAATCATTCTTGTAGTAAAACCACTTGTACAAACTTCAGGAGGAAGTAGTGAACGTGCCATTTTGTAGCATGTGTCTAAAGGTCAAAGAAACTACTTGATCATCTTAAAATATTTTGACTGAGATGTCCAGGAGCAGGTAAAAATCTTCCAAAGGATCTGAGAAATTCACTGTTAGATGGCATTTATTTTTAAGGCCTATGTTGCAGAAACTGACAAGCTCTGCTGAACAGGCTAAATAGAGGTTGGAGTCCTACTTCTGCCATTTATTCTTAGGCCTGTGAAAGTGATGTAGCAGAGTTTATCTTGAACTCATGAATGATTGTGATGATGTGTCACTTGGTAGCAACCTCAACACATAGAAAAGACACAGCACTTGAAAAATTCTTGCAAACCTCTAAGTGCTTCAGGCTGTCTTTCTGTGCCTTTGGCCTATATATCACACTGAAATCCTAATTACTTGCATGTTTTAGTGCTTTTTAATGAGAATTCATGGGACATTCATGGAACTTACTAGATTTGTTACTTTAATCTTAAAGTCAGCTGAGAGCACTTTCTCCACCTAGGCTTGCTAGAATGTGTAGCTGGCTTTTTCTCATTTATTTGGATGTACTTCTTATATATGAGTTCATGTAGTCAGCTTTTCTTCTGTGTGGTCTAAGTTGCATTCCTTCTGGTTGTGGAAAGAAGCTCTCTCAAAAAAAAAGCGCCAAACCCCCACTGAACTGGCTTTGCAGAATAACTCTTCTGTCTGCTGTTGGAGATGTTTTAATGTCTCAGAACAGATTGCACTGTCCTATTTCAGCTGTTTTTGAAGTGTTTTTTTTCTAGGATTTTTTAATGGTTTTTTTTTTTTTTTTTTTTAAGGTTTCTTATGCACGACCAAGTTCAGCGTCTATCAGAGATGCAAATTTGTACGTTAGTGGACTTCCAAAAACAATGACCCAGAAAGAACTGGAACAGCTCTTTTCCCAGTATGGACGTATTATTACTTCTCGTATTCTGGTTGACCAAGTCACTGGTAAGTAGGCAGTTTTGCATGGCCTTTCATGGACTCACAGTTTAGGAAATATTTCATCTTTCAGTGCAACAATCTTGTCTCCATAATGTATAGAAGGTGTATGTAGGTCAGAAAATGCATTTTTCTCCTGGAATCATTGATAAATATGCACGGACAAAAATAGACTATGTAGTGTTCTGAGCCAGCTTGAGTCATTTCCACCCTGAAGGTGCAGGTTTGAAGCTTGTTTGATGACTTGTAATACATTTACAGCTGCCATAATCTTCCTTTCCAAGCTGCTGCATGAAATTAGTCTCTCAGTGTGTTACAAAATGCTATTAAACTTTTTTTTTCTAAAAAGAAAATTTTAAGCAGAAGTGCACAGCTGGTTCTCTGAGGCTAGAGTTACTGAAGCCCCAGACTGGCAGTTGCTGTTAAGACTGTTTTCAAGGTTAACTCATTAAATTTGGGCACACACATGAGCTTTGAGTTCCTCAGGAGCAGGTAAGTTCTGTGATTACCTATACCTTAAAGTACTAAGATGCAGCAGATTATTTGCATTATTACAGTATGTGTGTCAATCAGGTAGTGGTTGTCTGAGACACTTTGTGGTTACTCTGGAGACTCCTACAGGAATTCCTGTGGTTTTTTGCTGTCTCAAATGGCTGATCTTGAGGAGCTTTATAGTTTTCAGAATCACCTGCTGTGATGTCTGCCAGATATAAGCAGTTGAATGAAAAGCCAAGTACATGACAGGAGTATTGAGCATACAAAGCAACATACGAAGAAGCAGAGCTCTCCAAGTTCTTCCCCTTCTAGAATGCTAAGGGGTGGGATGGAGGAAGTCATTTACTCATATAATTATTCCCTGAATAAGCTGAGTTTGGTTTATTTTTTTTTATATAGTTATACCTTTTCAAAGCCACATTATCTTAGGGGGCAAGCAGCTTTCAACTGTAGGTGGTCATAAAGTTTTTTAATTGTCTTACTTTGAAAAGTTTGCACATGCCAGCATTTGAGTCTTGGCTGATCTTTAGAGGAACTTGTGTGTACTTCTTTGACTTCCTCTAAGTTAAAAGAAATCTCAATGATGACACCTAATACTTAGAGAGTGTCTTAATAGTTTGAGTTGTTGGGAGTGTAGAGAGGCCTGGAAATGAAAGCTAAAGGCCAAATACTGACTTGTAGATGCAGCAGATTTCTGGGTTAGATTCCTACTCTTTGTGCAGTAAATAACTGTTCACAGTAAGTTCCTGTATATTCGTATCTAGAAAGAGATAGAATTTCACAAATAGATCAGTAAGTAAATAAAATTTAACTTCTAATATGCATGATAATTCTATTCATGTTCATAAATCCTGCTATTTGCAGTGTACTTTCTGGCATATATATTGTTGTTAAGGCTCAAAATTTCTTGCCTCCTTCTTTTTAGTAATTTGGAAGAAGTAGGCTTAGAATGATATGAATAATAAGGTTGTGACACAAACTGACAGATAAGAAATGCAAAGTTGAAGCTGTGACATTTGTCTCTCTAAAGCTTTCTTTTGCCTGTTCATTGTCACTTTCGATGGCTTAAATCATTATTGTTTATGAACAGAATACATTTCTTGTCATTAGCATCTTTCTCAATTGAAGACAAGTGTCTTAACTCATCTAGTTATTCATGAACCAAAATGTAAAGGGGCTCTAAATGGCACTAGAAATATTACAACAAAATATTGATCTAACTAATGTTAGCTGTTAGTAGCTTTAATATTAATTGGTTCAAGCATCCACAGCTCAATGTGTTTGTGTAAGACACTTGGAATTTTTCATGTGTGATGTTCCTTCCATACACACTTTTGGATTCCTTTGCATGTTGCCTTTGACTTTTCTATATCGAGAAAAGTTTTCTTCAAACGTTACACCTAGTGATTTGTGGTGATACACCAAAACCAAATCTTTTATTTAGAGGTAACCACTGACTGTTAAAACATGGCCATAGTTCCCATTACTGCAATATAGTATGTGTACATCATCATCCTCTCACCATGTTTGCTCCAAAGAGAGCTTCAGGGGATACTGCAGAACAAAAACAATTTTTTTGCTGATAGAGAGCAGAAAACTAAGCTATTTATAGAATTTTTGTGAATTTAGGTGTAGTGCAGACTAGCATGAGCTGACCAGAGGTTACAGTGCAGCTGACTTAGGTTCATCTCCATCCAGAAAAATTGCTTTGTTTCTGAATTCCACTTTGGCTCACTGTTTGTTTCCACTATTTCCCCTCAAACTTTCAAGCTTTTTACACAAATCTGTCTTACATCAGTTGAATTAAGAATTAAAATCAGAATTACAATAGAAAATTTTTATTTTGCACAAAAGCTCAGTTCTTTCAAAGTTACCCCGTGTTCACTGCATTTGACCATCAACATGGCAATTGGCCACACAAATAAAAAGTTAATATCTGATATTCTGGAGTCTCTGAAGTCATTACTGTGTGCTTTTTTTGTCTTGTGCAGGGGTGTCTCGGGGTGTGGGGTTTATCCGGTTTGACAAACGAATTGAAGCAGAAGAAGCTATCAAGGGCTTGAATGGCCAGAAACCTCCAGGTGCCACAGAGCCCATCACTGTAAAGTTTGCTAACAATCCAAGCCAAAAAACCAATCAGGCCATTCTTTCCCAGCTGTACCATTCTCCAAACAGAAGGTATCCTGCCCCTCTAGCTCAGCAGGCTCAACGTTTTAGGTAAGTCAAATAATGTGCACAACTGTGCTGAAACTTGCATGTTCCCACAGGCCTGTCTGTTTGCCTCTGTGCTTGTGCTTTCCTCTTTGTCTGACTTCTCTGTGGGAAGAAAAGAGGTGAATGTTGAACTTCAGCTATGCTACCACACTACAGCTAAACCCAAAAATGCATGCCATCCTGTTGATAGCATTTCCATGTCTAATAAGCATACTTTGGTGAACCAGGGTGGCATCTTTTTTGTACTCAGCTTTTTTCCGAAGATTGCTTTTCATTTCCTAGGTTATTCTTGATTAATGTGCAAGTTGATTCAGTTAATGTTGACCTAGGAGATTTAGTGTTCTTTTCTTGGCCATACAGCATGCCACAGCAAGCTTCCTCTTTATCTACCCCTATATTTTTCCTCTGCCTTCTGGCTTTCAGGCTTCTTCCTGGTTAGTTGTAAACATTCTCCATTCCATACTTCATCTTTTCTTGTTGAAACTTTTCATAATGAAGATTGTTCATGTATTTTCCGTACGTGCTTTTTGGGGATTTATGTTCCTATGATTTTGAAACTATTGCCGTATAGTTCTCTGTGCAATTTAGTATATTGAAAAGAACAGATGGTGAGAACAAAGTGAAACAAGCACTGTATTGTTTACATCCATGAATACCTTGGATTTTTTTCAGTGATCTTGATTATTTCTTCCCTCCCTCTGCCCCTGAACAATGTGATCAGATTGTGTTAAATAGTAATACACTCAAACACTATTTCTATTTTGTTTTCAAGAAACAAAACCAGTTGACAGCTTGTTTCAAAGAGAATAGACCAAATTTCAAAAGCTCTGCATTGCTTAGGTTTGCTTATAAGCCAAATAATCAAGAGTTCATGGACTGAACTATCAGAATTTCTAAATTTTTCTTTACTTCAGCTTTTTGGCCTTACGTGCTGTCTCACAGGTGTGAGAAGTAGATGTTCTGCTGTAGGAGAGGGGCTAACCAATTTTATTTACTTTTTTGTATTTCTTCTTACCATTTCTTAGGTAATGAAAGGGCTATCTTTGCAACAGAGTTCTGAATATTGTATAAAAGTAGACTTGCCATTATTATATAGACAGAGTATAGAGGCAGAAAATGTAGGATGGGCTGAAGTGCATGGTATGAAATAAGGGTTGTGTGTTAAAACATTCAGCATATTCTGACAAGTCTGGCCTGCAGACTCCTTGAGTCCTTCTGACTGCTCATGTTCCAAGATACTCCTCTGTTCAGTTTCACTCAGATGCTGGCTGGGATAGCATTGGTATTTCAGTGATACTCCAGGTAGATCTATTATGATTTGTAAAAGTTCTCCCAGCTTTCAGAGGTTTTTTGATTTTTGCAGTAGGTTTTCTTGATTTTTGGGGACGTTTGTTTGTGGGGGTTGTGTGCATGTTTTTTGGGGGGCGGTGGGGTTGGGTTTTTGGCCGGGGGCAGGGGGTGGGGGGGAGGGTGGGTTTGGTTTTTCTTGGTTAAGACCTATTTCTTTGCACTTAGGTAATGTCACTAGACTATGCCTGTCCTGCAGCCTTAGGCTTTGTATCTAAAATTTGGACTGGTAGAGATTTATTTTTCTTTAAACGGAATTATATTTTGTAAATGTCGATTTACATTTCACTTGGAAGCTTTGGTTTTTTTCTGAGATACATAAGTGTAAAGTACTGCTTAAAAGCACCTTAAGAGATACTGTGATTTGCCCCACATACAAGTTTAATGGCAGCAAAAAGCGTTGAGTAATACCAAGTCTGTAGTAAGCAGGAGAGTCAAATCTCTCTCACTTTTATTGATGTGGAAGAAAGAAGTTTAATTTACTGGTCAAAAGGTCAACTGAGGTTGCAGGCAGATTTTTTTTTTTTTTTTTTTTGTCAAGGCCATCAGGCTAATGTTTCATCACTAAAAGACAGTCTTACTAAATTTTAAATCTTTACACTGTAAAGAGAAATTATCTTTTCTTATTGTTCAGGTTTTTGCCTTGTATTGTTTCATCCTTCCAGATCTGGTGCTGACTCTGTAGTTGAGATGGCACCAGTGCTTCAGATCTTTCATGTGTTACACATTGAGGAAATCTTATTGACATTTCAGACAGAATTACCTGATGCAGTTGCCCCATCTCTGTTTATAATTGACAGAGGCCTGAAAAGAGCTTAAACTCTAATAATAAAATCAACATAATCAATACAATGCTTCCTTTTTTTCTTATTAAGAGAAAATTTGAGCTGGACTTTCAAAAGTGGCTCCATATAATTGTTCTTCGGTTTCTATAAGATGTATAATTTAAAGCATCTTTAAATTTTCCAGTGAAAGTTCCTGAGAATTTTTCTAGAATATTTTCAAGTCTTCAAGGTAACTGATGAAAAATCATACAAGTGATGCCATTACTGTATTAACTCCTCATCTGACTGCCCTTGTAACAAGGACCTATAAGTGGTGGTATTTCTAGAAGTCTTCACCTTGTTCTCCACTCCTGATGTCAATGACAGTAGACCTCAGTCATCCACATTGTCTGCTGAACAAGTAGTCAAGTATTTTTTAGTTTCCTTTTTTCTGCTCTTTTAGGGGTTCAGTAGTTTCTTGTTGGTGTATTTTGCAAACCCAGCTCACTGCAGAATCAGTGTGTTCTGGAAAACTAAATAAAGTGTACATTTTTTTACCTAGGCTCATATTTTATTGAGTCTTAAAGAGGATCTATAGTAAGACCTCTTCTTCATGTATCTGGGATTTGTCAGAAAGAAACAAGAGCTTCTTCAGGGTAAACATTTTTTTAAGAAGTAGTTTAAAGGACTCTAGGCATAAGAACAATAGCAGTGGTGCCTACTGCATATTTTGGATATTGGCTAGGTGATTTTAAATGGTTTAGAGTTGTGGTGGCATTCTATAACTGGGCAACGGTGAGGCAAGAAACACATGGAGAAATCCTGAAAATAATATACATATATATGTGTGTATCTATATTCTAGAAGCACTTAATCCTAGAAAGACATAGCATCATAGAATATCCTAGGTTGGACAGCACCCACAAGAATCTTCAAATCCAGCTCCTGGTCCCACACAGGACCATCCGCCAGAGTTCCTGATAGCATTGTCCAAACAATTCCTGAACTCTGGCAGGCTTGGTGACATGACCATTTCCCTAGGAATGCTGCTTGAGTGCCTGGCCACCCTCTAGATGAAGAACCTTTTCCTAATATTCAACCTAAGCCTGCCCTGACACAACTTCAGGGCATCCCTTCAGGTCCTGTCACTGGTCACCACAGAGGAGAGATCAGTGCCTGCCTCTCCTTTTTCCTTCATGAGGAAACTAGAGTGTGAGGGGGCCAGCTACCCTTCATGCTCCCCAGGCTGAACAAGCCAGGTGATCTCAACTGCTCCTTGTACAGCTTCCCCTCCAGACCCTTTACCATTTTCTTGGCCCTCCTTTGAACACTCTCTAATGACTTTGTATCTTTCTTACCTTGTGGCACCCAAAACTGCCCCCAGCACTGGAGGTGAGGCTGCCCCAGTGCAGAGCAGGGCAGGACAATCCCCTCCCTTGCCTGGCTGTGATGCTGTGCCTGGTGCCCCCCAGGACACAGGGCCCTCCTGGCTGCCAGGGCACTGCTGACTGATGTTCAGCTTTTTGTTGACTAGGACTCCCAGATCCCCATGCTTTTCAGTGTCTCTTTCCCCAGTCTTTCTGTATATCCATGGTTGCCCTATCCCAGGTGCAGAATCTGACACTTGCCATTTTTAAATGTCGTGTGTGCTTGGTGATTGCCCAAGCCTCTGATTTGTCAAGGCCTCTCTGCAGAGAGTCCTCTCTCTGCCTTAAAGGGAGTCAACAGGTCCTTCCATTTTAGTGTCATCAGCAAACTTACTTAGTATATATTCTTCAAGTCCTGCATCCAAGTCATTTATGAAGATGCTAAAGGGCACTGAGCCTAAAATGAAGTCCTGTGGAATCTCAGTAATGACCAGTTACCAGTCAGGTGTCACCTCATTCATTGTAATCCCTTGTGCCTGACCTGGGAGCCAGTTGTTCACCCATCACATAATTTGTTTATCCAACTATGTACTGCACATTTTGTCCTGGATCAGAAGGATCCTGGGAGAGGCAGTATGAAAAGCTCTACTGAAATCCAAAAAGATTACATCAGCTGACTTCCCTTGATCAGCTGGGTGGGTTATCCTATCATAAAAGAAAATTAAGTTTGACAAGCAGGGCTTTGGCCTCATGAAGCCATTCTGGCTGAGTTTGTTTTTCAGTACTTCTCAGAATAATCTCCATAATTTTACCAGGCACTGAAGTGAGACTGAGAGGCCTGTAGTTTCCAGGGCCATCTTTCTTGCCCTTATTGAAAACTGAGGTAGCCAGCTTCCAGCCAACTCCATATTCCCAAGATCATTAAAAACATCATTGAAAGAGTTTCCACAAAGACACCAGCCAGTTCTTTGACATTCTTGAATTAATCCCATCAAGTCCCATAAATTTTTAGGGATCCAGTTGGAGCAGGAGGTCCCACACAAGTTCAGGGTTGTTCACCATTCTCACAGCTCAGGACACTGGGACTCTCTTAGCCCATCATCAATATTAAAGATGGAGGCAAAGAAAGCATTAAACTTCTCTGTCTTGTTTGTGTCCCTGTTTGTGGGGTGACCATCCTCATTCTGTAACAGGCTGATGTTATTTTTGGGCTGCTCTTTGAGATGACATATTTAAAAACATTTTTTTGTCATCCTCCATTTTTTGCAAGCTTCAATTCCTGTTGAGCTTTGGCCACAAAAATTTTCTCTTTCCAGTGGCAAGCAACATGTCTGTATTCTTTCCATGTCCACCTGAATTTTCCTCCTATCCTTACACTTACTTTTTTTGCCTTAGCCCTACTCAGCCAAACCAGCCTTCTGCCTCCCAGCATTCTGAAATTGCCAGAAGAAGTAGCAATATGACAAATCTTTCTTTGGAGTTTGTTACAACAGTTGGTAGTGGTCTAAAACACTGCATCCGTTTTGTCTGATAGTCATGTCAGAAGCCTCAAAGTCATGTCAGAAGCCTCTTCCCAGTCTTCCCAAATAAGTTAGTAATGTGGAAAACTTCACCGATGTGGTCACTGACTGTAATTTTATGGTAACAGTATGTGATTTAGGCTGGATTTGTGACCATGGTGCACTTTGTGAAATGAACTTCTTATGATTGTGGTTACTACACAAGAATATCTGTTTTGTATTCACTATCAGGTGTAATAAGGTGCCATGGCTCTTTCAGTGGTGATACTTTAACATTGCATGAGGTTCTGTACACTTTAATGGATTTGACAGTGATATGCTTAGTTTCCTTAATCTTAAAGCGTGGAAAAGTCTGAAGACTGAACATGTTGCTAAATGTTTTGCAGGTTGGACAATCTGCTCAACATAGCTTATGGAGTAAAGAGGTAATAAAGGATTAGTTGGTTCCTAACAACCAAATTATTTTGAAGTATTTTGCAAACTCTTACTTTTCAGTAAGATTTCCGTTGGATTTTTGCATGTTGAGACTTCAGCTGAGATTGTTCATTTTTATGCATTTTGCATGAAATAGACAAGCCTTTTGTAGCAGTTCCATTAAATTCTTGTTTCAAATGACTTGCTAATCCTCACTGGTTTTATGGCATGCTTTCCTTTTGATTTTCTGTTACATCATTTCAGACATACCTAGCACTGTTCTCCCTAATCATGTATAATTTTTTACTTAGTATTTGTGCAGTTAGGGGGCAAAAAATATTTTTGATCTTATCTTTCTAGCCTAAGCAACATGTTCATTCTGTGAAAAGCTCTAAAGCTCTGTATCATTCTCTTCTTTAATTTTGACATTTTTTTTTACTGGGATTTTTTGTGAACAACTCTATTATGACTCTATTTTGCTTTTCCTCATTCTTTAGTAGGTTTCCTCCAATGACCATTGATGGAATGACCAGTTTGGCTGGAATTAATATCCCTGGACATGCAGGAACTGGGTGGTGCATTTTTGTGTACAACTTGGCCCCTGATGCTGATGAGAGTATCCTCTGGCAAATGTTTGGACCCTTCGGAGCAGTAACCAATGTGAAGGTCATCCGTGACTTTAACACCAACAAGTGCAAAGGTTTTGGATTTGTGACTATGACAAACTATGACGAGGCAGCCATGGCAATAGCAAGCCTGAATGGATACCGCCTTGGTGACAGAGTTCTGCAGGTCTCCTTCAAAACAAACAAGACACACAAAGCCTAACTGGTTATTCTCAGTGCATTAATACATGAAAACTATACAACAAAGGCAATTTACAAGAAGCTTTACGCATTAGTAAATGCCTTTGTTGTATGCCAGTGTGGAAATGGGGATAAAATGACTACTTCGCATCCTAAGAATATGTGAGATTTTTTTATTGCTAATATTTGAATTAGTACTTCTTATCTATCTTTTGTGTTTGAGTATTGACAAGAGGTACAGGGTTTTTACCTGTCACAATGCGTATTCTATTGCCTTCTTTGAAGAAGGTGGACCTTTTAAAATGTTTCAGCTAAGGGAAGAAGTTGTGGTTTTTGGTTTTTTTTCTTCATACATGACTGCCTTTAGCCTATGAGTAAATATCAAGGCTTTATGTAATACTATAATTTTTCTTTTGTTGTTTCTTGATTTGCTTTGTAATTAATTTACATTGTAATGTGTTATTATTTTGGTTTTGTTGTTCAAGAAAAGTATCAGAAGTTTACATTTTATTTATAAAGTTATAAGCTGTATTTATTTCATCACCTTCATTTGGGTTGGGGAATGGGAACACATTATAAAAGCTTATTGTAAGAATACTGGAGAACTTTTCATAAAGCAGTACCTTGCCAAAGAGATAAGAGCCTCTTTGATGTGGGTTTAAAAAAGCATCTATTTTTATAAAAAAATAAAAAAAAAAATTTGGAGAAACTTTTTACTGGTCCTGGAACAAATATTTTGACTTGAATACTTTGAAAAATCTCTTCGTATGACACCTAGTGAGCTTTTAAAACTTACCAGGAAATTTGCAGTTGTTGGGAAAAAATTAAGAAGGATTTATGATGTAGAACTACTTTTGAGACCTTTGTATTAAGAAGTAAAGTCAATGGGATGCACTGTTGGTTTCATTTTTTGTAATCATCAGTGGAGTCATAGATCATCCTGGTTATTAAGTGATAGGTGGCTCACTTTAATTTGTGATTTTGAAGCAAATGAAAATTAAAAAAAAAATATAAGAGCAAGCAGAAAACTTTAAACACTGAGATATGGGGGAAAAAAAATCTGTTCTTCCTAAAGAATTCCCTTCAGATAGAGCTCATGGTGTTTAGTGATGTACTTGCTATTGTTTGAAGAATTGTTTTGTCTTAAGAAAAGACATCGAGCATGGTTTGTGCAGTAGCAAATCAGCAAAAGTGGCCTGAGTTGGATACGTTAGGAGGTATTTTGGAAGTTAAGTTTAAGGCTAACACCTGAGCTTTGTGTAATGTAAATAAGACCTTAAGTTATGAACCTTTCAGCTGATTTTGATTATGTTTTTTTTTAAGTTACATGCCAAGTGATGTTCAATTTTGAATGTTTTTGTATAGGTTTTTTCTTTGTAAATGGCATTAACATTGTTACTTGAGGTCTGCTTCTTTTTCTTTCCTTTTTTTTTTTTTTTTTTTTTTTTGTCCTGAGGACTTGAATTTACAGTGCATCAGATCTGTTGCTACTTTTGTCTGTAGATAGTCTAGCTTCAGCTGTTTATGGTGATGCAACATTTTTGTTTATAAATATGTTTGTGGTAAAGAAAAAAAACAAGTATAAACATACGTTTTGAGCAAATTTCCTTACATTTTTCATATGAAAACCATAAATACCTGTATGCTATTGAAGTTTAACTTTGTATGATGCTTAAATCACTATTTGGGGAAATAGAAAAAGTCTTTACCATGTATTGAAGAAATTTAAGAAAACAAATACAGAATATTTTCTGATTAGCATCTAGCTTATAATTAAATTTTTTTAAAAAAAGCTGAGGGTTTGATGCCTTCACCAGGATGCACTGACAACTATGTAGTTACGTCCTGCTTTTTGTATAAACTGAGATGCTCATACGCTTCCCCTTAGAAAAAGCAATGTTCTATGCATAACATAGTTGTACACTATCTTTGCAGTTGTTTTTGGTTCTTATTCTTTTAAATTGTAGTTATAAAATTTTCAGTATAGTACAGTACATATACTGTGAAGCGCGTGCTAAAGTGAAAAAGCAAGTTTTCATGCTGACCCACTCAATGCTATTCAAAAATCAATTGGCTTCCTGAGTACTTCATTCTTAGATGCATTTAGATTGTTAAAGCTAATCCTCTGCATTAAAAGTTGTATATAGTATAGAAAACACAAACTTTCCAATGTGGGAGAAATAGTAGCTACATGCTTCTTTCCTATACTACTGTAGCAACTAACGGCATTGATGAGAAGGCATGTAAATTGGGCTTCACTTTACAGTGTTTAGCAGAGCACTTAGTAAAATATAAGGCTGGTATTTATTTGAAGTTGTATAGTATGAATTCACATTTGTTGGAATAGAGAATATATTCTGTTGGATATTTAAGAGGTTGTACATGTTTTCTTTTGTGTTTGGATTCTTTGTACTTTTTCATGTTCAGTACATCAATAAACAAAGTTGAAGGGAAAAAAGTCTCATAAGCTGGTCTTTTACCATATTTCCCACTGCTTTAATGAGTAAGCAATCTCATTAAAAGGTTTCTGCAAAGCTCATGAACTACTTGTAATTTAGGTTAGCATCTTAGTTATCAAGAAGGAGGTAAGACAGTGGAGCTGTGTACCAGTTCCATATCCTTAGAATTAGTGTAGAATCTTTTCACTTTAATTTTTCATTAACCACTCAGTACTTAGGCTGATACAATAAATGAGAGTCATTAAATGCATTCACTAAAAATTAATTTGCTGTCTGTCTAGCAGGTGCTATGCAGTGTAACTAAGTGAATGCCCTAGTGTGTTTTTCAACAGATGAGATAGAAAGATTAAGTATCAGGGACTCACTCCGAGGTGAAAATAGACCAGTTGAATTGTGCTCTGGCCTTCCTGAGACAGGAGCAGTGACCAGAAAGAAATCCATATCCAGAGCATTGTGCAACCTCCCCCTGTCAGGCTGAAGGCATTAGATCCAGAAGGAAGGAGTGAATGGAGGCAAGTCTTTGCTTTGCACAACAGGCAAAAGGCCTTTCTTCTCCACCTCACCCTCCCAAGTGCCTCTTTGCAATGGGTGTGAGGCACTGGATGTGGTAGAAAGGTCCTCCAACAAAGAAGTCTATGTCCCTGGGGCATAGTTATGGGCATGGCATCCCTCCCATGAGTTATGGGCATCACCAGGAAACTTCCTAGCCTGCTTCAGCCATCAGACTCATGCTATTTGTCCTCCATGTACATGGTGATGAAGCCACAATGCATAGTCCAAAGGCTTATTAAAAGAGACTTCAAGGCTCTAGAATAGTTGGAGGGGTAGTCGGGGCACAGGGTATTTTTTCCTCTACTTTTGTAGGTGCAGATAGTGACATTGAAAAAAGCCAGTCTTAATGGGCCCAGTCTTAATACCTGACTCTCGGGCTGGTAGCACACTGCCACAATTTTGGTTTCTTTTGTATAATGGGTTGGCCTCCATGGTCCTGGACGTGATGAGTTTGGATGGGATTCACCTCTCTAAAAGGAGAAAGAGGGTTTTCATCTAATGGAGCTTATTGATAGGGTGTTAAACTTGATATGATGGGGGAAGGAGATATAATCAGATTTAGTGGTGATAAGGTGTAGGGTGACATTCTCTCCCAGTCAGCAAGAGATGCCTAAAGCCCAGAGAGGGGAAGGTCAGCAGGAGAGAGCACTTGGATTATTTCAAGGAATTCCAGATACTCCAGCCAGAAGGCTTCATAGGGGCCCAACTCAAATGTCTCTATGCTAATGTACACAGCAGGGGAAATGAACAGGAGGAATTAAGAAATATGTACAGGACTACAGTCATTGGCATATGGAAATGTGGATTGATTCCTGTGACTTGAATGGAAAGGTATGGGCTCCTTAGGAAGGTCAGGCAAGGGAGATGAGAAGGCAATGTTGCCCCCTGTCCATGACCAGCTGGAGATCATGAAACTTCACCTGGGGATGTATGAGCAGCAGACTGAGAGTTAATGGGTCAGGATTAAATGCAGGTGAGCCTTTATAGTGGGGTCTGCTACAGATTGTCTGACCAGGAAAACCAAGCAGCTGAGGTCCTTTACAGAAAGGCAGGAGTGGCCTTGCATTAACAAATCCTGATTGTCGTGGGAGACTTCAGCAACACAAGTGTCTGTTGAAACGACAGTGCAGAGTGGCATAAGCTTCTTGCATTAGGAGCTTCCTGGAATTCTTTGGTGATAATTTCCCTCTACATGTTGGGTAGATGAGCCAAGGAGGGGAAGTGCTGTGTTGGATTTTATTCTGACAGGGAGGGCTGGTGTGGAATGTGAAGCTCAGGGATATTCTGGGCTACAGTGTCTGTGAAATGATGGAGTTTTGAGATCCTTAGGGCAGCAAGGAGGTTGCACAGCAAGCTTATTACCCTGGAGGCCAAGAGAGCAGAATTCAGCCTCTTCTTGGTAGAGTACCAGGGGATAGAGCCCTGGAGGGCAGGGGACCCCCCAGAGAGCTGGATGATGTTCAAGGCTTGTCTCCTTGCAAGGGAAATTAGGCAAGGATGCAGAGGGCCTGCAAATATGAGCACGATGCTCCTGGACAAACTTAAAACATACATAGCTTACAGACAGTGACAGCAAGGAAAGGTAGCCTGGGAGGAATACAGAGTTGTGTTTAAATCACATTGCTCTTCCATCGCTGTTGGCTCAGCCAAATGCGGTTTCCTCAGCTCTAGAAACTGGCCCTGCTCACCTTGGTCCCTGGCTCTGCCTTAGGATGTCCCTTAACTAGGGCTGCTTTCCCTGGCAAGTGACAGTTAACCATCCTCGGGTTCCAACCCTAGTCTTTCTTTATGAAGTACAGGGACAGGGGAGGATTTACTCTTTATCATTACACCCATTTGTTGTTTAATTTACTGCATTAGTAATTCTGGGCTCTGTTAATTGGATGTAGTTTGCTGGGGATATTTTCCTTTTCCAGTACTTCAAGTAAATCTTTAAAAGCTAGTCAATTCAACTTTCTTCTGCCCATTTGAGATACATACACGTCTTAATTCAGTTTTTTCACTCAGTTGAATGAGTGAAAGCCACCATTGAGAACACAATTCCAGAAGTGGTTCGTACAGTATAGCTTTTATTTTTAAGTGTTTTCTTTCACCTTTTCTTTTTCATCTTTACTCTGAGATTTTTGATATGAAAACTGTAGCATGTGTTGTTGAGCATCACACTACAGTGTTGTGGAATTGAGATTACATGAATGAGTGAGTCTGTGAACAATACACATAGATAATAGCACCTCAAAATGTCAGTCATAGCTAATAAACTGACTACTTAGGAAAATAGTTGTGTGCTGATGGCTTTTTATATAGTTATGTGCTTGGATGGCTGTGGAGTAGTGAAAGGATACAAGACACTGTACTTGGCAGCAAATGAGGAGCTATACCTGGAGTTTCTATTCCAGCAGGGACATACATATGTTCAGCTTTCACAGAAGGATAGCTTTTAGTTCTCAACTTAGACCAGTTTGAGTACAGTATAGTTAGTCATAGTTGAAGTATTTTGCTGTATCAAAATGAGGACAAAATATGTTTATGTAAATGACTTCAATTTAAAATCAAAACTTCTTTAGATGCAGAGAAGTCAGCAGTCAAGAAGCAACGCTAAAATTTAGCAGTTATAAATACAGTTGTACAGAGGAACTGTGCGTGCTGAAAAATACAGATTTGATTATCTGTAGCTGACCGCCTTATATGTAGATAGTACTTTTCTTACTATAGTAAAGTTTTATAAAGCTAAAGGAAATGTTGTGAAGCTGCCTTATGCCATTTGTGGGACTAGTTCCTTTTGTATGTGAATAATAAGAGTTCCAGGAACATCTGTAAATACCTGTGAGGGAACTGGAGTGTTAGCTGGGGCACCTCCAGAAGGGCTTCATTACTGCAAAACATGCTCAGGGTTTGTGTGGCCTCTTCTGCAAAACATACATGCAACAAGATTGGTCATGACAGGTGACCTTCCCACCTGCATGTAGGAAAGCCATGCTTTGGCAAGAGGGTGTTTCCCCAGCATGAAAGAAAAATATATATTTTTAAAGTGGCTGGCTGTCCACTAGAGTTGTATGTGGTGTGCATTCTTTGTTTTTTGTAACACCCAGAGGTCATCAAGTGCTAAAAAGTCTGAGATATTCTTACCAGTACTGCTGAGGCCTGAAGCAAGTTAAAAAGTATTTGTATTGTTACATGAAGGTGACTAACTGCAAAGAAATGGTGACTTCAGTTAAGCCTTAGAAAGCAGCAACTTATTAGGACTTAATATGAAGAGAATTATAGATGTATTTTATGACTAGAGGTAGTAAGTCTGGTTTTTTATCTATAACAGTTTGAGAAATGACTACAAGTTGAGAGATGCTCCATCATGGCTAAAATAATAGCCTGGGACTACACAGTTTCAACTGCATCAACACTACTGATCCAGCTGGGCTTGCACACGTGTTTTAACATTGGGATTTGTTTGCCCAGTTGTGACATTTGGACCTCAGCATTTCAGTTTGTACATCTCATGATGAAGTGTAGCTTTTTTCACCCTGATACTTTGCTAATTAAACTTCACTGTAGAGCCACCTTCTGCTGAAGTACTGCTGTGATGGCTGATGGTTTAGGCCAGCAGACGTGCTAGCACACCTATGGTCACCTGGGCCAACAGCTTAAAGCTGGGAGAATGATTGCGTCTTTGATGGAATGAGATAGCACACTGTGATAGTCTTGGAAAAGCTGTTGTTGGGGTGAAGAGCAGTTCTAATCTGAAAAGCTACAATTGTAGCCCATGGTCTCAATAACTAAGGCAGAAATTGAGGAAGCAATACAAACTTCCAGGTATTTTCAGAACAATATGGGCAATTTCAGTGGATTAAGAGGTTTTCTAACTTCATGCCTTGAAGTTAGAAGGATTACTATCTCATCTTGTAATTACTTTTTTCAGCCAACTTTCTGCTCTGAGACATAAAAGGGAACAAGAAAAACTATCTTTTTTGGTATTTATAAGATCAGTCTAAAAAGCAAATATTACTGCAGAGGGTTAGTAAAACTTGATTTCTTATTTTATGTATTGCATCATGCGATTCCTGTACACAAGTGAGTATACATCAATACGACATTTTTAGGGACCTTGTAAGATTGTAAGTGAAGTCATTACAAGTGCTGGCAGAGTATTGATTATAAACACTGTGTACTTTACAAAAAACATAAGAGCTGAACTTTCTTTTGAAGCAATTCTTACTAAATTATTCTCTTCTATGCAGTAAGGCACTGCATTAGTACAGCACTGCTATTTCTGTTGCTTTGAGTGCAAAGATGTTCTTAGTTTCAAGTGTTTACTTGAATGTTAACAGCTTCTACAGCTGTTAAAATCTTTTTCTATTAAAAGCCCTGATAGAAGAGTGCTATTTTCCAGCACCTATGAAAGACAGTATTCTCTAATAAAAATTAAATATCCCCAAAAGATGATCCACCACTTCTTGATATCTACCTGTCTCAAAAGTTTGGTATTAGCTTTCAGAAATACAAGGTATTCTCTAACAACCCGTAATATCAAGAGGAAAGTGAAGATAGGTTTAAGTGAAACACTTCTTTCCTACTGCTTGTCAGTGCTTTGTGCCATCATTCAAAATACAAGCTAAAGAATGGAAAATTAATTTTTTCTCTCCTTGATTAGTATTGGCACTATGTCTGATGTATCCAAAACAGGTCAGTTGTAACCTTCACTTCTAGCTGTTCGCCTTCCCTGTTCAACAGTTCATGTTTTCTGAGGAGTAAAGACTCCAGAGACTTTCTGGTTGAATTACTCTTTTCTTGAAGTGTTGTGTTGCATATTCATTGTGCATAGATACATTATGCAGTTTTATAACCACTAACTCAGATATATTATAATTCTGAATGTTGAATGTAAATGCAATGCTTGCGGTGAATGATGGCTGTTGTTGATGGGGGGGGGGGTTGGGGGGTTGGGGTTTTTTTGTGGGTTGTTGGGTTGGTTTTTTTTTTTGTAATATGGAAAAGATATTTCCTAAAGTGAATTTAGGCTTCCTCAGATTGCTGTTTGTTGTGGTTACACTCAACAATCACTTGACTGTCTCCCATTCCACTACTCTGGTTTGTTATGAACCAATCCTGGTGCACTGCACATCTAAGCCATGCAAATAGATTTGTCCATGCAACATAGGAAAAGGCACATTTCTGTGTTTTGCAAACTTCAGGGGGGACCAGAAAGGTAAAGTTAGTCTTCAGTTAGTTCCATTAGATTGCCTGTCCAGGAGTTAACAAAGCTGATCCACAGCTGATTAACTACTCACTTTCAAGTGTGCTCATTCCAGAAAGTGGTTACTTTCCATATTGAAAATATTCTTCCACATTCTAAATAGCTTAGTAAGATTTTCCATAAACATAAAGTTGATACCTTAGGATCTTATGTGGTCATCCTTCAGAGCAACCAGGAGAAAGAAAGGAAGAAATTCTAAGTGTCAAGTCTGGACTAAAAGAGCTCTCAAGGTTGTTGAAAATTCAGGTTTTGTCTGAAGTTTATGAAGACTTCTCATTTCAAGGACCACCCTTATTGCTTCTTGGGTTTGTTATGACTTACTCAAGGAGAACAGGTATTTACTTCCCTGCTACCAAGATAGCTTATCCAGAAAAGCAGGAACAAAGATTAAAAAGATATGAAACCACTATAAAAAAAGGCAGCAGAAGCCTGAAAAAGATCTTTCAAATTGTGATAGCAAATTTCAGCAGATCTGTTAAATGAAATGTGCTTCTTTGAAACTTGCAAAAACATGAAAAACACAAAAAAACACAAAAAAAAACACAAAAAAAAAAAAAAAAAAAAAAAAAAAAAAAAAAAAAAACAACCTTAAAAAATTTAGAAGTGAACTTCAAATAAAATTTTAATAAAATAAATTATAAATGAAGTCTGATTGGCTGAATTGCCACAGTGAATACAGTGAAGTTTGTAAATTTCTGGAGAACTTATTGGTAAATCTTTAAGAATACTTTGAGAGCTCCTGCTCTAAGCTTCTATTATCTAGAAAAGGAAATGAAAATTTGCATTTTGAAATTGATGATCAAATATCTTGCCTCATGATGGAATTTGAAATAATTATTAAATGTATCAAAATACCTTATTTTATTTTCAGTTCCACACAGATAATTTACCTTAGCAGTGGCTCTAGATAAGGATTTCTATAGTATCATGAAGGAAATTGTCCATGCCAGAAACTTAACAGGAAACTCAGTTTTTTTGGAAAGTGAAAAAAAAAAACCCTTTGAAGGTTCCTGAAGATGCTGCTGCAACGTCTTTCACCTCTTCTCTCAAAACTAGCAGATACTTTCTTCTGTTAATGAAGATCAATTTCATTAAATATGCCAGCTGGGAATGTTTGATGAAACATTCATTAAACATTCATCATTGTGCTAAAGCTGCAATCATCTTATAGCATAGTCTCATTCTTAATCTTCTGCTTTTCTAAACTTTGGACTTAAACAAGCCTTATAATGTCTTATTCAGGCCATATTTGGTGTATGGTTTCAGGGAGTCTTGTTAAGGCATACTAAGACCATGTTTACTGCTACTTGACATGATTTTCTCTGTAGATGGCTCCTAAACATGAAAGTTCCTTCAGTACTATGGCAGCATTGTGTCAAAGGTCACAAATATTCCTTCTCAGATTTTGATTTTTAGCTTTTTTCAAATACCCTGTTTAGAAAACAACCCTCTAATCTGATGAGTCTACCCTCTGTCAGGTATTCCTTCAGCAGAAGGGACTTTGATTTTGCAAGTTTACCCTTTAACTCTTCAAAGTTATTTATCAGAATCCAGAAGTAGTCATAGTAACAGGTACCAGCAGGTTTTTGGACTAGAAGCTAATTTTTGTGGGTTTGGGCAAAGCAGTCTTCTCCAAGTATTAACACACTGGCAAAAGAAGGGTCAGGCTCTGGGAGAGACATGTTCCTAATGTATTCAGGCTTCACTTTGTCACTAAGACACAAGGGAAAGAGCTGATAACTTTGGGTTCAGAACATGGGTTTGAACTTCTCTAGTGTTTCTCCAAGGATTCATACACAATGCAGTGGAAGTCACCAAAGCAACAGTAAAAAATGTGATTGAGTGAGCAGCTGTGTACTTGAATATGTGTCGCCACCCACCGAGGCCCGGCTAGCTCTCCTGGGGGCAGCGACCTTCCCTAGCGAGTCGCCTCTAAAGAGGCAGCCTCAGTTCAGGTGGCACAGGCACCCCGGTGCAGTGATTTCAGCTCTTTTGTGAAGGAAAGCCCATCAGCTCGAACCGGGCTTTTAAGCCGAAGTGGCTCTCCTGGGGGAGGCAATCTCAGGTGACGCGGAAAGATCACTTGGGAGCCAAAGATGATCTCCGAGAATCTTCTTTATTTCATCCCCGCCAACGACTCGAAGACCTCGAAGTGCTCAGTCAGCGGGGTCTTATACCCTCACAAAAAGGGGCGGGGTTTCATTAACAGCCAATGTGATTAACGGTTGAGAAAAAGAACGAATCAGAGGGTTCATTAATAAACAAATTAGGGGATTGAAACTTGCACCAATCAGGGAAAGATCTGAAATCAAGCAATCAGGGAAGGGATTCAAAACGGGCCAATCAGGGGACAGAACTGGGGTACAAGGCAACATCCAATCATAAATAGGACAGTTAACGTACCAGGAGGTATGTAGCTAGGGTAACGGGGACTGGCCAACCCCCTCTGCAGCACCCTCAGAGGCTTGGTTCCCCACAGATATGGGAGCCTATTTAAGCAGAAGAGATGCACTTCAGCTTCCTAAACAGCTCATCCTGGCTGTGGAGGAGGGGAGATGGAGACTGCTGGAGGCATTTAGTGTGAATCTTCCATCACAGATGCTGATATGTTATTCTTGACCTAAATGGACCTACTTGCACACCAGAGCTTTGGGAATGTAGATACATTTTTATCCATGTTGGTACTGCAAACCTTACAGATTCTGAACTGTTCTTTCTAAATCTAGACAGCTGATCACCACCTGGGCTCTATCAGCCCTCTTAAGAATCAGTGTTTCCTAGGAAATCAAGCAAAGCGGATTTGGGGGAAGATCTTTTGTTTCATCTCTCAGCTCTTTATGTATTGTCACTTTCAGCTCTAGCCTGATATTTTGTGTATGATGCTTTATGAAAAGAGCATGTTGAAGTATGTTAATATTTGTATATCAGTTTGGCCAGTGTAATGTCTTCAGACTGAAGAAGAGGGGAACAGAAGGATGTGAGATTGTCATTTGACTTTGAACACTGGTATGCTTTCCTCTCCTTTTGGCTACTAGCATGAATGTGCAAGCTAAGTGTGTTTCACCAGGGCTGTGCTCCTTCTTACTGTGTGGTTTGAAATGCAGCATTCAGCTCAAATGTGTCTGTGTTGTTACTTTCTTTCTGCCTAAAATTACAGTACTGCCCTCTTGGATCCATTACTGATGCAATGAGAAGACCTTAAGTTCAAGTTACTAAAGAAATCATGTGCTCTGGTACTACTGCAGCTTCTGCAGTAAGCAGAATAAAAAAAGAATTCCCCAAACAATAGGGAAAAATTAAAGATGAAATGAGATTTACCTTGATGTGGAAATACTATTTTTTCTCTCTTTACTTTAGACTGCTGTCGTGGTTTGAAAGCAAAACAAGTGAGAGGCTCTAAGTCAAAAATACAATTTAATAAGAAGAAAGGTAAAAAGGTAAAATAAAATAAATGCAATAATACAAAAGACCACTGACAGTCAGAATACAACCTGAGCAGGGTGGTGGAAGCAGTCCAGATGAGGTGCTCTTCCTGAAGCAGTGATCCTGTAGAAAGGTCTGGTAGCTCTGGTCCTCTGGGAATCCAGTGGGTAAGGGCTGCTTGTACTGTCCCAAATCCCAGCTTTTATCCAAGTGAGAATGTTTGGCTCCTCCCCCTGGGTGTAGCATCTCACAATGGGATGATGAGTCATGAAGTGGGTCCTTGATGGCCCATTAAACAGAGATAACTCCTGGAGGGAGTTACCTGTGAGTCATGGGCAAGGCGTTGATGGGCCATTAGCAGAAAAGAGCCCAAAGGAAGGGGGCCTGGGAAAACACTGCCTCCCCTGGTTCCAACAGCTCATGAAGATGGTGATAGAATAAATACTTTTTGTACATCCTACACTACAACCCAGGACAACTGCACATGCTTTTTCTATTGTTGCAAGATGTATGGTTGCAGTTGACAAGATACGTCTGTTTAAGGTGCTGGTAGGGACAAGACCCAAAGAAAGAAGATCCAACCACCTCATTGACTGAGGAGGGTGGAAACACACTTAAAACAATTGAAAGCTCTTCTGGATTCCCTGCCAGATAGGCATAAGAAGAGATTGCGCTGTTAACAACTTCAATGTAATTTCTTTCATTCTGTGCTTATAAGCACAATCTTTTCACTACTGCAGAGTTAAAAGGAGGATTTGGAAGGAATGTAGCACCAAAACCACAAGTACTTAAACTACGCAAAAACTTAAAGTCATAGTATCATTAAGATTGGAAAAGACCTCCATGACCATCAAGTCTAACCTTTGACCAGACATTGTGTTAAACTAGCCTGTGGCACTCAGTGCCATGTCCAGCTGTTTCTTGAACAAGTGGAGAGATGGTGACTCCACTACCTCACTGGGCAAACTATTCCAGTGCTTGACAATCTTTTCAGTGTGGAAGTTCCTGTTGATATACAACCTGAATCTCACCTGGTGCATCTTGTTCCTTCTTCTCCTGTCACTGACTGCCTGGGGGAAGAGACCAACCTCCATCTGGCTACAACCCCTGAGCCTCCTTTTCTTCAGGCTAGAAAATACAGTTCCCTTAGCCACTTTACATAAAACTTGTGCTCCAGACCCTTCCCCACCTCCTTTGCCCTGCTCTGGACATGCTCCAGTAGCTCAGTGTCCTTCTTCTAGTGAGGAGTCCTGAACTGGATGCAGCACTTGAGCTGTGGCCTCACCAGTGCTCAGTACAGAGGATAATCACTGCCCTGCTCCTGCTGGCCACACTATTGCTGATACAGGCCAGGATGCCATTGTCCTTCTTGTCCACCTGGACACAACTACCTCATGTTCAGCCACTGTTGACCAGCACTCCCTGGTCCTTTTCTGCTGGGAAGGTTTCCAGTATGCTCTTTCCCAGCCTGTAGCACTGTGTAGGGTGCTTGCGGATGAAGTTCAGGACCCTCCACTTCTCCTTACTGAACCACAAACTCTTGGCTGTTATTGTTGGCCCAGATCCCTCTGCAGTGCTTTCCTACCATCCACCAGATCAAAATTCCAAGTTGCCATGCCCATGTTACTGTAGTCTTCAAACTGATTGCAGGTACACTTGATTCCTATGTGCGGATCATCGCTGAAGACATTAAACAGGACTGGCCCCAGCACTGATCCCTGGGGAACACCACTGGTGACTGGCCACCAGCTGTATGCAGCCCTGTTCACTACCACTCTCTGGGCCTGGCCATCCAGCCAGAACCCCTGTTCAATCCATGGAGAATGTCATGGGAAACATACCAAAGGTTTTGATGAAATCCAGGTAGATACCATCCATAGCTTTTCCTTTATTCGCCAGGCAGGTCCCCTGGCCTCACCATAGGAGTTCAGCTTGGTCAAGCAGGATCTGCCTTTTCTTACCCCACGCTCTCTGGGCCTGCTCCCTTGGTTCTTCTGCATGGGACAAATAATGACTCAAGATGATTTTTTCCACAATCTCTCCAACTGTAGAGGTCAGGCTGACAGGCCTGTAGTTCCCTGTATCCTCCCTTCAGCCCTTTTTGTGGATGGGCATTGCACTGGTCAACCTCCAGTTCTGATAACAGTTAGCCAAAACTGAGGATAAATGAAAGGGAGTGGCTTTGGGAGCTCTTCCACCAACTCCCTCAGTATCCTCAGGTAAATGCCATCCAGTCCCACAGACTTGTGTGTCTAAATCAAGTCACTAACTACTTCCTCCTGGATTTCAGGGGATCTGTTCTGCTCCCCATCCCTCTCTACCAACTCTAGGTCTGGTTGCCCTGAGGATAAGTGTTCATATTATTAAGGACTTGAGACAAAGAAGGCATTAAATACCTCATTACCCTCATCCTTGATGACAATATTCCATTATGTGTCCAATAAAGGATGGCGAATTTTGGTCCTTCCTTTGTTGTTAATGTATTTATAAAACCACTTTTTATTACCTTTCACAGCAGAGGCCAGATTGAGATCTAGCTGAGCTTTTGCCTTTCTAATTTTCTCTCTACATGACCTAATAATATCTTTGTACTGTTCCTGAGCTGCCTGTTCCTTCTTCCAAAGTTCATAAACTCTCTTTTCCCTTCTAAGTTCCAATGAAGGCTCCTTGTTCAGCCAGACTGTTCCTGTTCAACTCTGGCTTGTTTTTCCACACATAGGAATGGCCTATATCTGCACCTTCAAAATTTCCTTGTTAGAGTATGTCCACCTTTCTTGGACCCAAAGTCCACCTCTGGAAGTCTAAGGTAGAGGTTTTGTTGATCCCCCTTCCTTACTTCTCAAAGAATTGAAAGCTGCATAATTTATGGTCAGTGTGCCCAAGACATCCCCTGACTCCCACAACTCTCGCCAGCCTTTCGCTGTTTGTAAACACCCAGTCTGGTGGGTCACTGTCCTTTGCAGGCTCACTTCCAGCTGTGTCAGGAAGTTATGTTCTACACACTCCAGGAACCTCCTAGACTGCCTCTTCTTCACTGTGTTGAGTTTCCAGCAGACATCCCACAAGTTAAAGTCTCCCACAGGAACAAAGGCTAGTGATTGTGAAACACCAGCCACCCTTTTATAGCATACTTCATCTGTCCCTTTATACTGTCTGGGTAGTCTGTAACTAACTCCCCCTGGGATGTCTGCCTTGCTCTTTCCCCTGATCCTTACCCACAGGCACCCAACCTCATTGTCATCTGTGCAGTTGAAACCCTCCCCAATAAGGGTGGGTTTCAGAGCCACCCATCACCCCTCCTTTTCATAATTTCTCTTACCCAGGCCTAGGAAGGCAGCAGCCTCCCCTGTGAGTTGGGTCCAGTCAGCATACAGTGCCCTCAGTTCCCTTTGGAAAGGAGTCACCTACTACAGTTATGCTTGTTTTAATACCTGTAGCTGGGATGTTGCCCAGAGCAACCCCCACACAGACCTCCATCTCCACTATAATTTGCCTCACCCTGGAGTTGCAGAGCCTCATATCTATTCCATGAGGACACCTGGGAAGGCCAGGGAGGCAGGGAGGGGATTCTTCTGCTTCTCCAAGTAGGGATCTGTTTCAACTTCCTCCATCTTTAAGGTCCCCTCCATTTGCCTGGTAGCAAGAGGGTTGGGGCTGCTTTGACTCTTGCCTAGGCTCCATCTGCTGCATTTCCCTCAGAGATTAAAGGATGTGACTCCACCAGTCTTATTTTACACAATCCCTAATAGTCCTCAGCCTCTCCACTTCCTCTTTAATCTCTGATATTGATGCTTCTGCATGTTAATCTTACAGAGGCAGAGATCCCTCGTGGGGTAAGAAAATCCATCATGTTATGTGTGAACAGCACTTATATTTCCATGTAAGCATGGCATTTTTCATACCACTCTTCCCCCATAGTGTATTTCTGTGTTGTGGTTTGAAAGCAAAACGAATGAGAGGCTCCAAGTCAGAGATATAATTTAATAAGAAGAAAGGTAAAAAGGTAAAAATAAAATAAAATAAATGCAATAACATAAAGGATCACTGACAGAGTCAGAATACAGCATGAGCAGGATGGTGGAAGCAGTCCAGGTGAGGTGCTCTTCCTGAAGCAGTGATCCTGTAGAAAGGTCTGGTAGCTCTGGTCCTCTGGGAAGCCAGTGGGTAAGTGCCCATTGCACTGTCCCACATACCAGCTTATATCCAGGTGAGAATGCTTGGCTCCTCCCCCTGGGCAGAGCATCTCACAATAGCATGAGAAGTGTGAAATGGGTCCTTGATGGCCCATTAACAGAGATAACCCCTGGAGGGAGTTACCGGTGAGTCATGGGCCAGGCACTAATGGGCCATTAGCAGAAGACACCCCAAAGGTCATTAGCAGAAGAGGCGGGGGGCTTGGGAAAACACTAGCCCACCTGGTTTCAACAGTTCATGAAGATGGTGATAGAACAAATACTTTTTGTACATCCTACACTGCAACCCAGGACATTCTGGCATGTGCGCTCTTCTAAATAACATAGTGAATTTTTAACAGGGATGGTTTCCAAATATTCAAATTCTTCGTGGCTATAGCAGATCCCTAAAAGCACACATCAGGAAATCATAAACTGTTGTACAGTGCTAAAGATACAGAATTAGCTACATGGGAAAGGTAAAACAGGGCTCTTGGTCTTTGCAAGTGAGAGTTAGAAGTTGTGCTGGGTATCTCCTGTGTCAGGACTGACAAGGAACCATTCATCCCTTCTTCCCACCCTTCATCAAAGACAAAGTGAAGGCAAGACAAAATGCAAGTCCAGAGGTAGTGTGGGACCATGGGCATCTCCATCTGATGGTGTAGAGTTTGCTTGGTTTCTTCAGCAAAAGGAAGGACTGCATATACGGGGTCAAACTACTGCTGGAGGATATTGGGAACTGCCTCAGATTTTGTTATCTGAACATTTGGTGAATGCATAGTTTTGATAAAAACAAACAAAACTCTCTAGCCAGAGAGTTGCTGCACTTGTGATAGCTCACTGTCTGGGGCAGACCTTGGCAATAAGGCAAGCCTAGCCTTAAACATTTATGGGCAACTACTGTTAGAAATCTGTTAAAGATTTTTTGGGAAACTGATGTTTAAATAAATGGTTGATGTTGATATGGGATACTCTTTTTATTTGATTGGCTTTTTAGGAGCCTTTGCCCTGTGAAATTTCAGAAATTTGCTGTGAAAAATAGAAAATGGTGTGGTATTGTTGATTTCAAAAGAGTAAAATGGCACTGAGGTAAAATTGCATTATTTTTCTGGAACTGGAAAATATTCTATTAATGGTAATTTCTTACTGTTTCTTAACTTTGCTTTCTGTAGCTACTCATATATTCTGTGTTTCAAACTCAGTTTGTAAATATTGACACTTTTGAAAGCTGCTGCATTATTGCTTTTCCTGAAGGTGGGACACTTAAATGTTTAAAAGGTGCTAGCAATTGTATCTGAAAGGTTAAGGTTAAATATATGATTGATGAAGATACTAGCTTCTGTGGTTATCTTGTATCTTGATTTTTAACATTTTCTCAAAGGTTAATGAAACACAGAAACATTGTGAAACCAAGATCATTAAAGTTGAACTAGGCTTTAAAGGCCTGTATCTATGAAAATGCTTTTTCTCCTTAGACTCTGGATCAAGGAGAGATGCATTTGTTTAGCATTAGGTATTTAGTAATACTAATAATTAATTTCCTTGCAGTAAGAATTGTTATCAACTGTGCTATTTGATAGTGGTAAGAAGATTTCCTGCTTTCTGTCACAGTCAAAGGAAAAAATATTTTGACCCTGTCAACTGCAGGAAAATAAACTTCAAAACCAAAGCACTTATTTTCTTTTTTTATCTCTGGTATGTAATTCTACTACTAATAATTTCTTTATTACACATTGTCACTGTGGAGAGGAAAACCAGACTTCACACTGATTTATGCTGTAGCATTAGAAGGTGAATCTATATGCAATTTCATTGGAATTACAAGATCACAGGCAAAATGAGTCTTCCTCTTCTGTGATGTGGAAACATTATTTCTGTGCATACCAAGAGGTGTTATATGATGAGCTGGGTAATCACCTCAGACAATCAGTTAGAGTTTGATGCTTAATTCTGTAGTCTGGGAACACTGAAGCAAATATTCTATGTACAACTAACAGGAAGAAGAAGAAAAGAGACAAAGAGGTTAAGAAAATGAATTCTTTATCTAGGTTTATGCAGTTCCAAAAAAGATTTGTTCAAAATTCACTAAAAAGTGGGCCTATTTCACAAAACAGGCCAATTCATAAAAGTAACTAGAGGCCTATACATTACTACAAATGACTCACAAAAACAAATATTTTGGGGGGAAGCTTTGCTCTCAGAAAGCCATGTGCCTCCTTTTCCTGATCAAGACCAAGAAGACCACCTGGCTTCAAAGTGATTCACTCATCAGTCATGATAGGTCAGGTAATGCCACATCACTGAACCCAGTGGCATCCCATGTATGTGGTCACAAACACAAACAAAGGCTCCAGTTCATGAAGCCCTCATATAAGTGCAGAACAGGATTGAGCTCCTGAAATACTGACACTTGTCATCACTCCTCTCCAGAAGAAGACCTGATTGCCCCTGTCCTTTATGTGTATTAATCATGTGAAGATATTATAAGAAATCATTCTTTATAGTATAAAATTTCTAGCTTTCCTATACTATGACAAATCATTGATTCATCTCAAAACACTGCAGTGAGGCACTGGAACAGGTTGCCCAGAGAAGTTGTGGGCTCCCATCTCCAGAGGTGTTCAAGGCCAGGCTGGATGGGTGAGTAACCTAGTGGAAGGGTCCCTGCCCATGGCAGGGAGCTTGGAACTAGATGATCTTCCAACCCAAACCGTTCAATGATTCTGTGATGAGTATTTGGTTTAATTTTAGCTCAAGCTGTACTCTAGTAAATACACAACACCTTTCCCTCTGAACTGGAGAGAGATGGATTTGATGAGTGGACTGCTGCATGGATTAGGAAAGTAGTCGGCTGCATCCAGAGTATAGTTGTCAATGTCTCAGAGCCCTGAGGCATATCATAGTTACGTGCTACTCTTAATGGCTTGTGCTGCTGAAACAAGAAGCATCTTTTATAGTCACGTTCATGTTACTGTATCAGTTTGTGTGCTGTGAGGTGCTGCTGATTGGAAATGCCTAATCAATGACTGCTAAAGAGCAGATGACTGCTGAAGAGTCATTGAAGCAGCTGCATTCATCTGGGATAAAGCACACCATGATATGGAAAATGTGCTCAAAATTCACCAAATAGCAGTTCCTAAGAAGTTATATTTATGATGGCACTTCAATAGGGAACAAGTTAATATAAATTTTAACCATAGTTATGGTATGCCATGAAATATTTTCATGAAGAGTATACAAGATATATAATTTTAGATAAGCCAAAGTCTCTGAAACAAGAAAAATATAAAGCTCTTTTCTGAAGAGCTAACTTCTCTGAAGTCCTGAAATTTTTCTAGACCATGTTACCATTTTTACTGATCTGTAAAAACAGGTAGAGGAACAGCAACTTGGAGAAGAAATTTTGTCTTTGAGAAAACTTGAACCAAGGTTCAGAACATAGACCAGCTGCCTAAAAATGTGTTAATATTTCTCTGGCAGAGAGCCTTCTTTCTGTAGTAATTTTTTTTTTTTTTTTTTTTTTTTTTTGTTTTTTTTTTTTTTTTTTTTCTGTGGTAATTGGCTGGAGAACAGCACTTGCAGCTATTCAACACACTGAGTTGAGTTCCAGCAGAGATCATCAAGGCTTTGTGTGCAATGAGGTTCTGTTTGGAAATCACCGAGTCTCCAGAATAGTTTACTTCAGAGAGTACTTTCAGCAATTGGTGGTTGTACTAAAATAAATGAGATAAACTTATGCTTTTAATTTTTAGTTTAGCAGATGGGGTCTTACTGCTCAATCCAATTTGTGTGTGTTAAAAGAGACCCCAACAACCAGATTTTCCTGTATGATTTTCCTAGATTTTGTTATCTGAACATTTGGTGAATGTATAGTTTTGATAAAAACAAACAAACAAACAAGTGCCCACCCTGCCAGGTGAACAGCTCCTTCACATCTCCTTTTTCACTTTTGTGCATGGAAAGATATTTGCGTATGAAACCCCTTTCTGGAGTGATAGATGTCACTTATTTCTCACCTGAAATGATACAAACATAAGCATAAGTTCATAGGTTTTTCCCTGTCTGCAAAGTTGGAAAAGAGCTAATAGCCATAGCTGAGTTCTAGTATCCTTACCTCTGGTTTAGTTTGTATTCAGAAAACAGCCAAACTTTCTTCCTGTTCGTGGAATTATGCTTTGCAGCAGCTAACTGCAACAAGATGCCATGTAGGAAACTGAGTTTTCCTTGCAGGTTATTAATTCAAATGACACAAAAGTTTTAGCTTGAAGTTCAATAGGATGTTTTGTATTGAGTTATCTCTGAGGAAATATCATATGTGTGCATCCTATGATGACTTATTTAGCTGTTCTGGTTTAGTTTCCCTGCAGTTTCTTTCAAAACTGACAGAACATCAAAGTTAGTAAGTCTTCATGCTCTTCGAGTATTTGAAAAGAACTGGTGAGACTGCATCTGTGATTCTTTTATTACTATTGTTTTTATATCTGTCTGGGAAAGGAATCTTTACACTGGCACTAATGGGATTCTGCAGGGCTCCATTTTAAGCCCCGTTCTCTTCATCTTCTTCATAAACAACTTGAACAGAGGACTTGAAGGGATACTAAGTAGTTTTACCACTTACACTAATTTAGGAGGAGCTGTCAACTCCCTGGAAGACAGGGAGACCCTGAGGGCCTGCAGAGAGACCTCCACAAATCAGAGCAGTCACCGAGCCTTTGAGGTTTAAAAAGGGCAAGTGTCAGATTCTGTGACGAGGCAATCCTGGATGTTCAGACAGAACAGGGAATGAGAGGCTGGAGAGCAACACTGCAGAAAGGGACCTGGGTGTCATGGTCAATGGCAGGTTGAACATGAGCCAGCAGTGCCCTGGCAGCCAGGAGGGCCCTGTGTCCTGGGGGGCATCAGGCACAGCATCACAGCCAGGCAAGGGAGGGGATTGTCCTGCTCTGCTCTGCACTGGGGCAGCCTCACCTCCAGTGCTGGGGGCAGTTTTGGGTGCTACAAAATAAGAAAGACATTGAGCTATTAGAGGGTATCCAAAAGGAGACAGTAAAGGTGGTGAAGATTCTGAAGTAAAACCGTGTGAGGAGTGGCTGAGGTCACTTGATCTGTTCAGTCTGAGGAAGAGGAGACTGAGGGGAGACCTCATGACAGCCTACCATTTTTTCTCAGGGGAAGGGGATGGGCAGACCTTGATATCTGGGCTGCAAGTTTTTTTTCTTTTTATAAATACTGTAACATAATATAGCTTTCCTATCCCAAAATCTGGTAAAAGTGCTTGAAATTTTAAAATACTTGTCTTAACAAGGAATTTGTGTTAAATCTTCTCAGTATGTAAGTTCTTTAAAGCATAATATTTAAAATATTATGAGAGGATTTTTTTTTCCCAATTAAGCTCTCCTTTGCATTTCTGTTGACATAATACTTAAAAATTATTTCAAAATAAAAGACAGAGATTGTATGTGGAATAATCTTATAGAAAATATCTCTTGTTGTTTAAAACAGAAAAATACAGGGTTCACAAAATTATTAATTTCTGATAACCTAGATTCGAATTCATAGCAATTTATGTGAAAATGGGAGGTTGGTGTGTGATTTTCTTTTGGCTTTTTAAAGGTGTCTTGCTTACAAAACCATGTCTCTGGTCAACCATTACATGTGCAGAGACGTGTTTTAATGCATCCCTCCTTTTTGCCTTGAAATTTTGACGGTTGTAATAGCTAAATGTTTAAAAATTTAGAAGGAGTACTTTTAATAAGCTCTGTAAATATTTATTTATACTTTAAAAAGGGCTGCAGCCTCACCAAGAAGTGATTTGTCTTCATTAAATAAAATTTTGGAATATGATACATAAAAAATTAGACCCTATCTGCTCACTCAGTCTGTAATTGCTTATGCGTATCTGCTTGCCATACCTAACAAATACATCTACAGAGAGTACAATGTAAATGAAAGCATAGATTACCCTTGAAACTGGTATTCCAATTTGTGAGTACATTGTGTTAGCGGTAAAACACAAAGCAAATTTTATTTAAATTGAGCATTTAATTTAAATAGAGCATCTTATATAAGTTCTAGTTTTTGGAACTGGAGTTACTTTTTCTTACTAAAGTGAGAAAAGCAATATCACTTGTTTGAAGTCTGTACAAGCATTTCATAATGCATAAGAAAAAGGTACTACAGCTAATTGCTTCAAAATTAATTGCATTTCCATTTATTTCTGCTTTTTCCTTCCAGGTACATACAGATCCGACAAACTGACCAATAACACTGGAAAGGATCCTGATTCTAGAGCTTGTTTTCTTTTTCTTATCAGAGCAGTTTACATTCCAAATCACTTAACCAGAATGTATATAGTAATTTGTGAGCACAGGAGACTAAATGGCCAAAAATTTTTTTTCCTGATGAGTCATGGATATGGCTTCCATTTCCTATTTCATACAGAGTTAGTTACTCAGGACATTTTCTTTATGGATACACTCACTAGTAACTAGCAGGTTAAAAACAGACTGGTTTCATATTGCAGAAATATCTACTTCTGAACACCAAAATCCAAGAATCTTTTTCATCATTTTGTTCAATGAGCATAATTGGACAAGGGACTGGTCCAAACTAAAGATTTGTTCTCGTAATAATCTTTCCAGCTGGCAAGTGAACTATCACTTAAAGGCATTGATCTCATATTCCATTAGGGTTTTCCAGGGTTATCCATCCTAGAAGTCCCTGGACTTCTAGGATGGCTGTTGCTCTATTTTGCTGAAGCAAAATTCTGTAAAGAGAGGGATTGTGGGTGCTTTGTGAACCCTTCAATGAGTAATTAAATGTCACCTTGACTTAATAATTAATGTCCAAGTGCTTTGGGTTTTCTGTGATTTTTTTTTTCTTCTCCTCTTGAGAGGGTTAATTTATCAGAACTTATATCTCATGTAGTCTTCTGTCCTCAGATTAGAGCAAAGCCTACAATCAGCTGTCAAGATGCTCAACTACCATGTGTAGTATTGCAGTCTCTTGTCCCTACTTGCACACTGGCCCTGAGGTGAGGGTGGGGAACATTTTCAAAAGAATTGCAACATATTCAGATCCATAAGAAAATTAGGGTCCTTAATTATTTTCTGCTATATAGAAGCCTGTCTCTTAGGGTATAGCTTGACACTTAATGTGTTGTGACTGATCCCTACTTCAACTGTGAGCTGTGGCTACCTGCCATGCGTAGGCAAACAAATCTGTGTTGGTTTTGGAGACAAGAACTGATACTGCAGCGAGACAGAAAGGTGTGACTGTAACTTGCACCTCTACTTCATTTGCCCAAAGAATCTGTATTTTCCTTATGGATATTTTAGAAAAATGATAGGAGGACAGCAGTCAAATGTGCTGTTGAGAGATGTAGCAGTGAGACTTCAAGTCAGACAGTATATCATTCATGCATAAAACTTTCTTCTTAAACACATGCATTGCAGGGGGCCCACAACCATCTGAAAATACATGCTGATTGTCAGCCAGAGGATGAGTTGTTTCACTTGTAGTGCTTTTAAATCAGAGTTGCGTGTTTTGGAGGGAAGGGTTACATTTAACCTTGATAGTATTCTGCCAGACATCCTGATTGCCAAGCAGTGCACCTCTAATACAAATAGGGAGATGCCACCAACCCTTACTGAAAAGCAGATCTAATTCTGCTATTCAGTCTCTCTCATTATTATATCAGTCAGCTTTTTTAGACTGACATTATAGCCTCTGCCTCTATGAGGGCCTATGTTTAATAGAAAGATTTTGGCAGGAGTAGCATTATTCATCAGCACAACTTTTACTCCCATGAAGTAATCACAGTGTGAACAAGGAAAACAACCCGTGGCCATGTTGAGGAACAGATCCGTGGCTTGCATTTGCTTTATTTCACTGTGATGGAGCAGACGCAGAGAAGGCTACTCAGGGCAGCCTTTAGTGAGAGGCATTATTAGGATGCCTAAAAACATGGGTATTTTGGCACTTAGATACTTCAAAAATCCATGCATGTGTGGATATTGTCACAGACTTGCCAGCTGGAAAAATTGGGGCAATTCCTCTGTTTTTTATGGCTGTCACACAGGTGATTGATTGTGCAAGGAAGCTGAGGGGAAGCAGCCCCCATATGACATCACTGATATGGGTGTTGCTGGTCAGGCTGTGAGTTGGAGCAGAGCAGCCCCACTTCATCAGTGGCTTAGTTTGAGGAAGGAGGTTTCTGGATTGTTTCTTAAAAGGCATCTCCAGTCTTTTACATAATGCAGAGTTACTCGTGTGAGAATTGTTACAATTTTGCCAGCTAGCTCTTATAGTGGGAGAAATCCTCATGGAAGGACCTAATCTGATAAAGTAATGATCTCAGACCTAGAGGCTGTAGCTACTTACTTCTCTAGCAGCCTGTGGGCGGATTGGCATGCATGTAAGCTATACATAGTGCTGATTTCCACATGCTTGTCCAGCTGGGCAAAGTATGTAAATTATTCAGACTCACTCCTGGAGCAGGGAGAAAAAAAGTGTGTTTCATAATACAACCAGTGTTGTATTATAATAGATAATATCATAATGTGTTATAATATCATAATACAACGTACATGCTGTTGGAGAAATGATGCCAACCAAAATATCTTTGCTGATGTCTGCGCAGGTGTGCATGTGAAGTTCAATGCCATGAATGTTTGGGCCTTGCTGTATTGCGCTTTTCAGATCACAAGCATAAACTAATCTTAAAGGCAAACTGTATCTCTTCTCTTTCAATGTGCCTAGGCTGCTGGTAAATCCTGCGGAAGTTTATCTTTACATGATCATTTGAAGATAATTTTTGTAACTGTACTAAATACATCTTTAAGTCTGTAACACCAAAGGATTTTCTTGACAACTTGAAAAAACTGAATAATATATTGTGCAGAACTTTGGCAGTAAAAAGTGTGAAATATTATTGCTATGGGATCATACCTGATTACTGCAATGCAGGAATAGAGTATTGTCCACCAATATAGCTTTCTTCGCCTGTCTTGTAATGCCAGTGCTTCCTTTGCATGCAGATGTCTAAGAAAATACTTATATTCACAGCACCTACTTCTCACATAATTAGTTAACTTTTATGGTTGAGGGTGAAGAAGTGAGAAAAGGAATATTTACACCTTAAAAAAGTTGCATGTATGCCAGACCAATAAATCATGTCTGAACCACTCCCTTAAACTGAAGTCCATAAATTCACTGAGGGATTTTTCTATACAAAAATGAGGCTGAAGGGAATCCTATGTACCTATTCTGTAATATCCTATGTATTCTGTTGTAGATATTTTATTACTATTTGTAGGAATAACTTGGAATGTGTTTATGAACTTCCTGCATTTTCCATTGTCCTCTATGCAGATTAGATTATCTAGGCCAATGTCCAAAACATTAGATTTACTGAAATATGTTTTCAAACCTTAAGTGCTGCTTTATTTCAGTATTTGAAGCAGATGTACTTTAATAATGCAAAAGCAAGAGGTTATTTTGATTTAAGAAATTCTTTTAGGCATTTTAGAAAGAGACTAAGTCTGGCACCTTTGTCTTAAATAATTATTCCATAACAAAGCAATTAAAGCCATTCAGCTTAAAAATACAACATTTGTCTAGAAAGAAATCAGTTTTTCACTTACTGTTTAGAGATAAAAGACTTTTTGGTGACATAGTGGGTTGACTTTGGTTGAACACCGGTAGCTTACCAAAGCTGCTCTGTCCCTCCCCTCCTCAGCTGAGCAGGGGAGAGAAAAGATAACAAAAGGCGCATGGGGTAAGATAAGGACAGGAAGAGATGACTCACTCATTACCATCACAGGCAAAACAGACTCGGCTTGGGGAAATGAATTTATTACATTCACACCAGAGTGAGATAATGACAAATCTTAAAAACACCTTGCCCCCACATCTTCCTTCATTCTTTCCAGGCTTAACTTTATTCCCTACTCTACTTTCTTCCCCCAACAGCACAGGAGAATGGGGAGTGGGGACTGCAATCAGTTCATCACACATTTTCTCTGTAGTTCCTTCCTCTGCAAGGGGAGGACTGTTTTTTCTCTGCTTCCTGGTGGAGTCCCTTCTACAGGAGACAGAACTCTACAACTGCAGAAGATTGTGACTCCTTCCCAAGGGCTGCAGTTCTTCATGGACTGTTCCAGTGGGAGTCCCTGTTATGTGGTGCAGTCCTTCAGGAATGTACTGCTCCAGCATGTGACTCTCATGGGATCAGAACTCCTGCCAGCAGGCCTGCTCTGTGGAGCCACAGGTCCTGCCAGGAGTGTGATCTAGAACAGGCTTTTCGCAGAGCCACAGACTCCTTTGTATGTCCACCTGCTCCAGTGATCCTCCACAGGCTGCAGATGGATTTCTCCTCCACCATAGACCTCCATGGGCTGCAGGAGCAGAGCTGCCTCACCCTGGTTTGTATCAGGGGCTGGACCAAAATCTCTGCTCCAGTACCTGGAGCATCTTCTCCATTCTCACTGGCCTTGATGTCTGCAGAGTTGCTCCTCTCACAAATTATCATACCTCTCTTCTCCATCTGCAATTTTTTCTATCCAATAACCTATTTTCATGTTAACTATGTTACCCCAGAGGTGCTAGTAGCATCACTGATAGGTTCAGGCTTGGTCAGTGGCAGGTCCATCTTGGAGTTATCTGGCATTGTCTTCATCAGGCATGGGGGAATCTTCTAGCATCTTCTCATAGAAGTCACCTCTTTCAACCGAAACCTTGCCTCACAAACCAAATATATTCAACCCCTTGCCTCTATGAATTGCATATTTAAAAATGATCATTAAAAATTCACATTTGTTACACAATCTTCACTCCCATCAACAAGAAATCCCCACACCAAATCAAATTATCAAGACAATGCCTATTCCTTCACGCTGCTTAAAACAACAGAAATTCCTCACAATCATACCACTCGCCAACACTTTTAGTCCTTGTTTTTCCAGTTACATCTCCCAATTATTATCCTTATCTCAGGTTCCTCATTCCTAAAATTGGGCAACAAAAGGAACTGTGGTGGATTGACCTTGGTTGGACACCAGCTGCCCACAAAAGCCTCTCTATTACTGCCCTCCTCAGCAGGAAAAGGGGTCACAAAATAAGGGCTGAGACCCTTTTGGGTCAGGATAAAGGCAATTTATTGAAACAGTGGGGACAGTTCCTTGCTTGCAAGCAAAAGAAAATTAAAAACCCAAAGCAACAGAACTCCCAAATATTTTATTCCCTACTAACCATCAGCAAGCAACATCTGGATGCTTCCAGCTGGCACTTTCCCCTTGGAAACAAATAGGTTGTGTGGAAGACATGCCTTGTAACAGCAAATGCCTTCTGTATCCTCAGATTTTACATCTGAGTTGATATGATACGATATGGAATATCCATTTGTTCTGTTTGGGTCAGCTGTCCTGGTTTTTGCTTTCAAAGGTTTTGCCCATCCCATCCTACTAGTGGGGGAGGAATGTTGGAGGGACAGTGCTGGTTTTGGGCCAGTGCTGCTCAGCAATAGCCAAAACACTGGTGTGTTATCAGCACCTTTCCAACTACCAATGCAATGTGCAGCAAGAGGAGGGCTGCTGTGCGGGAAATGAACTCCAGCTCAGCCAGACACAATGCAGCTGTCTCGGATTTGGTTTCTTTCCCTGAGATTCAGGCTGGTGGTTCTGATGGGTCTTTTTCCCTCTGCCCTCTTTGGGCAGAGGCTTTGAATCTGTGCTTGGTGCAAGAATGAAGCAGAGTCTCAAGGTCTTGTTTTTCTCTTGGTTCTCATGTGTTTATTATTTCTTATCTTACAAATTCTTTGTGCCGGCCAAGGTGTTCACAGCAGCTCGGACATGATGCAACTCCTCCAAGATGAGAGGTTGCCACTTCTTATACAGATAATTATGTGGCTATTATTTACAATTCTGTGCCAATGCCTAGTACTAATACTAAAAGGGTAATTTCTACTTTGACCCAATCCCCTCACACTACCTTGTGCCCATGTCACTGCAGAAGATGGATGCCAAGGGAGAAGGAGAAGAACTTAGGGCAACACTCTAAATCCTCCATCTTGTTCCCCTGCACCTACATTCTAAAAACCCAAAACTACAAAAATTTCCACCCGATGGTTAGCTACACTACTATCTGTTACACATTTGTGACTTGTAATTCCTCTCTGTGTTAGAAGTTTTTCTCATGGACTGAAGTTAAAGACTATATCTTCCTGGGCTCTGTGCCAGGGTCTCAAACCCCTCTGCACAGACCTCAGACCTCCCTTTCTCGGGTCCCAGACCTCTCTGCTGAGGTCTGTGGCTTTCCAGGGTGCCCAGAGGGATGCCCTGGACTCCAACACAGCTGAATATTATACTGTAGTACATACTACCTTTTTTGAAGTTGTGATTTGTTTCCATCATTAAGTGGCCTGAAATTAAATATTTACTGAGATTTTTATGTAGAAAATACACAAATCTACTTGAATGAACTATGTTTTGAAAACCAGTGATCTCCAGATAGAAGGCTCTTATAAAGTTGTGAGATATCTGCTGTGTTCCAGTTTTCTTACCACAGCACTTAGAGTGTTTCCAGTTCTGTTGCCAGGGGCTTTGTGTCCCCTTGTGCAGCTAAACAAGAATTCTTTCTAGCATTTGTTAAAGGCTCACCTACAGAAAGTGAGTGGCAAAGAAAAGAAAATGTCTTAGCCAAGATTGTACTCCTACTGTCTTTTTCTGCTGAAAGTTTGTGTTAATGTAGGAATATCTCTGAAAAACAGTGACTTGAACAGATAGTGATAGACAAAGAAACCAACACCAAAAGCTCCTGAGTCTGACTGATTTAGGTATTATATTTTCCACATTAAGTGCTGGATCCCCAGAGACACAATCTGTGACCTATTTAGAAGCTTGTAACTCTGCTTATGGTCTTTTAGTCTTAAATATGTGCAGTGGCTTTCTGCTGTTTCTCTGGCAGTCCTTTGCAAACAAAACTTGTAAAACTAAGATGGGAAGAGTTGGCTTCTCTTTCAGGAATTACTCTGCTTCAGAAATGGTGAGATAGCATATTTTCTGCTCCTTCCCTGGACAGGTTTTATAGGAACAAAGAAAACATGTCAGTGTTACCAACACAATGTTCTTCTCAGCTGTCAACTAGGGAAAAAAAAAAAAAAAAAGATAATGTACAATAATCGGTATATGAAGACATTTTTTGAAGGGCTGGAACAGGTGGGTTAGGACCATGAGGGCTCTCTGGAGACTACTTCCCTCCATGGAGAACTGCTGGCAGTTCAGGGGCTTCAGACACCTCTTCTTAGCATTAAGTTTAGTCACCAAAATATTCCCACAGATAAGAAAAAAAAAGGAAAGTGCTTTTGGCCAGGAATACTTGCTGACTTTTCTAAATTAAACCATTATTGTAACTTATTTCATACATTAGTGAAATATGCCTTTTGAAATGTTAAAAGTAGTGAGCAACCTAATCAAGAAACTTGATCCATTTTGTCTTTCTACATCCCATGCCAGTCTCAGTATGGTTCAAGATGCAATCTACTGATGTGACTGAACTCTTGGGTTTCTGATAACTCTCAAATATAAATTCCAAGGGAGGCTAATTTCCTGTGTATAGCAACAAGGATGTGTGACACAAAAGATAAATTATATTTATGTTTTGATAGGAAAAGGGAAGAAAACAGGAGATAGCATCAGCCCTTTGTTCAAGTTTTTGTGAAATTACTTTTGGTCCTCTGGATCACTTTTTGTTAAAGTAGGATTTGGGACACAGAACTACAGAAAGGGATTATTTTTATTTGAAGTGAAACTCACTGATTTTTTTGCATGTGTGCTCCTGTGTTGCAAGCATGCAGTCTTTTCATTAAATTTAACAGTGAGATTATCATAGTTATTGTGGTTTTTTTCCTGTTATCAACAGGGTCTAAGTGTATGAAGGAAAGTAAAGAGGTTCCTTAAGGAATATATTTGCAAACTTTAGTGTTAAAAATTTCTTGTCCTTTTATATATTAGTAGAAAGTAAGTAAAGATGAGGTAAAATTATTCATAGAATTTTAAAGCCTTTAAACTAAAATTTTTATAAAAATTCACTGAAATTATATATATGTGGTGTATACATAAAAAGAAATTTAAACAATGTTTGGACTCTTAATGATATTTAGAAATAAAAAGTGTCTGATCAGCCTAAGCACAACATCAAAACAACATATGTGATCAATTTTGGTTGATTCATGCTGATGTAAAAACTACTGTTTAAGATGATATGGGGAAACAATACATGTGGAAATATTCTTCCAGTACTTTAGCCATTGGAGACCACACTGCAAGAAGGGACATTATACTAAATGTGGCAATTTAAAAACATTTCCATCTTCTGATGCTCTATTTTACAGGCTTATTCTTATTTCTCCACTGCAAGAATGTAAATTGGGAAGAAGTTCGTAAATGAAAATTTCTTGACAGAGAAATTTCAGTTACAGTATTGGTTTATGATTGTTGATCTTTACAATATAATCTCTAAATGTTCCCTCTAAGTATATGAGGTAAATTGATAAGCTAACAGTGCATGGTATTTTTGCTTTTAGTCTCCAGAAAAGTGATAATGTATGTGCTTTTCCTGCAGTTTATTTTCTTAAATGCTTACAAAGATTCAGCTGCTGCTTTAAATACGTATGGTTGGTTGGTTGGCTGTCGGTTATGGATTTTTCTATAAGATGCTGTTGCAGAAAACATTTCCGTACAGATGATGGACAAGTTTATATGTGTCTTCTCAGACTGGTTGGAAGCTATACTGGAAATACAGATCAGGAAGTGAGTAATGCTTGTCATTAACAATGGTGTAGGATTAGATGCAAGGATTCTGAAAACTCCATTCCTGTTCTGTTTCCAAATGCTTTTGAAATGCTTAGTGGTTTTAAGTCATAAGTAATGAAGCCAATAGGTTCCATTACTGTGCTTTGTAATAGCAGAGGCAGTTCTATTGTTAGCCATAACTATAATTACTTCTACATCAAGATATTTATTACTCTTTTCCCCTACCTAGGGGAGAAATAAAAATATTCCTTTTAAAAGAGGGTGCATGAGGATGCACTTTACCCCAGAATGAAGTAAAAAACATTCTAGTTTGTTTAATTCCTTAAAATTCTTAGAAGTTTTCTTTACACATATAACTGGATGTTATATAACATATATGTGAGAAGACTGTCTCAACATATAACTGGATGTTGAGACAGTATTCTCATATAAAATATATTTATTCTTTATTTGAATTGAATACTGAAAAGAGATTTTTGTTCAGTATTGGTTAAAGGACTATGAGGGTTCAAGGGTAGATAATGTGGATTTTCTCTTGAGTAACAGGGGAGGACATTTTAGATCTAATTGTAGTTTAATATTTAGTCATTTTATCATTTCCTGCTACTGACATTCAAATAATCACTCTTGTCTTCTTGGTGCTCTTGAGATTATTTGTACCATGTTCTTGAGGAAAACATGGGATGGCATTTTGCATTGCATGAGTTATTTAATCTTTTTGCAATCTTGGTTGGGATGGTAGGATGTGGAAGAGGCAGCACTTTTGGTATAAAGTTGTAATCAAAGCTCTCTGGCAGCTTTTTGGGGGAAAAAAGGGCAATTTTTACATCTTGTCCTCTGTAATCAAAAATCATCTCTAAAACAGAAGGATTTACAGAAATTGTGCTTGTAAAGCAGAGACAAGTGCTTCTTGTCACATCCTGTTTGTAAAATATTAAAAAACCTATCACTAGAACAGAACAGGAGACATCAAGAGTATTTGCAGTCCTAAAATCACTGTCATTATAAAGTGTTCTCAAATTTTTGTTTAGATGAACTGGAGAAAACTTTGTGAAGCCGTAAAAAGCAGAGTGCAAGACATTGGCAGGCCAGTCTCAAATTCCTGTTTCCTTGAACTGCCAGTAATATTTGTGTGTATGTGTGGTTTTTACTTAGTCTGTTTCAATCCCTTTGAAAAGAGAATGAAAGTCAGATATGCTGGACCAATAACTGCCTGTAGTAGGACAGTTTTAAAAAGTTCCATATGTGACACCTCAAGGAAATATCAAGCTTATCTCTTTCCAAAAAATTGTTTAATGGCTGGGATCTGAAGTAACTGTACTGTACATACACTCTGGGTGACAAGAAGACACTTTGTGTGCAATAGAAGAGAGGGGGACCAAGTAGATAATGGGCTACCAGGTAACACAGTGAATGCTCTCTTCTCTTTGTTGCCTTAGATATGGGGCATTCAGCTTGAATTTTATTTCTTTAAACAGTTATGGTGTTTTTTTTTTTAATGTTTCAGCAACTTGATTTATGCCTGTATGAAAGAGAAGTACAAAATTTAGCCTCTTCTTGTACATGTAAGTTATTGCACACATCTTAAAATTCATAACAAATGTTCACACTTGCTTCGTGTGTTTTATCTGTGTTTTTCTGAGAAGCCAAGTGTCTGTAGTTTATTTTGAAAACTCTAAGCATCTTATCTGTGTGTTTGCTAAGTGTAAATCTGGTTTTGTTTCATAAATATCACCTTGCTTTTTTCCTCCAACTCTGTTTGTGAGGCTTTCTTAGTGCTAAAGCACTCCAGTTTCAGATGGTAGAATATTTCAAGCAGCCAAAAAGAGATCGAGGGGATAGAAATGCCTATTATAAATCGGGGGAAGACATGATATTTAGTTTCTTCATTACACATGGAATAATAATTAATTTAAAAAAAATAAACACAACTAGAAATGCAATAAAAGCCACTGAAATGCAAAATTACTTCCTACTTCAGTTGTGGTTTTGTATGGTCAAGGCCTCTTCTTATACAGAGTGAGTCCAACATAACTCTAACTAGGATAATCTCCATGGGACTGCTTGTGGCATAGAATAAAAGATACTTGCACTGTTGTCAGATTGGTAGAGTATTCTTAGGAGATGGTGATAGCTACTTCTCATCTTTAAATAGTTGAAAAAAATAAGTCAGTTCTGATTACAGAAACTATCCACTCCAGCTTCTCTCTGCCATCCTTCAGGAAAGCGCAAGACTTAGTTGGGAAAGAAGTTTGGCCAGTCTGTACTATTTTGTAAAGCCTCATTTATGGACATGAAGTAGACAGGGTCAGCATAAGTGGAGAAATATGCCAGCCGGCACAGTCTAGTCCTGAAAGACTGGAGTTTCTTCCTTGCTACAAGGTTTTGCTTAAGCTGGGTTCTGTAGCCTAAATGCTGATTCCTTCTCTGTGCCAGAAAATAGGACATAGCGCACATTTTGTGGCAAAGCAGCTCCGTCAAATGTAATCTCCCCAATTGATCTCCTGGTCTAATAGAAACCACCTGTAACAGCCTCCATTCTTGGCTGGCCCTGATTCAAGGAACTTGGAAACCTAAAGGTTCTATCTCTAACACTAATAAAGGCTCTGTGACCTGCTGTGGATTTGTAGCTTAAAAAAAAGAAAATCAGTGAGCCTCCCACAGCTACCTGAAAACAGAATTATGTAACAGTAGTTTATAATATATGTTAAATATAGACAGAAAGCAGTAAAACAGCCTCCCAAACTAGCGAGAATTATGAAGACTCAAAAGCTATGCCTCTTGATGTTCACTCTCTGCTTAAGTTACATTATGGGCAAATTTCATATTTGGTGTTGCGGCATCTATTAAGAATGCACTTTTTTGGCAATACAATTTTTTTTAAATTTGAGGAAGAATAACCTGTCTGAAATGCAAAATGTTGTGCACTGCAGCCTTACCCACATTGTTTCTTCATGGATCACCATTTCTGCCTTTTAAAGTTTCCACAGGAAGCATATTATGCCTAAACCTGTGTTATATGCATATCAGATTAAATTACAGGACGCAGCCTGTAACATATGAAGAGTAGAATGAAAGAAGCACTAAAACCTAGAAATCATAATCTTGGAAATATGTTTATTTAAAAACTGAGCAATTAGCATTTTTTATTATTTGCATATAAACTCTTCAACCTTCAGAATTATTCATAAGTGTTTATGGTTTACAGTATTTATACTGGGAATTTTTTTTAACTGATGTACTGTAGCTGCATATTAATCGTGAAAGATTTTGTGCCTCTGCAGATTACTGAGCAGTTGTAAAGGGAAGGATTGCTTGTGAATGATATGGACAGCACATTTAACAATGAAAATTAATGCTGAAGTTTTAACATTTCATTTCCAAATCCTTCTCACAGGCCTGCTCTCGATGTGTCCTGTCTTGATGTGTCATGATGTGTACCTGGTCCTGAGTTGATGCTGGGAGTTGCCTCAATCAGGTGGAGCACCTTGAACTTGGTCTTGTTAAAGAACAGGAAATTCCCATGGGACCAGTCCCCCAGGTTGCCCAGGTCCCTCTGGATGAGTACCTCATCCTTCAGGAATGTCAACAGCACCACTCAACTTGGTGTCATGTGCAAATGTGCAGAGGGAGCACTCAGTGCCATTATGTCATTGATGAGGATGCTAAACAGAGCTGGCCCCAGTATGGACCCCTGAGGGACACTATCCACCACTGGACATAGAGCTGTTGAATACTATTCTCTGGAAGGAGCCATCCAGGCAATTTCTTATCCACTGTGGTCCACCCATCAAATCCTTTTCCTTCCAATTTGGAGACAAGGATCTTGTGGGAGACCATGTCAAAAGCCCTGTCTAAAGGGCGAAGAAAGAAAGGCATCTGTTAATTCCTGAATAACCAAATATTTAGTGTTTTAGAATCAGAGTGTTTTGATGAGTCATTGAGACCTCAAGGGAGAGGAGTAGTAGAGTTTAATACTTCTTTTTATTTCACAAACAGTATGTTTCTTTATTGTTTTTGGTACAGCCACATATGCACAAAAGTTATGGGTAAAACAGGAAATTTTTGAATAAAGGGAACCTATGTAACTATTGCAACTGATTTTGTAGAGACAAGTTTGTCAAATCCTTATTCAGACAGACCTGCCAAAAGTGTCAATGCTAACAATGACCGTACAAATCCACATATTCAGTAACTTTGTACATGTGACTGCACATCAAAACAGGCTCACTTTTATAATGAATATTTATGGTCTTCAATGATCTGATTAACCACAATAAAATGTAACAACCTCTTGGCTCCATGACCTGGTAATTTTTTATCTTTGGTGTCAATTATGCATTTTAATTGTTATGAATCAATCAGAATTTGTTGGAGGTTTTCCATGTTTGCTCTGTGACAGAAATATAACTACATAAATATATTTTAATATGAATTACTGAAAGCAGTGGATTTATCTAACTAGTGCTTTTCACATTTTCTATAATTTCAAAGGAACTCACAGACCATTTAGAAAGTACTTCCTTGTGGGTTGCTACATGGCATATACAAACTCATTTTTGTAAATTACGACCCTTTGACACCCTTTAAATTGTATTATGAGAACTCCAGGATTCTGAAAACCACAAACTAAAACCATGTAAGTGTTAGTCAATAGTTTGCATTAATAACTTTTTTCCCTTTTCCAAAGTTACAGTTATTACCTAACTGATTCTAGAGGACATAGATACCTTTGTTGTTTGTCAACAGGTATTCAGTACAGTCACCTGACTAAATTATGAAAAGCACAGAGTTTTGTCAAATGGTGTTGCAGTTTTCCATATTGTCCTTTGGAAATGTTTATCTTCTTTCTCTGCTACACCTTGTGGCACTGGTGGTCTCGCGCAAAGTGAGAATATGAGCAGTTCTCAAGTGAACAAGAATAGAGGAAATATACAGGAGCAAAAAACCTCCCCTATATTTAACTCATTCTATATTTTCTTTAAGAGAAGAAATGTAACATTTTTTGTGCTGCATAGGCATGCCCTTAATAATGTCATCATGTTCAAGATTGTTATCTTCGGCCTATTGTGTTTTTTTTTCAAGGAAGGTAAAAATTTCATATTCGTCATGACAAAATCATAATTTTTGACCTGCTAGAAGCAGTAAAAAATAGTTTCTTTTAAATCACTGCACATACATGCAGAGAAAAGCAGTCACTTACTTGTAATTACATCTGTTTTGTTCCTGTCTTAATATATTTTTATAAGTATGAATTTTCACAGTTAGCATGGAAGAAAATTGAAGTCACCATGTTGTTAATGACAGCACTGCGTGCTGGTGGGAAGTTGAATTTGTATCTCTGGTAACTGGATGTCAAGCTGCCTGCAGCTGGCCAGGATGCATTACTCATTCTTTCATTATAGGCATGAGGAAGAATCTACAAAAAGATGAAGAAAAGCATATTTTTCAAATGTAGAAATGGCATCTGGTCTACAGAGACTGACTCCCAGAGCTCTGTTAAGAGCCTTTCTTGAGTACTTAGTGACACAAACAAAGTCAAAGCAGAGAGCTTCTTCTCTAAAAGCAATTTATCTATTTAGTATTAATGTCTGCTCTTTTTAGTCTCCAAAAGAAGTTATAAAAGGGAGATGATAGTAAATGTCTTGATCTCTCTCTGCTAGTATGATAAAACTCTGCCAGATGAGTCAGTTTTACGACTTGATTGGAAATATCAGCTTCTCTCTATAGAGCTAGAACATTCAAGGCATACATGAAGGAGCCTGAATACTTGCTTAACTAACTTACTCCGCTGTTGTGTTGTGCTTAAAACACCTGCCACTTTGTAGACAAAGGCAGTATATTCCTCAGAGAGAATTTCTTAGCTTGAGATAGTGGGGTTTGGCTAAGGAAATAGAGAGTTTTAGTGCTGCTAGCTAGACTGGCTTTGACAAACTGTGTTGTGTAACTTTTGATACCTTTATGCATCAGACTGCTTTCCAGGGGAATAAGGAAGTTTGTAGAGTGCTTTTAGATGTTCTACTGGGTATATAATAGTACAGTTATGAAAGAAGCTACTTATCTGATATCAATAGGAACATATAGACATCTGTGCTGGTTTTGTAAGGAAGTGATTTTTTAGAGCCTGAAACTACTACAACAGCAAAGTGTGTTCACAAATACAAGGTTATGCTGTTTTCTAATCACACTTTCAATCATAGCAGCTTCTACACATGCTTTGACTCTCCTTAGAAAAACCTGTGATCTGGTCTATATATTCTTTAGGTTCAGACATCTCTTGTAGTATATGTAGCATTCAGTATAAGCAGGCCATTATCTCAGTGTCTCTCTAACTACTGCTTTCAAACAAGCAATTACGATTGAAACACCAGTTATAGACTTAAGGAAGTTCATGAATAAAACTAGAATTCAATAGATAATTATGTAATAATGGAGCACAGTAGCTGGATTTAAAGGTAGAAACACTATGAGTTGGTAGGATTCTTTAGTGATAAATGAAAGTTACAGTTACTTTCACAGGGGTGACTGGATTTGTGGGTTTTATCAGGAATGCTACACATTCCACTTCCTCTGAAACAGGTATTAAAAATAGTCATTAGAATCAAGCATCTGTTAAGATCCGATCCTTGGAGAACAGATAAAATTGTATACCGTAAATAAAGTTTAAACACATTATTTTAGCAGTCTAAGAAGCACAGACATGTTTAGGTCCCTTCACAGTATGCAATTTACTTGAAGCTCAAGAGTGGGTTTCATGGGTATTTAAGTTAGGCATACCTCTTCTCTATTAAATTAGAATGAAATTGCCTCCTACAACTAAAATGCTACCCAAGGGTGTAAAATAATATGATTTGTTTTGTAAACAGATCAAACAATCTCTATTAGACAGTGATGACTGTGAGAGAAGCAGTATTTTATTAACATTTGAATGTGCACATCTTCCAATTGTGATATTTAATCAAAGAATGGATTCAACGCAACAGACACTTCCCTTTCAGGGGCATTAGCCACTGCAACTTCTAAATGCAAAAATTATGTTTCTGTCTTCCTGTTGTGTTGTGTAACATGAAGGATCTAAAAGAATAAAAAAGTGGAAGAATGTGAAGATCAGGGAAACTCAGCAGCTGCGTAGTCTCAGGTAGTCAATTCAGAAAGTAAATGCTGGTAAGAATTTCCTTGGTAAAAGACTTGTGAGCAATGAAGAAGAGGAGCACTGCATGGGAAAGCACTGCTAGGAATGTCTAGTAAATTTCTGCAGGGTTTTTTAAGGTTTCTACATTACATTCATGATTGTAAAGATGTGTGTTTAAGAGCAAGATTTTGATTCCCGTATCCATGCCAAATCTACATAATACCGTTCTGTCCCCAGTAAATTATAATAGATTATTTTATTAGTTTTCTTCTTGAAATTCTTTGGAAAAATTGTGCTCTACCCTTACATGTGAAGCCCAAGTCATGACTGCAAAAATGCCTAGCATTTTAATATTGAATGAGTCTGGTAGCAAACCTATGAAATGCTCTCCAGCTGACATCTGGATTACACATATAGAGTCCTTGGGCTGAGGATAGAAGTAAACTGTGATTACATTTTAGCCTCTTTGAGAGCTCTCTCTCTCCTTCTGTCTCTTGGTTATCTCCATCAAGCACTCTGAGTCAATGCTGAACTGTGACAATACTCCACCAGCTTAAGCACAAGAGTTGTTACTGCATCAACCTTGAGGACATTTTGGTGTTCAGGGACATATGCAAGTTGAAATAGGCAATATATAAGATTAATAAGGACTTCATATAATTGTCCTCTAATTTCAGTTTAGCAAAAGAGGTAGATGGGAGAACTATAGGAAACTGACTTTCTCTGGCTGATTTCCTGGAGCATGATCAGAAATTTTAGAAGCATTGGGTCCTTCTGTGTTGCAGTGTTCATTTTGGGTTTTCTAAAGTTCTGTATGATTTTTATTATTGAATTTCTGTAATGGTTCACTCCTACTCCCACCCCTTTCCTTAATCCCTGTCGTTATCCACATAATAGGCCTCTCCCTCCCCACTGTATCTCTTCAATCGCCCTGTCCCAGCCTATTGTATCTCCTATTGTACCTTATCTATAGACACACCTCAGTACTTGATGGCCCTGGCAAAGCCAGATGGTTCAGCCAAGGTTTCAGGTATCCCCACACCCCTTTTGCCCCAAAATGGCAATGTCAGTCCCCCCTATACCTAAGTCAATCCCCCCTCATTTCCAACAGTAATGCCCCTGTTCAAAAGGGCAAGTAAGAGCCGAAATCAGGACTCACACTCTCACACACACTCATGAATAAACACCTTCTTTACCATCAAGTGTGAGCCGCTCTTTCTTCCAAGCAAGATCACAGCTCTGTCTGAAATCTGGACCCAAAGATAAAACTTGTTTATATGGTATCTGAAGAGCAAGCTAGCCAAGAGACAAACTCGGAAGAACCATACTTCTGTTACTGAATCATAATACATCTCTGTGTTTCAGTCACTTGGAATTTTTTAATCCTGGCTAATCCTGTAGCTTAATGAAGGTAATTTTTGCTAGGACATTAACCCATTTATCTCTTCCCCAAGAGCTGGGAAGTGCTCCTCAGTCCTCCACTCCTTTCTGTGAGGGGACAATCCCATCCTTCTTTCTCTGAAGAAACAGAGACAGGACACCCTTTGCCCAGCTTCCTGTTATTTCTTTCTGTTGGGGTTTAACTTCAGCTGGCAACTAAGTACTGTGCAGCTGCTCACTACCCTCCCCACCAATGTCCCAGGAGGAAGAGAATTGGAAAGTAAAGGTAAACCTTATGGGTTGAGATAAGATGGATTTAATAATTGAAACAAAAACTAAGTAATTAATTAATATTAGTAGCAGTATTGTTATTATTATTGTTATTATTATTTTTATTATAGTGATGGTGGTGGTGGTGGTGGTGGTGGTGCTGCTGCTGCTGATAATAATAATAATAATAATAATAATAATAATAATAATAATAATAATAATAAACCCCAACAACAACAGCAACAAAAATGAGAAGGAGAGTGTGAGAGGAATAAAACCCAAGAAAGACAAGTGCTGTACAAAGCAAAAAGTCCCCACATGCTGCCTGATGTCCAACCTGTCCCCAAACAGCAGCTGGTGGTGCCTGGCCAAATCCCCTCAGTTTATATACTGGACATGATGTTCTGTGGTGTGGAATATCCTGTTGGCCAGTTCAGGTCAGCTGTCCTGGCTGTGTTTCCTCACAGCTTCTTGTGCGTGTGCTCATGAGCAGAGTATGAGACACTGAACAGTCCTGGAGCTACAACCAAGATATCAGTGAGTAATCAGGATTATTCTCATACTAAATCCAAAGCACAGCACTCTACCTGGCACTAAGAAGAAAATTTTCTGTCCCAGCCAAAATCAGGAGACACTTTCTATGGCTAGGCTGGCTCTCAAATTAAAGTGTAATCATGGATTAAAACATCTGCTTGTTACATCCTTGAGAGTCATATGAAGCAGAGGGTAGAAAAAAAGATAATAAGGCATGAGGATTTGCAATTTCAGGAGTCAAGTTAGTATTTTTAACTTGAATATAGGTTCACAAGATTTTCACAACTCCTCAAACTGGAAGAAGGCCTTATCAGTTCAACCAATTTGCATTTGGAAACTGGAATAAAATTTCCAAGGTTGCTATCAGGCCAGCAACCCTAAATGTCTGGTGAGGGAAAGGCAAATTGAACCGTATTGTTAACAACAACAAGAGAATCAAAATATGGGTATTGGAGGCAATGATGCATAATTACAGAATAAATAGGAGATTGTCTTTGAGAACTTCAGTTTCCAATCTTCACACTTCCTCAGAATGAAATTTAATTTTCTTGAGTAACATTACATGGGTTGCTGCCTTCTAGTGGTGAATAAACTGGGGGGAGGGGTAGGGTGGGAGGAGAAACAAATATGGGGGCAATTGGAAGTGATCTCTGTGGTTCCTGGCTCATTGCATTATAAAAGCAAAAGCAATCTTAATAGAAATATGTGTAGTCACTGCTTCATGAACACTTTTATGAAGTCCCATGGTTTTCAGAAAGAAGAGTTGTGAAACAGAGAAGTGTTTCCTTACGGTGTTTCTATCCCAGAATTCAGTTTAACTGGATTTTGGACAATTCAGCAGTAAGAAATGCCAACTTTTGCTATCATTCTTCTTCGAATGTTTGGCAACCTCTCAAAGGATCAAAGTATTTGAATGCTGAGACTGAGCTTGCGCCACCACTGATGCAAGCTCAGAGGTCTTATGCTGGAGAGAGCTGGCGTCTTGTGGCTGCAGTCATGAGGCCCAAGAACTCAGGGTTTCCAGAAATTACCAAGTCCGTGTAGCTTTCAGACTAAGTAATTCAGTCCCTGTCTGGAGCTGCAACAGTTTTATTGCTAGGTTCATTTTGTAGTGCTTGCTACAATCAATTATTTTGCCTTTTGATGAAAAATGTACAGCACATCTTTGAAAAATAAATTTAAAGTAGCAAAATCCAGATCATAATGGCAAGGAAACACAACCTTGGAACTTTACTAGGAGCTTCAATTGCTCATTAACTCCACTCTGACAACACACTTTACCCTAATAAGTACTCGATCCCACTGTACTCAGAGGCACACAGAATCACAAAGAGTGTTGAAAAATATGGTTTTCTGATTTTAAGTAAACTTTTCAAATGGTTTTGAAATTTTAATATCAGGATATATTGTCCAAATACATAATCTTTATAAGCTAATATCCAAAACACAAATCTACTAAAAAGTACCCCTCACATATAATTCTCCTCAGGCAATTAAAATTAGAAAAACTTAGATTTATCTAATTACACAGGGTTTATCCTCCTCTTTCAAGCCAGTGGTTCTGTGCTGTATTCTGACATTCAGTGCATTAATGAAAAATAATAACAACAAAAACCCAAATGAAATCAAAAACAAACTCCAAAAACCAAACCCAAATTAAACATCGACCACAGTAAAATTAAGCTGTTATGTTTATTCAGCTAGATTTTTCTTGTCTGGGAGTGTTGTGTACCTGGCTTGTACTGCTTTACATGTCACTGTAAAAAAAGTCTGTTTTGAACAACATAACTGCTTTAGTAGCAAAGTAGAAGTCAGCCAACTGACTTTATCAAAGGGATGTTCAAGGTACTATTTTTGCCTTCTAACTGGTGTGTGAGTAGTATGGGATTTTCTATTCCTTACATCAAGAAGAATACACTAAAAGAAACCCAGGAAAACCAAACCAAACCAAACCAAACCAAACCAAACCAAACCAAACCAAAACCAAAACCAAACCAAACCAAACAAACAAAAAAAAACAACCAACCAACCAACCAAAAAAAAAAAAAAAAAAAAAAAAAAAAAAAGGAAAAAGCAAGCAAAAAACCAAAAAACCCCACTTGTGAATAAAAAGAACAGGATTCTGTCTTGTGTGAGAAGGGCTTGTGCAGTTTGTGGTGCTAAATCTTTCATGCACACAACCAAACCAGGCAGCAGAGCTGAATGTGGTGTTTCTGTGCAGGGAGGAGGCCAGACAAAGAGGCTCAGGGAGGCACTCTGGAAGTGCAGAACTTACAGCATCTGCTGTTTCATTTCCTCTTCTCCCTGGTGCTTCCAGACATCTATAACCACCTTTTCTTCGGTAATTTTACTGCGGGCTGAGGCTTGCTGTAAATTCACGGCTGTAAGAGCAGAAACTTTTAGACATTTTTAGACACCATTGAGCTGATCAGATTAGGGAAACAGATATTGCTGTGAACAGCTACTGAATGTGAGAAATAATAAATGGAAAAATGCTCTCTTAACGGTGATGGTAACAAGATGTTGCAGTAAATGTGTGAATTGTCAAGACTCTGTCAAGCAACTGATCTTGGTTACATGTCTCCATCCACACACCATTTAGTTAAAAAAGGTCTTGTCTGTCATGTGACAGGAAAGACAGTTTTTGGGATTATTACAGGTTTTTAAATATGCAACTTTTCACCTGACCTGCTATGTTGTGTTTGCTGCTGATGGCTCTGTGACGGGAAATTTTATTAAGGAGACTTTCAAGTAAAACCCATCTTTCAAATGGCATTAGTAGTCTAAAATAAGTTGAAATCCAATGTATGCCATTCCTTGAAAATTCAATTAATTTAATGAAAGTTCCTTTTCAGCTGCCAGTTACCCAGAGCAGCTCATTTTGTAAAGTGAGTTTGCATGAGGGTAAGGAACTTGATTGCTTTTGATTGGCTGGACTGGGAGTTTCTTTGCCTCCAGTAGTCTGATTTGTACAAGACGACTTTAAGACAATGTCACAAGTTCAGGTTTTATGCTTCAGTGCTTTCAAGACTGTTTCATATGTTACTGTGACATGTTTTTAAATATAAAGAGGATTACAATTTTTAAAAAAAAAATTAAAAAAAAAGAAGAAAAGAAAAAAGAAGGGTGAGTTTCTTTTCAGGATTTTAAAGCTAGTTTGGAGCAGAATATGGAATGTTCGTGTCTTGATATTGATACATTTTGTGGTATTTAGATTATTACAAAGCATTGCTGCCAGAACGCAATGAGAGGGAAATGGGTCTTTCTGTGCAAAATATTCCCTGTGATTTCCTTGGTAAGTCATATTCTTGATACATTGACAGTATCAGTGCTAGACGTCTAGGAGTTCAGACAACACACACCATTAATAAATCTGTATATTCTCTAGATACTCAGTTCCTAGTTTTTCAACAAAACTGCTGTCATGATCTAAGGCAATTTTTCAGGTCTTCGTAACTGGGGAAAAAACCAAACCAAACCAAAACAAAAAACCACCTGTAGGAGAGGGAGGAAGTAATAAGTGTGTTCTCATAGACTATAACATAGTAGTGATTTTTTCAGACAAGTGAAACCTTCTGATAAGAATGGAAAAAAAAATCATGTTCACCGACATTGTGATAAAATTCTAAATTGTTACATACTTCTGTCAAGACTATTCAAGGACAGTTTTGGGATTTCAAGGTTAGATTTCTAGTTAATAGGACTGTTCCATACATTATCCCAAAATGAGTTAAGTTATGAAATACTGAATAACATCTTCTATCTCTATTTTTGCTTCCAGTTGTATCAGAGAATACAAAGGAGCTGTGTCAGCTTATCCATAGTCTGTGAACTTGAAGAAACATGTAACCAGAGACAAGAATCATAGAATCATAGAATTATAGGACAACCTGTGTTGAAAGGAACCTTAAAGATCATCTAGTTCCAAACCCTTTGCTGTGGGCAGGGACATCTTTCACTAGGAAAGGTTGCTCAGGGCTCCATCCAACCTGGATTTAAACACTTCCAGGGATACAGCATCCAGAAATTCCCTGGACAATGTGTTTCAGTGCTTCAGAATCCTCACAGTGATTTTTTTTTCCCCAACATCTTATCTAAACCTATTGTCTTTCAGTTTGAAACCATTCCCCTTTGTCCTGTCACTTTGTGCTCTTGAAAATGTTTCTCCATCTTTCTTGTAGGCTCCCTTCAGGCAGATAAGTAATGAGAGCTCAAGTGCAGCATTCCCTTGCCTTTTAAAATATTTGTAGCCTCGGATACGGTTTTGGGACACCTTTTTGGCAGATACTGATGTTTCTTGGAGCAGAGGAGACTGCTGTGGTAGGAAATAAGTTGTGAGTTGTTTGAAACTTGAAGGTCTAAAACTTACTAATTTCTCATGCCTAAAGCTCCTGAAAGGTGAAGAGTCTCCCTTTCTGTGTCTCTTAGTTCCTAAGACAACTTAGACTGACAGAATAATAGGATCATTTAAGTGGGAAAAGACCATTCAGGTAGTCAAGTTCAACCTCAAGCTAAAGCTGCCAAGACCACCTCTAAGCCACGTTCCTTAGGCACCATGTCTACAGGTCCTTTACATATCTCCCAGGGTGATTTCTCAAGCCTATTTCCTGGGCAGGCTGCTTCAAGGCTTGACAACCTGTTTAGTGAAGATGACAAAGAATATTTCACAAAATATGCAAGAAAATTTAAAAGAATTATATAACTTTTGCAAGATTTTGCTAGAATGAGAAATTTCAATATAAGCTAATGTAAAATGGGAGCAACGGACAGCGTTAGAGTAGATGACAACTGTGCTTCAATCTGGAAGCTAACTTTATTTTTAAATTGAACTAGTGAATAAATTTGCTATTGAAAAGTGATTTTAGATTTAATTGTAGGTACAATAATTCATTTCTTCACTGAGGTGAGCTTATTCTTGCAAAGAATGTAGATGATCAGAATGTCTGAAAATACAGCACATGGCACTAACAGGGAAGATCTCCTTCCAAGAATTTGGAGGCTGAATGTAGTGCAGAGTTGTAAATGCCAAACTTCCACAACAATTCTACCCCTAGGAAAACTCTGTGTGTTAGCCTAATTGCTTTCAGCATCATAGGTGAAGTACAGAGAGATGTCAAGAAAGCTTTGACTGCACAGAGGAGAAAGATGGAACCTTTTTATTTACAGGTTTTCAAATTCAGTAATAGGACATAGATCTCTGCTAAATGGAGAGATACCCTTGTGAGCTATCACACTTTTGGGAGACAGCTGTCTTGGGAACATGGGCCAGAAAACAGTGAATACTGTCTTGGTAAGTTTTCTATCCATTTCCAGCCTCTACCTTATATATATTGTGGTACGTATCATTGATATATGAGAGTCCTTGTCTTTGTGCCAGCAGAAGTTTTCTTTGGAAAGCACCAGCCTGATTCGTGGACATAACTGCAAAAAGTATTGAGCAAAACATGTTATCAGATGCGAGAAGACTACAAGGCAGAAAGGTTTTATGTTGTTCTAAAATGAACAGTGACACTGAGGATGCCTCAAGTGCTTGCTGTGTATGCCAAACAGTCAAACCAAATAAAGGCAAAATGTCTATGCAGGAATTGGCAGTCACTTTTTCCCTAGTAGGATAAAGCTGTATATATGTTAGACAATTAGAAACTATTATAGACTATTAGTGTCATTTCCCTCTGATGACCTTACTAAACAAAATATTATGGTCAAAAAGGTGAATGAGTGACCAAAGGCCAGTTTAATGAGCACAAATTCAAGGACCCTGTTGCAGAAAGCACTTTCAGCTGCATGGTTACCATTCCTTGTAAGCCCTGGTCCCACAGAATGGAGAAATGCTGTAATTTAGAGCTGTTAAAGCTGCAGAAGGGTGCTGATGAGGCATGAATTGTTTGAACAAACACAGAGGCCATTAAAGGCAACTTTGAGAAAATTTGCAGTAACCAAATAAAAAGAGCCAGGAATGCTGTACAAACAAATTTTCCAGGAAAGATACTAGAATGCCAATTATTGGACTGGTTGGTGTCATTGTTCCTTTTGTTGTGTGCTTTCTTTTGTTCGTCCTACTCACGCATCACCTTAAGGTTACTACATAGAGAACTTGAGATTTCTATGCTATTAACATATCTTAGCTAACATGTTCTGGAATTTCAGGATTATATTTGAGCATAATGCACATCACAGTTGTTTTTGTTACCCCATTTTGCAAGTGAAATGAGATTCAAGAAGTACATTAGTCCATTCACTGGCACAAGAAACGCCCCCACCTTTGTAGCTTATTTATTTGCTTAGCAACAACAAATATATTTTATGTAAAAATAAACCACATAGCACAGGAAATTATCTGGAGATAATATTTATTTACAGAATTATTTAGTTTGAAACATTTTTGAATTGTGCTTGATAAACATAGTAGGTCAATCACATTCTGTAATTTTAAGTCACATCCTCATTTCACCCAAAGAGTACTCATGGCTTCCTCCAACTGCAAAAAGAAAAGACAATGAAAAGTCTCTCTTCAAATATAATCTTTGGGCCTAGAACTCCTTATTGAAGAGAAGCTACTGTTTTCCATTGCAACACCATTTAAAATAGTTAGGATAACTATTAGAAATAAATATCTCTAAATCTTATTATCCACCCAATTATTTTGATTTTATTTTTCTGTGATGAAAAAGTTTCATTTGTTGCCATTGTCTCTGTGATCCTTGTTTCTTTTCCTTCTGTTCCCAACTTTTTGCCCCTACTGTGGAAATAATAGGTAATAAATTGAAAAACTGAGTCTATGTCCTGCAAGCTAAGATTATTAAAAACATTCATTCTTCCAAATTGTAGGGATGTAAAGAATATTCTTAATATTTAAAACTAATTCAAACTCCTCTGGCTTCTGATTTTGTAGCAAATTGATATTGCCTTGTTTAACAGTAGTGAACAGAAATCTTTTTGTATATATGTAAATAGGTGGGTATTCTAAAGATATGCAAACTTATACATTTCTTTGCTACTCAGGCTTGACTAAGGCATCCTTGTGTGTGCAGTTGCAGATTCCACGCCCTTGCAATGGTGTCTGTTTGTGATCTTCTCTCTCACTGCTATGCACAACTGAATCAAGTGTTTTCAATAGGAATGTCTTACACACCATGTGTGAAAGAAGAAAACCCTTTTCTTCTAAGCAGAGAAACTTCTACATACCAGTATTTTTTGCCTCTGGATGCATAATACAATGCCCATGGTGTGAGCCGAGGTGGTGCTGGACACCGGTGTCTTCACTTCAGTGAGACCATGCAGAGCCCGTCTGTCAACTTGGACAACTCCATTGCTGAGCTGTTTGGGTTTGAAGATGAGCATAAGTAAACGTGTGTTGCACTCTAGTAAGCAACCTATAAGCTGTGATTATTAGTACTGTCACTTTTACAAATATATGTTCTGTAATGCCTGTCTGAACTGAGATTTAGATGGTGCAAAAGTTTGATTCTTGTAGACATTATACCTTGGATGCTGTAGCACACCAAGATTTATTCTACTGCATACCCCTGCTGACCTCTCTTAGGAGGTCCTAACAAATCCAAGACAAATAGTAGCCTGGCTGTGCTAATCATGCACCACTTTTCTGTTAGATGGTAGTTTTGTGAGACATGAGATACAAACTGGGATAGCTGTTGTCCTCTTATGTCTTGGCATGGACATAATATCATACATTTTTTGCCTTATCTAACTGTAACTCTTTAGTGTCCTTTTACCTAGTGATACCTTATGAATAAAAATACTAGCTGTGTCCTAGTAAATAGTATTTGATTTTGGAACCAGCATGATGTTTATGATTAGGCACCAAACTTTGGCATGTACAAGGCAAGGACTACACTGGTGGCTGAAGTACAGCTTTAAAGTCCTGTACCTTATTCCTGCACTTCTTGCAGTCTGCTGATTTTAGTTAGATGTGATGTTGTGCATAAAAACTGTGTAACAAAGACCGACTGATTAGCTAGAAAACCCCACTGTGATTTTTCTTTTATTGACTTGGTGACTCCTACTGCCTTCAACCAGTTACATAGGTGCAAACAATCCTATTTTTAACACCAAAAGAAACATGAAATAATAGCCTGTCTTACAATTCTCTTTTTCCACTCAGCACTAAAAAGTCCTCATCTTGTAGCAGAAAGATGTCAGGTACTTGCAGAAAAATACTGAAGGTAAATCAACACACAATGTAAAGGTGTTAAAAGTTTATGAAAAGCAGCAGTGTTTCAGTAGACTGAAGAGCGACTCTGACAATGCAGAACATCTCATAAACTAACATTCGTTCATTTCTAGAACATAATTGATGCATGAATAAAGTAATCAGAAACCTATAACTAAGATAATTTACAGCTGCCTTCTCTAAATACCAATCTGCTTGCCAAATCCATGTATTGTAGAACTGTTTCTTTCCATACACTGTCATTGATAATAGGGCAAAGTTTTCAAGTTCAATTGTTAATGGAAACTTTAAAAATCTCTTGCTTTTTTTATTCATGATCAGAGAGCAGAATTCTGTTTCAGTACTTTGTATATGTCAGATTAACCTCATAGTGCTCACTGGAGGTGCATTAGATATGTGGCATCATAACTGAAAGATAGTTTGGTCTCTGGTCACCAAGAACATAGTGTGTCATGAAATAAAGCCAGTAAGATGATTTTCTAGAAACAACCTCTGGTTGAAGCAGAAATTCAACAGAAATTCAGAAGGAGGCAAATGCCAAGTGAAGCTTAAGGTCTTCTATTTTGAATTTAGGTCATATTTGTATACCTAATTTTCAAATAGAACATTGCTGAGAAAATAATACACAAAAATTTACAAATAAATTGTTCTGTTCTTTGCATGTGGTTATACTTCATGCTAAGTGGGTTGGACATATATATTCTCTATCCATTTTTTGGGGAGTGGATACCTGTTTTAGGAGAGAGATAGATGACATCTTCAGGAACATTGCTGAGATAGAAAAAAAATAGGCAAAGTATCAGCTGATAATAGTGATATTTTCTTTTGCGAAGTTTATCATGACAACTCTGAGAGTCATTTAGGACTTCCCCTACTTTGCTTTTACAATAGAAAAAACAAAACAAAACAAAACAAAACAAAACCAACCAACCAACCAAAAAAAAAAAAAAAAAAAAAAAAAACCCAAAAAACCAAAAAAAACCCAAAAACAAACAACAACAAAAAAAAACCTCACAGGGTGGAACTGTGGCAAATTTTCTTGTAATGTAGCCTGGCTATTGAGTTTTCTTACTGAATCTGCAAACTGTTTTCCTTGGTTTTATGAATCTTGACCTAGAAAAAATTAATTACATCAATGTCTTGTGTCCTGTCAAATATTCATTCAATGCCCATGCAAGCTTCCATCTAAAGCAGTGTTGATATAGGTAATCAAAACCCACTAAACCAAAAGCCATGCATGCCTTCTCTGCACCTCTCTGTGTGATGTTTCTTTTATAACATTTTTCTTCAGTGACCTTCTGCTGCCACCTGCCTTTAAAGGATTTTCACAAAATCTGCAATTGAAGAATTAAGCTCAGAAGAATTCCCTGCAGTGTGTGCAGAGCTGGCACTGGAGATTAACTAGTAAATCTTTTAATCAACAACGACAACAAAAAGTTGGATCTTCAAAGTACAGAATTCCTACCTGTATCAGAGATGAAATATGATATGACAGAAAGACCACCCAAAATGGGTGTGAGTTTTACATGGCTATGTTTTTGTAAATTTGTGTAAGCTCTGAAGTGTTCAAAAGCTGAAGTTAATGTTTCCATTGTAATGAATGCTGCAAAATATATGAAAGTCTTATTGATCAAGATTTTCACGTGTGAAGCATGTGTGAAATATTTCTAGCCTTATTTTTCCTTTTATACAGACAGAAAAAATGTGCACAAGTGGTGAAGGAGTAAAACTAGTGAGTTAGCACATGGCAGCATGCCATCTGTCTGCCTCAGGTGCTCAAGTCCCCTGCACTGTGGTATCCAAGGTATTCTTTGCCACTCACTAATTCACTCTTGCCACTTATTTTGGGCTTGACTGTGAAAAGAATACATACATGATTCATTGTAAGTACAGCTGCAGTTACAGGCACATTGGTTCAGCAGTAAGACTGTTTTACAAAGAGTTAGTGCATTTGAATTCCTCTGTGATAGATGGTTGCGTAGCCACAACAGAGATCAGGCAAAAAGGTTTTTGTAGTCACATCAAAAATGCCACAGTACAGAAACACTGAGAATCAACACTTCTCAAGTGATAAGAAGAATTAGAAACAGATGAGTACATACACACACAGAGACATGCAGACCTTGGAGGATAAGTTGTTGATCTATCTATGGTTTGATATGCCTGAGAGGTGCTGCCAAAGCTTCTGTAAGTTCAAGTGGGTACACTGGATAGAAATGCAAGATATAGACTGAGAAAATTAATCTCTTGCAATCTTGGTTAGAATGGCAGAATCATTATATTTGACAAAATATTAAAGTGTGTAGATCTACTTTTCAGCAAGCCCTGAACGTTTTTTACCTGCAGGCATCCTAAATGATGTACCTAAGAGTTTTCTGGAAGTAGTTTGGTGAGGAATTATTTTCCTTCTGCTCTGTACATCATCTGGATGAACCTGATTGGACTTGGGTTGGTATCTTTTGTGGATTTACTTTTGTTGTTGGTAAGCTCTTTGGCACTGCAAGGTTTTGTAGTTTGGTAATTTGAATGACTTTACCATTATAACCCAAATACTTAATGCCAGTTCATAACGTGTCCTGGATGAGTGTAAGATCATATAATATGAGTGACATATTAATATGTGTGATGTATATATGTCCCATGAAAAGTGCCTGTAAACCTTGTTTGTATGAGATTCCAGGACAGGCAAAACAAAAACAACCAGAAACAACAACAACAATAACAACAAAACAAAAAACTAAGAAGAAAAAGAAGAAAAAAACTTAAAAATATATTTTATATGAGTGGGGAGCGTCACAGTAATGAGAAATAAAAATGGCTATATTGTGAATAAGGTAATCCCTGCCTTGGCATAGATTTTATTTATAGTGCAATTGTCCAAATCTACCAAGTGCCTTTTCAAAACATACTTCCCTATCATTGCTTTTGTATTCTCAATTGGTCGAACTTGCTAACACACATGCAAAAGCACACATTTTAACTCATAGTCGATTCTTCTTCTGAGTTACATCAAAAAGTAGATAAATGTCTCAGAGGTATGTCACCTAGCATGGCAACAAGCTGTGGTGAAATCTTTAAGGGAGCTCCTAGTCAGCATAGCAATTTTGGTAACTTCTGGATGACAACATAGGAGAGCCCATTGCTGCAGATTTGCTATTGCACACCCCAGTGTATATTTTAGTTTACTTTTTGCTCTATCACTATGATGAAGACCCATCACTGGTAAGCCTATGTAATAAATTTTTGTCTCACCACAATTTTCTTTGCATTTTCTAATCACAGTGCAAATATTTTCATTCTGTGCATTTCTAATCAGTTACTGACATACTTTGCTGTCCTACCTCCTTCACTCCAACCACCCTTGAGACCTCTTTAAACGCCCTTAAACTGAAGTGTCTGCTGTCATCTTTACACACTGCCTATTTGTTTTGGCTCCTTCCATGTGAGATTTATTATTTCTCCTTTTCTATCATTTCATCCTGTTCAGATGGTTGTTCACAGCTCTTGCTTCTCTCATACATATACTTCCTCTTTCTTTGTTTTACCGTGTTTCTCTGCATCTGAAAATTCAGGATGACCCTTACCTTGTTGGCCTGAAAAGCCATGACTTGCTCAGGCATCTTTGTTCTACATTGTATATTGTTTTCTTCAATGAATAAAAAAATGCTTTTTTGCAGTTATTTCAGTGTGACAGGAAAATCATATAGTCACATGTGGTGCAAGGTCAACTGGTTAAAGGAAACACTGGCAGATGTTCCATCTGGACCACTTTTTAACTGCTGCTGCTTCAGATAGAATGGGTAGGTGCTTTCACATGAGTGCAAGGATGATCAAATAAGCCAAACTTTACTAAGATGATTGAATTGTTAATGATTAAATAAGTCAACCCAGGCCACCAGCCCAGGCCACCAGATTCATATATTTGCCAGCACTTGGTGTGTTAACAATTCTTTTCTGGATTTGAGGAAAGCCATGCAATGATCTTTGCAGAACAATATGTAACTACTTTTCCTCCCACTTTGGAAGAGAGTAAATTCCTGCAGTAAATTCACTCAATGTCCTGTTCTTCCACTGATGCATTGGCAGACATCCATTTGGCAGTTGGTCCAGAGGATGGTGATTCTTTATTGAAAAAGGGGAAGATCTGGAACACAGTGACTTATTTCCTTTTCTCCCCCTCTCTGTCTATATGTTTCTTTGCTTTTTAAGCTGTGTGTTACTGGAGTGGCAGGGAGAGAAAAAGAATGTGAGTTTTGGCCTTTTTTTGGACATCTTTCAATCAAAGTGCACCTAGATTTTCACTCGAGACCCTCAGCCTTTGAGTCTGTCAGCTTTGAATTTCTTAGCTCCTCTTGCTTTCTTCCATGACAAAACCACTGTACAAGTATCAGTACATCCTATTTTCACTGATTTTGTTACAAGTTTGGTTGAAATGTTTTCCCTACGGATGTTATTTATGTTGTATTAGTGGGGTTTCAAGCTACTCTGTTTAGCAGTTCTGGGATATTTTTGTTGTGTGTTCATGGCTTTTTTGCATGCCAGGAAAAGACATATTTAAAACTTGCTCAGAAGAGTGGGGTTTTGTCTTTTTTATGACCAAGAAAGCAGTGACTCTTTGGAGTGGTTGAGAATAAGATGAAAATAGTGTATTTATACCTTTGTAGAAAATCCCTGTATATATAAATACAAAATGATAGTTTCAGGGGATTTATATATGAGCTTTGATAGCTTAATAGAAAAGAAAGTATCTCTTTCCTCCTTAAAAACTGTAGAGGAAGGGAGTTAAAAAATAAAAATTAGGTTCTTCTCTATTTAAAATCTATATTGCCTAAAATATTATATCCAGATGCCCCTTTTAGTTTCATTCCCATTGACATTCCATTGACAGAGGGTTTTTTGTCCTATCTGCCAATAAAATTCTGACCAATTTTAGAGAAAGTCCAAACTATGAAACAGTGAGGAAAGAAAGGGATTTCTTATAAAAGCAGTGTGGGACAGCTCTATGTCTCCTGTGATATCCATTTGTATCAGTCATGCAGAGTGCTATTGAAATTTGTGGGATGAAACAAACATCCTGTTGAAGGTGTATCTGAAAGATTTGTTTCATGGATGGCCTAATCCACCAGACACCTTCCACTTAGCTGTAATGATATGAACATTGATAGCTCTTTGCCAGAAACCCACAAACCTCTGTCATTTGACCTTCATTAAGATCATTAAGTGTTTCCAAGACTGATACAACCCCTTCTTGCCTATGTCACCAATTTTCTACATAGATAGCTGTGTGAGCCAGCAGCAGCCACCACTAAGTCTGATTATTTTTGTCCCATTTTCTCTACTTCCATCTGAGATAGACTGCCTAGGATCTTATAACCACAGCAGTATCTTTCCTTATGTCTCTGAGACATATTTCAGGTTTAACATTGAGTTGATATTTTTCTACACCTAGAAAAGAAAAATGAATATAGCATGCCATTAGTGAGATTAATGCAAACTTAACTTTACACTTTCAGTCTTATTTTATCTTTGCAACATACTACAACCTAGATAACAACAACATGAAAGCAAATTAATTTCCCAGATATTTTCCAATTCTGAGCTTGGACAAAGAGTACTTGGTGAGAGAATGTAAGTGTATTGAGGAATAATACCTATTATTCCTCAATAATAATAGGTATTATTATTTACCTTTACAATAGGTCTGTAAAGCAGGATGGGTGGCTGCCATAGCAGCAATCAATCCACTAAACAGAGAGTAACATAAATTGATTCAAACTGATTTAGGTCAGGGAATAACACTTCATAAAAGGAGAAACTTCTCTCTGACTTGTTTTGCTTTTGTGAATTCAGTTACAATGCGTATTGAGAAAATGCCTATTTGCCACAACAATTGTGATAGGACTAGAGAACCCTTGAATACAGGGAAGAATCAACTTACACCACTCTTGGAAGCTCCAGTGTCAGCTGAAGAGAAGTGTAGATAAAGATGTAGATGTCTTGCTTGTTTTATGTTATTTATGGAATCCTTCCTCTCTAACTGATTAAAAAAAAACATTCCCAAGATGTTACGTGAGTGCTGCTCTCTACTAGAAGTTGGATGAACTCACACTGAAATTTTTGTTTGCCCTGAACTGTGGGAGTGGCTGCTTGCCTCTGGAAATGCCACTGATATTTTTGGTAGGTATGTACATATGTGTGTATATGTGTGTGTGTATGTGTGTGTATGTAGACAATTTTTTGAGGAGATTCTAGAGAAATTAGATTGAATCACATTAAAATCAAAATATCTCCAAATAAATAACTGCCCCAATGTCTTTATGTAATTCTTGAGTTGTTGATCATCTTCAATCTCATTGTGGTTTGGATTTAGGGATTAGTTCTGGCATTGTGCACTTGTGAATGAGCAGTAGTTTGTCCAGTAAAAAAGGTTTCAGCTCCTGAGGACTTGGCTGTGATGTGACAGCCACTGCGTGGTGACATTGAGGGCTGCTGCCCAAGGTCCAAAGAAGAGGTAAATAAATCGGATTTGTGGAAGCCACAACAGTGAGGTGTTACTGGTTATAGAATTAGCTATCACCACCTTTATTTGGGAAAAAATATCGTCTATACGTTAAGATTGTGGAAAGGAAGATTAATGAATTTCTTGGTCAGTCTTTTAATTTAGTATTTAGATGGGGAATAGAACCTTAACAAGAATGGCTTCTCATTGTAGTATTCACAACTGTAGCAGTAATTGAGAGAAGTTGAAGCTAAATAAACTCTGATTAAAACAGTACACATTGTTTGGGCAATGATGAAATCCATCACAGGAATAATTTGTAAATTCCTGCATCAGATGCTCCGTCAAGCCATGCTTTACATAAAGCGTATGCCAGGTGACACTCCTCTAGAGCACATACTTTAGGTTATCACCTTGCTACAGAAATTATGATGATAGGCTTCGAAATATCAGTATGCCATCCACAGAGGTAGGGTTAGACCCTTCTCAGCCCACATCCTCAAGCTCTTCTTGTTCACACTACTCTACAAACCAAAAGCAGCCAGCTCTGCACAGACGAGCCCATCCTTCATCATTCCTGTTGTGGAGAGGTTTCTTGATCTGCTTCAGCTTCCTTGCTGACTTAACCTCAGCTTAAAGTGAAACACATCCATTGTAGTGATGTTTTTCTTTTTACTTAAGGTAAAAAACATCTGCCTGTTGTTTTTTGGCAGTTACTGACTTGGATCACAATGACTCAAGATCTGATGACTATCAGCAGTGATTTTAGGCCTGATTGACCTGGTTTGGTATGAAACCACAAATGTAAGTGAGCAAGCTGTGTCCCTTATACCTTATTAACTACTCCCACAATCATCAGTGCCACATGCTGCTTGTTCTTAGTAATTGTCACTTATTTTTGTATCATGGCATGACTGTGGTGTACTTTTCCATGTGCACACATAACAACAATACAGTAAAATGAAGACTTATCCCCTAGGTAATATATTTTCACAAGAGCAGTATTCTTTAGTACTTATTCTCTTTGGTAGCCTGACCCAGAAATTCATCTTAGGGCTTGAGAGCACTCCTAGTTCATTTATTCCCCTGTCCCTATAAACTGCCCTCCATAACATGTATTTCTGAATACTCTGGTAATGTGGTGAATTTTGTGGTGTGATAAAATTATCTGGGCTTCCAAGTTACTGGTAGCAGTCTTCCTGGCCACAGAATGAGTTCTCTCACAATGCAAGGTTTGTGAAAAATGGTGCCCTCTTCCAGCATCTGTGATGATGGCTGAAATGTGAGATTACCATATGAAATTTCAGCCTGTATTTTTTACCCAGTGATCAGTTCTGGTGCTGAGGTTATTATTTTTTTACTCTCTCATTTATGTTTACTAGCTCATGTTTCTATTCATTAACTTATACTATATCTAACAAAAATAACCCAGGGAACACAATCTCTTCCTTGGTCAACTCAGCGTTCCTTCCCTATCCCCCTTTATAAAAGTGAGAAAGTTGGCAACAACTTGAATTATAAAGGTTTGGGATTAGTATCCTCTGTCTATGATGGGGAGATTTGTTTGGCCAGAGCTCTCACTGCTCTTATTGCTGTGCTTCAAACATCTTCCTTGCCCTTGCCTACTCAAGTAACACTCTCAAAACTGCTCATTAAAGTTATTAATGCAAGAAGTGACACTGAACTATTAGCCCAGTAAACACTAGAGACATCCTTTTAGGAGATGATTTTACTGGCATTAGTCTATAGAGATCAAATCTATTTTGCTCTTGACATTCACAAGCCATTTTCCTGCCATTGTTTTGTCCACTGTATATGAGTGATAATTTATCTCCTCACCTGGACCTGGTCAGTACTTCTTTCCTTTTCCCGCTATTTTTCTGATTACCCTTTCCTTTGTTATGATAGGTGACAGAAACCACATTGTAAAAAAAAAAAAAATTCAGCTCTGTGATCCAAGTTACTTCAAGGCATTAGGTGTTTATCAATTGACTACAGTTATTTTTCTGGTAATTGAAGAGTCACTTTTAATCCTGACAGTGAAAAATTCTGGTCCTCCATTTTTAATGTGTTATTGTTTGCCTCTGTCCCTTCCCCATCACTTGGAAAGCAAAACAAAATCTTGACTAGCTGTCTGTAGAGGAGGAAGAACATAGAGCTCAAATTCCTGAAAAACTTCTAAGCAAACCCCCTCTTAACTGAAATTTTTACTCCTGACCCAGGGAGTGAGGGCATGGATTGGAAATCTTCCAGGAAGGTCTTGCAAACCAAGGCAAAAGAAACCCTCATTTTTTCTAGTATGCAGGTCGGTCATGCAAGCGTGAGATTTCTTCACTGTGAAGAAAATTATCTGTCAAAAAAAATAGTATCATAATATTTGAAATTGAAGAATAGTCAGGGATTTAAAACTTTATCATGAAGATCATTTGCTCTGTGCTGTTAGGCTTGAAAGACACAACTTTATAAAGTAGTCTTCAGCTGGTCATGTTTTAGGCAATTATATAATTTCATTTCAGATGCAGCTTGTACGTTTTTTAGGCAAATTACATATGTGCTATGTTGAGTGTTGGCACTCACGACACTCTCTCTTGTCCCATGTATCTACATCAATGATGTAAAGCAGCCACACTTAGATGAAAAGATAAGAAGCCAAAACCCCAGTTTACACTCCTGTGGGAACCCTTTCTAAATTTATGTAAAACGGATACAACTCCAAACCTATGTTTGAATTTTTTCCTTCCCTCCATGTGTTGATGATGTATTTTTCAGTATGTTGAAACCTGCAAGGTTAAGAAGAACCACTAGTTATAGGTTCCTAGTATAGTAATTTCCTGCAACTGGATGTGCAGTTAAGCAGAGGCAAAATGTTTTAGAAATATTAATCAACATATCATTATACTTACCTTGAGCAGTTTTAGCATTTTTTAAGATTTCTTATTGACTAAATGAAATATAGTGAGTTCCTTGTTAACTAGATTAATTGGCCTAATTGAAAATTGTTCCTGCCACTGTACTTTGGAGGTGACAGAAAATTTGCTGATGGCACTCACCTGTATGGTGCATTCAATATCGTAGACGGAAGAGGTGTCATCCAGAAGGATGTTGTGAATTTTATTTTGTTATCAGCTATTTCTCTATTTCAGGTAGAAAGACAAATCTTTCTAAGGCAATTATAACAAAATCGTTTTGAAAATTTTTTACTACTGATTAAAGTTTCCTTTTTCTTCTTTATCTTTAATATTATTAAATAAATGTGGTTGGAAACATTTGGGATTTTTCCAAACAGTGAATTTGAAAATGAAAATTAAAAACTCCTTCATTTTGTTGGCTCATTATTTCATTATTATTTTGATGATGTGTTTGTACATTGACAAGATATTAAAGCGCACAGAACAGTCTGGAGTCAGAAGCAGAATGTTGTAGAATCAGGACAGAGAGAATTTACGTTCCATAGAGAAAATGAGCATTCTCACTGCTCTCATCCACACACAAAAAAAGCAGCTCCCTTCAGTAGAATGAAGATGTCTCCTCAGGTCTGGTTCAGGTCTCACGGTGACAGAAGAAATAAAAACAGACAGAAGATGTTATACTGTTTCCACACACTGCTCTGTACCTATTTTGCTCACCATGGAGATTGCAAATCTCTAATTAATTTGTGTTCTCAGTGAAATGAGATAGACAGTAGAAATCTGCCTCGTTAACCAAAAATACTCTTACGACTGCAATGCCATTATCCTGCAAGAAATTATTACAAAAGAGTATTATTTTGGTGTGCTTCTGGATTCCTGATGGTGATAAGCTAGTGTATACCTTTAATACCATGCCAGTCACTATAAACTGCATCAACCTGGTTTCCTTTGATCATATATTGGAAAAATACTGAATTAAATGAAGATCAACCACTCTTAGCATTTCAAGAGATTTAACTTTAATTTGCCTGTGACTGAAATAATGCTGGCAGTTAGGGTTTTTATTCCTCTTTCTTTTTTCTTCTTCCACTTTTCTTTTACCATGTTGTACCTTATTTGGTAAAAGAGCCATATGACTTACTGAAGAGTCAAATTTTATATGTTGTGAATGACCACAGTACACATGGAGCTACTTGTACAGCAGATAGCGGTTCAAACTTATGCTCACAGCTCTTAGTTAATAATGCAGAGACTGTAGCTATGTTAAGTGCTGTACTGTCCTGTTAAAATCCGTGTCATCCAAACTACCTGCTCTCTATTATTTTCTAGCAAATAACCATGAACTAGTGCATAGTATTTCGGATGCATTCTCTTTGGTGGCAGAGGGCATCCAGTCCTGATTCCAGTGACTTCAAAGAGTGTTCTGTCACATATTGATAATTCAGTCACACTGTGATAATTTATTCCTAGAAAGAAGTTGTGTGGATAGCCATTGGGGTGGGAATTTTTGCCTTCTTAGAGCATATTTTAGTTTGTCAGGATACTGATTTTTCTCCTTGGCTCCTGCTATGACCTAATAAGACACCTGGTCTGCTATTCAGCCAGTCCTTTCTCTCTCTCATGCCTTCTCTGGCAGGATTTGGTCTTATACATTTTTTGTTGAGAACCCTAAAGGGCTATATGCTGCTCATCTTGCTGCCAAACCTATTTTGCCAAAAATGTCTCAAAAGTTCATATTATCTGAAATGCACTAAAAATGTTGGAACTACCTTTGTAGGACTCCTACTCTATCACAGAGAAGTCTGTAGCATGTTTGTTGACTTCTGATATGCTTGGTCCTATATAATTAAAGTATCACTTTCAAGATAACAATACTTCTTATAGAAATTGGGAATTATTAGAGCAGAGTGTTAGTTAAAAATAGCTTTTTGCTAGATCTGTGTATACATATGCCTTCTTTAAATACAAATTATGTGTATTTATTAAAATGAGACAGATCTTGAAATGATAATTTAATGAACTCTGTTTATGTCCAGGGACATTTAGCATCACCTGTAAAATATGCATGAAATATGCTTGATAAGGCTGTTCACTTTGATAGGAAATTAGTATTTATTAAATAAAATATTAATAAAGTTATACCTAGAAGACTTAAAAAATTGATAAGTCAGACTATTTACAGCCTGTGCTATAGTAATCGGTATCTGCTGTGTCTTTTTTTCCCCCTATTTCATCTAATTAATAATATATCAGAACTCTAAGGCATTCTAAAAGTGCTACATTAACTATGTGCCTTAAGAGCCGTTTCCTGCTAGACTTGAATCAAATCACATCATTTCCAGGAATATTTGAGTGCTCTTGGTCTCTCACCACTTCTGCAATGGCTACCTTGCTGTTTCCTTTATGATATAGGCATGAAAGACCAACAAAGGCACTCTTTATGATTCTTCGTCCTGTTTAGACCTGTGTCGCCCTGGCCAAAGGCAAAACCTACCAGCAGTTGTTCATGTCACACAGAAATGAAGATGCAAAGCTGAAGATTCCCACTGTGCTCTCTTTGAAGCAGAGTCAGGCACGGGAAAAGTAGTGTGTTCTGTGTTAATGAATGCAGAGGATAACCTGAGCACTAGTGTACCCTGAGCAACTGAAGTCAGGAGCTAAAATAATTGCCACTATAGTGGGTAGCTGAGCAGATCTCTTATTACACATAAAATATGCAAAGACTTCAGAAACAAGATTTCATTTTAGTGCAGCTTCTGGGGAGATTTTTCAAATGATCCACTGAAGACATCACTTTATTTTCTTTAGTTTTAGTGACTTCTCCCTTCTCCACAACAGTGCGGCTGGTGTAGTTGAGTCATTCCCTCTCTGACACCTGTGAAGCGCTCAAGAAGCTTGAAGATAACAGCCCCACCTAAGATGTGAGTGTGTTCTATCTTTTTTCTGCTCTCAGTGTTTTGTGTTGAGTAGAGCTGCAACAGGGCAAGGTGGGATTTTCAAAGGCAGGTCTGCAGCGAAAAATAAAAATGCTTTTGACTTGGTTGGTCTGTGTCGCACTGGACTCAGTAGACATTCACTTCACCTGCAGGAGGAAGAAATGCTGTGTTGGTGATGGAATTCTCTCCCTCCAGTTCTGGATAAAGTTATCACTTGGAAGCAGACTTCATTTCTCTTTTCAGACTTCAGGCTCCCCTTAAGGCATCCAAACTGAGTGATAGAGAAGTAAATAGCCTGAAGATGGCTGAGACATCCTCATTTATCTTCCTAAATGCTGAAGTGAATTCAGAGTGGACTTGACTATCAGGGGAAAAATATGTTTTTCTGAATTATTTCTGTTAGAACTAGGTTTTCTAATCTTTGGAGTTACCTGTTTTGGTTGGAAGTAGGCATATCTACATCTACCATAGATAGTTCTTGGGTTTTTTCGTAGCATAAAAATGAAGCAATACAGACACCCCAGTATTTCAACAGCTGCAGACCAAAGACAAGTCATTAACTGGTACACCACCTAATGATTTTTTGTCTTTTTCAACTGATGACCTGTACAAAAAAATAGCTAGTCTCTATTTGGTTGTGTGGTTTTTTTTGTCGTGGTTTTTTGTTTGTTTGTTTGTTTGTTTGTTTTTGGGTTTTTTTTGGTTTTTTTTTTTTCTCTGCAATCTGCTCAAGGGCTTTATAGATGACATAGTAGTTCCAGTAAAAGGATAATTTTTTAATCTCTATTTTTGTATTTATATTTCTGCAAATTGTTTTTTTTTTCCGTGCTGCAAGACTCTTACTTCAAATTTTAAATCATGAAGCATGTAAATATCAAAAATATTGCTATTTGTAGTGGAAGATTATTGCAATGGGGATTTTGTGAAGATGTGGTTTTGATGGGAGTTTGTGGGGTTTTTGTGCAGGGTTTCTTTTCTTGATTGATAATAACATAACCAAGGAGAACTTCTTATTTTCTTTAAAGGCATCCACTGTAAGTGGGGTGTGGGGTTTTTTTGTGATTGGGTGCTGTTCTTCATTTCTTCTTTATGTTTTATGATGTTTTTAGAGACTGAATTATGTACCACCATTTTCTCAAAATCCACTTGTTTGCTGATAATTGTTTAAGAAAACAGATTTTTTTTGTGCTATATGAATTCTGTGACACCACTGGAAGAAGCCTAATGGAATAATAATAATATTTTTAACACAAAACCCCTGAAGAAGGGATTAATATGAGATGGGCTACTCATCAAGATTCTGTGGAGTCAGCTGAAGTTCAAGATAAATCTACAATAACTTTCAATTGCACTAAAATTTCAGCTTTGGATTTATTTTAACCTTATTAGAGGTGTTTAGAGAAGTATAAATGTATATTCACATTAAAGAAGTCAAAGTATACAAGCTGATTATCAACACACAATGGCAAATATAATGACAGCTGAGTAATTTTAATTTGGTCTTGTTTCTGTTTTACATAAAGATACTGTGAATTATTTTATCATAGTTTTTCAAAGGCCTTTTTAATCCACAGGGACTGAGAAATGTCTCTTCTGTCCCTAATCAGACCAAACTCTATCCTTATGTTCCTGGTTCAGCTTCTTGCTCATTCCTGCCAAACTTGGTTTCCCAGCCATTTATCCTGATTTAGGTTTTTTTTGGCACTTTTGCACAAGTCCATGTATGATCTTCTATTCCTTGCTTAGAAGAGCTGAGGCCCTCAAACCTGTTGTCAGGGTGGTCGTTCCAAGCAGTAATAAGTCCCCTGTTCTTATCTCAGGATTGCATGTGGATCCACTGTGGCTCTGCAAGCACAGAACTGGGATCATGAAGGAGGTATAAAGATTGGGATATTTGTGAAGTAAACAGCTACACCCACTGTTGGCACATCTGGGCTGAACAAGTGCGAACTGCTAAATTTTCAAAGGTATGGTTGCAATAAAGAGCATATTCTTGTCAAAAAATTTAACTCCCTGGAAAAATTGTGCATCTTTTCTTCAAAGCATAAGAAGATAATACTCTCTGTTCAAAGATGAGTTATAGAGAGATTTTCCTTTTTTTTTTTTTTTTTAATTGGAGGAAGCACTTACTTTTTTGCTTTACCTCTTTCTCAGAAGCATATGAAACACTTAAACCTTCCAAAACGATTCAGCCTTAAGGAAATCCCCAGCATGGAAGACTCCAGGCCAAGATATAATCAATAAAAAGCAATCTTAAAATGAGAATTTTGAGGTCAAGTGTGTTGTGACCAATACATCAATTTATTTTGTGAATTTCATATACTCATATGGTTAAAGGAAATGTGTATATATACTTGTATGCATAGATACTTGTTCATGACCAGAAATTCATATCACAAACAGCAATTTTTAGGCCTTTCAGAAAATATAAACCATGTATTCATATTCCTGTAAGAAAACTTAGAGAGATGAAGTATCAAAGTTTAAATGTCTTGCCAAATAGGAAACACATAAATAGTTCTAGAGGTCTGCTAATTTGTCAGTATGGAAGATCCTAAACCATATCCTTATTTATGTGCTACCTATGAAAAGGAAAATTGTGGGGACAGAAAACAGTGTTACGATTCTTCTTGAAAAGAATGACATTTTTCTAAGAACCTCCCCTTACTGTTAATTGCTATTACCACTTTCCCCTAGATTATTCTGTCACAGTCCATGTACATTATCTGAAGATAATTTAAAAACTATGATGGTTGAAAATTTAAAGGAAAAAAAAAAAAAGTTTGTCAGTACTAGAGGAGTGGGCTGGAAATCTGCCAGAGAGAAACTAAGAGAGAGGCAGTAAGAAGCTGCTTTTATGGCTCTGAAGTATACCAAGTGGACACCATGTAAGTTTTCTCTGCACACATTTTCTTTTCCTAATTTCCCAATCAGCAATCAACTCTGTACAGGAAGCTTAAGTCACATTTTTCAAATTCATCATCTCCCACAGTGCATTCTTAAACTATATTAAGTCAACCCCATAAAAATCCCACCCTGTCATATTTCAAAGTATAGAACCTTACTGCTGCTTCATACTTGGAACCAACTTTCTATTCTGCTACCATTTCCACTATGGGGGGAGAGGAAGTGCTTTTCTTTTTGACATTCACCTCTTCATTTTTCTCAATGTAGAATTTGTCATTACATCTAATATCCTGAAGAAGATTTATGTAAATACAGGTTACATGCATAAGAGTCTCGCAATTTGGGCAAATCCAGCCAAATTAATTGCTAATGCAACAGGAATTTCTGTGTAGAGTCTGTGGTATCTTTGTAACAGACAGTCATAAAAGAACTATCAATGCCTTTACTGACATGAAGATAGCATCTCCGGCTCAGTTACCTATGGGTAGGAACACAAGATAAATAAAAGGTGAGAAAATATGACATTCAGGTTTACTGGAAAGGGTAAGGAATGAACAAGACAGCAGAAAACTTGCTGCACTTCCAGTGTTATAGCGCTTTGCCTGATGATTTGTATGATGATTTAGGATGACCACATTAGAATTGCTCCTATTAAATACATAAACATGATGTCACCTTTTTTCAGAGAAAAACAAGTAGGGATGTTAATAGAAGCTCAAAGATGAACCAAACTCTTGATAGTCTAGAAGGGGAGAGAAATTTGGAGAAAAACAGATGCAATCTGATGTTCAGCTTTTGCACTTCTGTCTTATGAGAAATCAGACCATAGCTCCACCTCAGGGTTTGACCAAGGCATAGCTCAGCCTGAGGTGGGTATTTTTGTTACCTCTTCCTTATTCCCAGCACAGGATGGGCCTCTTCAGCTTTATAGTATATCCTTATAGGAGATACTATTTTTCTGTCCCAGGTATAGCTGCAGGAAGGAGTGTTCTTTCCTTTCCCTGTTGTGACATTTCAGAAGTTCCTTACTTGATGTCCTCTCCACAGTACAGCTGCTTCCTGTAGCACTCTGAGTAGATGACGCAAGAAACCCTATTCAGAGAGGGCTCATGTCAGGTGGGAGGTAATGTCTTGGCTGAAGACATGTGTGATGGTGGCTTTTCATTCTATGTCTTTGGTCTTACGAGCTACCATTTCTGACCCTGTTTGCTGTGCACAACACTAATTTCTTTGAGGAGTTTTTTTGCCAAAATTAGACTCTTTTTGTCAACAAGGTCAGCATGGTCGAAATGATCTTGGTAGACAGGACCTGTAATACAAATGGATATGTTATTCAGTCGATCTGGTTTCTCAGACTTCATAGGAATCAACAAGGTCATTATGTTTCCTGTTTCTCAGATGGTCATGGTTTTAAAACTTCTATCCAGGACAGTGATTTGAAGGCAGTCTGTGAAGGCTCAGCTGGGGCTGGTGAAAGGTGAACTACCCTGGCTGTGCATTAGTCACTTGGGGTGACCGACCACCCAGCCTTTGGGTAAAGCAATTACTCTTTGGTTGCATTACAGAGCAGAAGGAGTAGTGCTTCAGAATAATGGCATTTGACAAAAATAAGAAAAATCAGCACCCAAGCCAAGATGAGAGTGGCAGTGTGGAACGGAACACAGTAGGAATCTGTAGGCCTAGAGAAGAACGTGTGTATTTAGCAGGGACTGAATAAAGTAAGAATCGTGACCTCAAATTTTTGTAACATGAGAACTCCAGGGAAGCTGGTTCTCTGAAAAGAATGTAATGATAATTGCTTGTCAAAAAACATAAGAAACATAATTTTAAAATGAAGTGCTATGTATTTTATTTTTGAATAATATTAATTTTTATCAAATTTGGCTTTTTGTGAAAATAATTTTTTTCAACACGTTTATAATTCTCTTTTTAAAAACTCTGGAAAAAAAAACCAACTGAGAAATATTTGTTTAAATCTTCATGAGGTATGAAAACTTTTGCTCTGTAGCAATTCAGGGAAAAGGACGCTATCAAAGAAAAAGAGACAAACTTTAAAGACCATGACATAGAGTTAATGAATGAAATAATGAATGGTGATGCTCTGCTTTGAATTCAACATGTACTTTATCTTTCCAGGAACAAGAAGTCTTTGCCGAATTGAAATCTGTAAGTCAGTCTCTATATTTTTCAGGTTTTATTTCCTAGCAACTCTTCCTAGATCTGAATGCAGTCTCTGATAAGTTGAGCTCACACGAGAGATACAATTTTGTATACTGTGACACTAATAAATGTGATTTTTTAAACTTTTTCTTAGTGAAGAGATGTGCCTGTTATGGGACATTGCACAAATACTGCCTAAATACAGGAAATGTTCTAACCAACAGAAGGCAAGATTTTTATTACAAAAATTAAAAGTATCAAAAGTGTCAAATGCAGTGAATGACTCTGCCTAAGTGTTGCCTTTTCCAGGCTAGAAATGAAACTCTATATGATTTTAGTATAGGAGGTAATAATTGAGTGGATCTTTATTTGGAGGCCTCCAGGGGCTGTCATGGAGAATGTCTACAAAGGCCCACCCACATGGGGTGAATACAGCTCTTATAAGTTTGGCAGGTCAGCATAACTGACCAAAAAAGCCCCAGTTAGGAGGACGAGTTGTGATGTGATTCCCTCCTCACATCAAGACCCTTCTCTGGAGCCTCACCTTGGCATGAGCTATGCTTTGTAATGAAAATATGTCTGGAGGAGCTGTTCCTCAACCTTGATAGCCAGGAAGAACCAAGATAGCACTGGGGCCTTTTAGTCCCGGGGCTTGGAGCTCTGGAATTTGTTTTGTCTTTCTGCTTAGGGAAAGGGCATAGAAAAGTACTGAGAAAACTAGGTATAATACAATAATAGGCTACAGAGCTACAAATATATCTGCAAAGAATAGAGAGAACATATACAAGAAAAAAGGCAAAAAACCAGGATGGCATCATAAAAAAAAGAGAAGAAACAGAACAATTTTAACTCACCACACTCTGTGGCCAAGGAGGTGATAAAGTTACTTGAATAAGTACAGAACCATCAGTGTAAAGGTTCTTTCTTTTTTTGAGAAGTGTTCCCTGTTCTTGGGTCCATAGCTTGCTTTGTTTAGAATAAAGATAGGCATTAAAGGACATTTCAAAATTGTTTGCAAATCAACTTTACAATGATCAGAGGGAAGCCATGGTTCTTGCTTCTACTCTGTCTTCATCATTTGTCTGTCTTGGCAGGGAGTGAAGTTGTCCATGAAGCTGACACTGAGCTAAGCCCACATTGGTGTTTGCATTGTATTTTGGCTGAACTTCTTGAGAGAAGCAGACATGAGTATGTGAGATTGAGAAAAACTGCCTGGGAGGGATGGAGGTCCATGATACTCCAATCTCTATTGTTGGTGCTATCTAATATGCAATATTAACAGAACACAGTCATTTGCTACAGCCAGGGCTCTGCTATGTCTGCTTGCTTGCAAATGTGTGGGTTTGTGTAATCAAAACTAAATTATATAAAATGAAGTTTTCTTCCCCTCGCAAGGACTCTGCATTAAATAGTTCCAGACAGCTCAGTTCTGGAGATAAAAAAAAAAGTGTAACCATAGTGATGGAATGGAAATTATTTCTTTGCTCTTAGGCTGCAGTGTCCTAAAGACACTGCCACTTTCAAGGTCAAATATATATTAGAAAGAGATAAAAACTAAAGAAAAATATGCTGGCTTAGCTGGAAAAGCTAATTTATTTTATGTATTATAAATTGTGTTAAAAATTACTAAAATGAGATTCCTCAGCAAGAACGAAATGTGTGATTTCACAAAAGTAATTTCCAAAGATGAACATGGTTACAGAATTTAGCTTTAAAATCTTTTCAGGCCATCAGAGAAAACAGCAAAGCTATCAATTACCAGATTTCAGTGGCGCTTCCATCAGAAATATAATGGTAATTTTAGCATTTTCCTCAGCATTTGCTAAATTAAGAATGTCTGCTAACAGATCAATTAATTGGAGCATTATTTAATTTAATGAATTGTAATCCATCAAGAAATGCTAATCGGTCTTTTAAAAAAAACATTCTGACATCTCTTTCCAAATGGCAGAAGTAGTAAGGCCCTGATATGGTGAGATGATAGTTGTAATTTTGAGGATTTGAGGTTAAAACTGAACATTTTTCTGAGCAAGCAGAACCCCGTCTTGTCAAGGTATTGCCCAATACTGAGCTCTGACACCTAGTGCTGCTATGCTCTCCTGAGAATATCTTGTAGCAGTAAGCCCTGCCACCCCTTCAGTTAATCTAGTTCCCTGCTCTGTGCCTTTTCCAGAGATGGAGGAATAGGCACAAAGTGCTGTTCCCATTATGATGCTCAAAGTCAGTGTTAAAAATGCTGAAGATCAGAAATTTGACTTATGCGGATCTTCAGAGTCCCTCCCCTCTTGTCCTGGGGAAGTGCACAAAGCAGGTTTTCCATTACTTGTGTTTCATTGTAGTGCAAGGCTTGGCAGCAGGCAAGGCAGAATTTCTTGTGGAGGGAGCAACACATAAAATGCCTTCTGGCAAACTGATCTTGCAGTGAGTTTGAGGGAATGCAGATGTGGCATTTAAAATCAAGCTTTTTGTTCACAACTGAAGACTTAAGAATTGTTCTCTATGACTCACAACTTTAGTCAGAGTGATTCATTGCAGGGAGCCCATTTTGCTCCACCTTCATAGTACACATGTGGGCCAATGCAGATTTGTCTGCTGTGGTGTGCCAAGAGGCAGCCAAGTGAAAGGAGTAGGGGTGGCTTCCAGAAGGAGCAAGGAGATCCCAGAATGAGTAATCAATCAAGTAGATTTTGTGAGTCTCTTCAGTCAAATATGCCTTTTTTTTTTAACTCATACCCTTGCTGCCTTTTTAGCCTCATGGTGGAGAAAGCTTCTTTGCATTAGCCAAGGTAAATTTGCAAGAACAAATCTAAACAATTAATCCAACTCCCAATGAAAAATGACAAAGAGTAGGAGGCTGTGGTAACAGAGGCATCAAGGCTTGCTCTCCTTGCTCCCAGCTGTCATTGAAACAGTGTTATAAGCATTGTTGTGCACTCCTAAGAAGATGTAGGAGTCTGGTGTGAGTGCAAATAAGCCAAACTTATATTTTGGTAGTTCAGGGATCTTAGAGATTTAGTCAGAGCATTGGTTGATTTATTTTCTCCATTATGCTAACATAACTCTATTGAGAACCTGAAGGACCCAAATACATGCATTAGGAGAGCAAAAACTGCTGTAATATCTGTACAGGGGAGGGTCCAGGATACTTCAACTAAAAAAAAAGTTCTGATTTTACCAAACTTAGTGTTTGTTTATTGTCAGGGCAAGGCATTTGGAAGGTGAGATTTGACCAGTAAGACAACATTTACCAACAGAGAATGAAGGGAATGAGAGGGCTATGATGACTGAGGCAGGGAGGCTAAAGAAAAAAAAAAAAAAAGGAAAAATCACCAGCTGATGCTTTTTCTTCCTACTGTTCTCAGGCTGTGGTCTCCAGCCACAGGAGTTGCTGCCAGGGATGGTACTGCCTCCATGAGTCTGGGAATGGAAACAAACTTATCTGTACCAAAAAAAGAGTAGCTCTTCTCTTCGGAGTGATGGTGATTTTTTTTCTTATTCTAGACCTCTGTCTAGGATATTTGAAGGTCTTCAGAAACAGCTGAGTTTAAGTGGAAAGCACTGACCCTGAGCTGGATATCTGAGACCTTATCTGCTTTCTGTAGAGATCATTTATCAGTATTACAACCTGATACCTGCACTACTTGTTTTTGGGGCATTTTGTGTTTCAGTCTAGTTCAGGCTTGCATCATCTCTTAATAAACTTTCCTCTTCAAATTATTAGTGCCTAAATACTTGTGAGGAGGAAAGGATACAGAGGACTCAAAGAGTTGCAATAATATTTACATCTGAAGCAGTTCTTGTTATTATTCTCCAGATAATCTGGATGCAATCACATGATTTTTTGACATTTTCTCATCTGGAGATGTATCATGCTCCTGCAGTGTATACTCTCTTTTCTGTCAGAAAGACCTATTTGGTCTTCTTAATACTTGGAAAAATCCTCAATGCTTTTCTGATGACTGCTTCTTGTACAGCATGTGGGAACAACATTCCAAGACTCAGTTTCCTTTGGAATTAACAAAAATTATTTCCTCCTCAGGATAAGTTCCTCCCTTCATATAGTTTTAAACAGGTCAGATGAACTGAGCTCCCAAAGAACCACTTCAGTCCACTGACCATGAAGAACATCTAAACATTGATCAAATATAAGCATTTATTTCTAACAGCTGCTGAAGTCAATCCCTTTCTGCTGAGCGTCTTGCAGAGACAATCCAGGCTCATTTCCTAATGGCACATTCAGATAATCACAGTTCGGCCCTGGAGAAGGGTTTGATTTGGTTTTTTAGTACTGAAACTGCCATCTGATCTTGATACTGATTTCCTAAATCAAAGACAGCTTTTCTCTATCTGCATACTTCACTAAAATTCGACCTGCTTTATTTAACATTATTTTAGAAGTGCATGAAACCAATATTTTAAATCATGCTTATTTTCAAAAAATGAAATAAATGAATTTTGAAGTAGATAAGAGTCTCTTTGCCCTTCAAACAGCTTCTAAATTGGAGAGTTTGCACCACTGATGCAGAGTTGTTTGGGAGAAAATGTGGATGTGGAGCATGGTGATGGCTTCGTAAGAGCAGCACAAGAGCAGACAGCCATTTTCACAGTCTGGCATTGATCAAATTAGCAGATTATCTGAAAAAGACTGATGGGCTTTCTGTTACATTCCAACCTGACATTTCAAAGCAAGTAATGACCACCAGTGCCACACATCTGTGGCTAGGCAATCTGAAACATCATAAAAGTTTTGAGGGTCGAAGTTCAGGAGGCAAGTGAACAGGCTGAGAACCTGGATTGGTTCAGCTGTGCAGAAACAAGGGAGCCCAGTTGGTGGTTCTCACTGTATTCACATGCAAAGGTTGATGACATCTGCCATCTGTAGCAAAGCTGTCTTGGACACCAAGAGGCTGAACTTACTTCAGTGACATGTGTGATTTCTAAGGGTATCTGTGTGCAACTGGCCAGGATGATGCAACCACTACCTGACTTTGTTTCTCCTTCTTATCAGTAATTCACACACCTCTGTTTATTTGAAGGCACTGAATGGAGGATGCCTGCATGCCATTCTGGGTCTTAGTAGTGTTGATTTTCTGGTATTTTTTCAGATAAGAAGTTGGAAACTATTACGGGGTTTAATATGGTCTAAATACAGCTCATTATATGTTAAAACTGATATCTTTTTCCCCACAAAGAGATTGATAACATAATCTATTCACAATTTGAGTAACTCCTTCATTGAAATAACTTACCACAGTTATAGTAAATTAATTCTGGAATGAATATAGAAGCAGATGAGAGTGAAAGAAAGAGAGGGGGATCAATGCAATGAACTCTTTCTCTGGTAAGGGTTCCCATTTCTGCATCTGTCTCCCATGCTCTGATGTCTGGGGGTCACCTCATGGCCCTTCTGTTGTGTGAACAGCTTATTGGTGACACAAACAAAGAGTGTTGCCTTTTCTCAGGGAGAGGCATATCTATGTGTAAGAGGGCAGGGGGTTGCTGTGGCAAGAAAGGACAGAAAGTGGATTAATAGGGTAAAATTTTTTCTGAACCATTGCAATGGATGAGAGGTTTAGGGGCAGAGTCAGAGGCAACATGAGGTATTTTATCACATCATCAGCTATTAGACAATACTTGACAGTCGTGCTAGTTTCCTTGGCAAGTTAGTGGGCATTTGCCACTTAAAAAATAATGATTCACTTTCTACATATGTTATAAAGACACTGGTAGTGTTTGTCAAGGAATAATTAATTTAGACTCTGCTCAAAGAAATAGCTACTGATGCTTCAACTTCCACATGATATCAGCAGATAGAGCACTTGTGTTTACACAGCCTGTGGGCCACTGTGCTGCAAAGCCCCCTCCTCAGACATAGGCTTCAGCAGCAGAGGGGTGTGCCAATGCCAACATCAACAGAGAGGAAAAAGATTTAAAGAGCTCAATTCAGCACCTGAAGTTTAATGTGCTGGTGGGATACTAAGAAAGGTTTTTCATGAAGAGATGAGGCAATGGGAATGTCTAGAGATAAGGAAAGGTGTACTTCTTCTATGACTTTTGAGGGGTTTTGTGCAGACATTATGAAATTATATTAATGTCAGAATTCCAATTAAAACTCATTAGAGATATCCAGAAGGATATATAAATCCTACGTCTCCAAAAGGAACTGGTGAGATTTCAAATCTGCAAGGTCATCTTCTTTCTCCAGACTGAAAAAAGAACAAAACTGTACAAAATTTAAAAAAAGAGACTGAGAACTAAAGTGAAATCCTGGTCTGGCAGCAAGTCTTGTGTCTCTAAACAGACATCATGCAGGTTTTTTCTTGCCCAGTGTCAGGTTTTCTGGCCTGGACTGGCTTTAAGCAATGTGGCAACAAGATTTGGGCATAATTCTGTAAAAACAGTGAAAACAATAATGGAAATTCATCCTGCAGATTAACAAACACCCTAGAACATTTCTTTCCCTTCTTGTCATTGATTTAACAGGACTGGCTGGTAAACTCCATTGCAAGTGACTGCTAAAAATGAAATGCAAATTAGTTGAATATGCTTTATCAAGATTGTAGTTGATCAGATTAATGCAAAATCAGATGCCATTCCAGTAAAACTGAAGCAAGCAGTCAATTACCCATTTGTACAAACTGTAAAATCACTGTTGAGTGTGCTATGTATTTCTCTTCCCCTATCCCCTCACATACATGCACTTCCTTTTGTCCTACAGGGCATTCATAGCTATATCAAAATAAGTTCATTTGAATATAATTTCAGATATCATTTGCCTTTGACTTCTTTTCCTTTTAAGAACAAGCCAGAACTTTTTTTCTCTTGAGAACACATTCATGAAGACTCCAGTCTATTTGATTGTCATGACCATTGATGAAACTCTCATTTTAATTCTGCCTCAGGTTGATAGAGTATGAGACTGTCTCTCCTTTCGTTCTAAATTTTGGTGCTTTTAGAAAAGACTGAGATCCCATGATTTGGCAGTGTTATTGACAGGTCTATGGATTGGCAAAGGGAGGACAAAAAGGGATCAGTTCATGAGGATTGTAATGTTCCGGTGGGAGCTCACAGATTCTGTACAGCCACATCTCAAATTTCTGCGAAGGGAGGATGATGATGATTCTTATATTGCTGCAGAAACAGGACACATATTTTCTGTGCTTTGAGGGATACAAAGAATATTTTTCTAGGGACTGAAGAAAGTAAGTTGTGTTAGTGGAAGATGAAAGAGTTCTGATTTTTTTTTGATAACTGTTTTGTTATTTTACATAAAAAAAAAAATCATAGGTTTCATTTTCAATATCAATTATACCACCAAACACTCTGAATGCAGTCTCCATGAGACCAACACAGAGAGAAATGTTTTGGTTCTGCTGCTGAGACAAGCAAGTCAGACACCACTCAATGCTGGATTCTGTACAAGGGTTTCTGTCTATTCCCACATTCTTTAGGTTTAAAGATATGATTTCAGGACTGAGAATGGATTGGGTCAATGATGCAGTTCATGAACACTGATATGTTTCTAGTTTTCAAAATGGAAACATAAGTCATTTGGAATATATAAAGCAGAACTAAGTCTTATTTTTTAAAAAAAGTGTAGCAATGAAAAGAACTTTAACAGATAGGGTAGGAACTGAAATGATAGGTTTTGTAATGGCATGTACTGACTTCCATTTCTCATCTGAATGTAGCTGGCATTTCATTGACAACTGTCTCAGTATTGCTTGTCCACCTTCCTGAAATGAGCCAGTGTTATTGGATTGCGTCTTCAAGTAGAACATCTGTCTAGAACAAAACACGTGACTAGCAGAGTAGCTGGGCTTTGCTTTTACTCTTTCTAGGCCTATTCATTGGACCAGAACTAAGTAAGATAGTAGAAGGATGGCATGAGGATTGATGTGCAGCACTGTACAAAATTCTCCTTATTATCTGCTCAAGTCCTGGCACCCTGCATGAGATGTTTTCATGTTAAGTCCGTTCATGGATTCATTCACAGGTTCAGCCATGTGGCAGATTGCTCATGACACTGACACACAGAGCAAGGCTGATTTTACAGTAGTTTGCCTCCCCACACTGTCTTCTTGTCTCCTTGAATGGAAGTATTCACACTCAAGTGTGTCAAGCACCATCAGCTCACACCGGAACACAAAAGCGTGTTCTGGTACTTGCACGGCTGAAAAAGAAGTCAGTGTTAGAGGAAAACATTTGTTGAAAAATTTTATTGTGTTTTAATTATGCTTGAATGAAGTATCTCTGCTATTCTCACTTACTTATAATCCTTTTTCTTTAACTATTTTGTCAGGAAAAAACCTTGATGTTCTGGACGTGTAAAGAGGAAGCTTAAACTGCAGTCAATGTGAGATGGAAAAGAAATTCTCTTGGGCTGTTCAAACCAGCTCAAAAATGCAGAGAATCAGTGTATAAATTGCACTGAAACTCCTAGAAATCACGGTATGATTAATTTTTGTTTTTTCGTTACTTTTTATATTATAAATTTTTGCCTTCCCACAGCATGGTATTTCATAGACCAACAGATATTACTATAATTGTTTTTATAATTTTCCATTTCCTTTCCCAAAATGCATTCTAGTATAATTTCTCATATGTATCAAATAGATCCTTGCTCTGGATGGAGTTAAACAATCAGATACATTCAAAGTAGTAGTTAAATGGACAAGAAAGAAGGGGGGAAAGCCCAACCAAACAGATAATTTTGTGGTTACTTATCTTTTTAAGAAATTAAATACTGGCAATAGTCATCATACCTGCAAATTCTCATCCCTCTTATGTTTGTTGTCTCTCTCTCTTAAGGCACCCCTAGCTTGCCACTGAAAATGTCAAAATAATTTGCAACATGCATGTCAGCATCCCTTTAGCAGTGATAATTCATTTAACGGTGGTGGCAGGGAGGATTTAGGAAAGGCTACAATGGCTGGATGGTGTTAGTACTGAAGAGTTAGTTCATTCTTATTCCCTCCTTCCAGGGAGTACAGAAAGAAATTAAGTTAGAGAGAGATTGAAAGATCCTCAACAGGTGAAAAATACGAAGGCTCTTCTTCCTATATTTTTTACTTAACCATCTGTGTTCTTAATGCCTTACCTTGTCTTTATGCTTTTCGTAGTGGGAAAGTGGCATTTTATTTCCAGAAACTTTACTGTGGGGAGTCTTCCCTGCTCCTAAAAAATTTCTAGAGCCAGGAAACAAAGAAGCAGCATGACAACCTGGGATAATCTGGGTTAACTTGACCTTCATAAGTCCCACTAAAGGATGACACTGTTATTTTGAAAACTAAACATAGGTGCAGCTTTAGGTTTGTTACATGAAGATGTTGCATGTGTTCTGCCAGCAAAGGCAGCAGCGTCCTGCACACAGCCCATGAGAAACCTTGTGAATGTGAGTGTCCATGCCAGAAGGGGGTAAGGCCCTCCAGTCTTGGTCTCAAAATTTGCCACAATTTATTTTTAATTGACTTGTTCAACATTTGGAATAAAGTTAGCACAAAAAAAGGTGTCAAGACAGACCTTTGGGAAACTTTACAAAGGGCATTCCTCCTCTCCTGGCATTTTGTACTGGAAATAGGTGAATATGGAGCCACCATAATATGATTGTTGGGGATGGTTCTGCGCAGGGCAAGGAGCTGCACTCTGTGACCCACGTGAGTCCCTTCCAATTCAGCAGGTTCTGTGATCCTGTGATCAAGAGCCATTTTCATCTTTTCTCTCCCACTGTAGGTCTTGATTCACTGCCTTGCAGACTCCAGTCTCCACCAGGACTGAGGGAGTCAGCTTGTTTTTCTGCTTTGTAAAAATAACCTTGTTCATTTCCACTGCTTTAAAATGAAACAAAAATGCATTTCAGAATTTCTTGTACAAACACAAATCTTTCCATACATGATGTGCAATCAATCAAAACCTTCTCAGTGTTTTACATAGAAGTATTTATAACAGAAATATTATTACTTGGAACAGCAATTCTAAAATAACTTTATTTTAAAATACCTTTTTCTTTCTGTTTCAACCACATCGTGGACTCCGAACCTGAAAGTTATTCGTGGAGACAGAATTTGCTGGGTAATTGCCTTAAATATGGACCCTGAAGAGGAGCTGCACACACCTTCAGCAAAGACTGAACAGAGTCTTACCTACTGACCCATTTGTAGAAATTAATCTATATTAAGATAGCAACCTATTTATGAACCCTCTCTTTTACAGAGTGGGTGGATTCTCTACCACATCATGTAATGCTTTGGACAGGATGCTGCACCACAACAGAACAGCTACAAGAAAGGGAGATGCAAAATCTGCTACATGATAGGAAACAAAGCTTTATTTTATTTTCCAGGTTTAAAACCTCCCTTGGTCCATCTCTGCAATTAAATAGATTTTTATAACCAGTATTAAGAGAAGTAAATTCAGCTGTGTTCTTGTCAGGCAAAATTAAGAACTATCTGTAAGGAAAATGTACATATTTATTCAGACATCAAGTTTTACCTCTTGCTTTCTGGAAAACAAATTAAACCTGACAAGGAATTAGAATAGAATTGAAATCATTTGGCTAAGCAAGAAGATGAACCCCTTATCATTTGTAGAAAACAGGACGTATTTATATAATTAGTGGTGCCCTTCCTCTTATTTTTGAAATCAAAACAGAGCAAAAATTGTTTTGTTCTTGTTTGTTCCAGGCTGAATGTTTATGTTGCATGTAAAGTAAATATCTGTTGCCTTCTCCTCCTGAATTAGAAACGAGGCAAAATCACCAAAAGGGGTCTTTGATTATCCTCAGATGTTATATTGTAACTGAAAAAACAAGGCAATTTTCCTGGATTCAAAGATACTTGCTATAACTTTCATAAACCCCAGTTTAAAAGGAAAAGTATCTGCTTTGTTGCACAATATTTAAGCACTTCATATGTTTATCCTACTATGTTAATCTGTTAAGATGAAATCTGTCCTTTTTTTGCATTTCTAAATGCCATTGTCACTGCAGTAGTTGGGAAGTGAAAACTTAAATGAAACAGGCTCCAAAGCAATCATGCTTCCCCATCTTCATTGGGTTTTGATTGTTTAGTTTTTAAGATCAAGATCCTTCCAAACCTTTTGTGGAGAGTTTATGGGTTTTTTGAGGTCACTTTTACAACCAAATGAATATTCATTGCTGTCTGTCAGAAGTAAAAACCTGAGCAGATCATTTTTATCTCTAGCTATACCATGGCCAACATTTCAATTAATATGTTTGCTGCTAAGGAAAGAATGTTTATGATTGACCTAACTCTAAACCAGGACCTTGCAGCGGTATCTACCCTGGGCTGGGACTGGTAGGAAACTTTGCACCAGGTGTGCACTCAGTGCCAGCTGTGCTGGTTTTAATTCAGAGCCAAGGGAATCGTGGACAATGATCATAACTGGACTTAAAGGGAACCTGCTTTTCCTTTGTTGTTGGCAGTAAATTGTAAAGAAACTCACATCATCAAAAAATGTTGTGCAAACAACAGCAGTGGGAATGAAAGCCAGACTTGATCCAGCTTTCAAGTACTTTCCACCTTGTTTTGTCCTTCCTTTTTCTTTAAACACAAGCTAGGTTTGGAACTAACAAAAGTGCCTTTACTCAAAGCTGATGAAGCAGCTGCATTTTAATGTGTAATTTTACAGTGTATCAGTTTTTAAATTTTCTGAGTCTTTTCAACTGAAATGAATTCAGGATTTGTTTCTTTCTAGAAGTTTTCAATATGCATGTTGGTGAGAGGATTTTAAATTCATAAGGCTGGAATAGTTTTGGTTCAGCCCATTGTTGTAGTGTAAAATAAAAAAAAGTGTTTTCCTGCTCTTTTGTCCCAACAGGCTTGTATTTTATAATTCTTTTCAACTATAGTATTTTAAACCTTTTCTTCTCTTAAATGGAATAAAAGCACATTCACATGGATTCATGGTGAATGCTCTTTTAAGTAGCAGTAACACTTTCAAGTCTGGTCCTCTGTGTGTCATGTACAAATGCCACCACTGTTTTTGTGTCCATGTAGGATTTTGTTTTGTACCAACAGTATGCCAATCCTCCCTTAGTGGTCAGCTTCACTCAGTGTTTGTCTTAAAACACCACCAAGAATATGAAGATCAAGGAGTCTGGGGTAGGACTTATGTTTATTAAGGCAGCTATTTATTTTTTTAATGTGTTGAGAAAATAAATCTGATTTTTTAGGGATGTGGGAGAAACGTGACAGAATTTTTGCAAATGTCAAGTATGCATTTTACTCACTGCAGTGTGGGTACTTATTACTTTCTTCTGAAATGCCTTTTACATATCTACCAAATGTTAAACTTGATCAAATTTTTTTCAACTTTTTTGAATTAATATAATTTTGACCAATGAAATTGTATTTCCCTGGCAACTATGAATGTGAACAGAGCCTTCAATGAGCAAGGAAATGTGTTTCATTCAAATAATAAAATATATTGTAAATATTATAACTTCTTTATTCTTACCATCAAACTGCCGTACTTTTAAAAATCTTTTTAACCAAGGTTTTCCTTGGCTCCACTGGAATATTGAAAAATATTTAGGGAGATTTGGCAATGCAGGAGGTATGAAGCTCCTGAAATGCCTTGTGCATTTGCAAGAAGCAGTATTATTAATTAACTCTGTATTTATGTTTCAGTTTAGTTCACATTCTTGAATGGTTCACGGTATTGACTGATTCTCATGAGTGTTTATTACTGCATAATAAATATTTGTAGCCAAGTGACCTTGTTTCCAGATGGATGCTACTTGGAAAATTGCATTCAATTTTGTCATGAGGCATATCCAGTGGGTGGAAAAGGTTAAAGTTCACCCTCCTTTCTATACAGGACCAGATCTGAGGTTAATTTTCATCTGGAGCAGGAGATGATCCAGAGCCACACAACAGGAATGCAAAGTACTCATATGTAAATTTCATAGTCTTGTTTAGCTAGAATAGGTGAGGCCAGAAATTTATTTTGCCCACAAATATGAGCTACTTTGTGTTGAAGAAACCTGACTTAAATCATAGCTGTCATATCTGCAGGGAAAAAAAAGGGTTCACTTAGGCTAATTCTTTCCTTTGTTTACTAAGCTCTTACACTTATGTCTTGTAAAAATTCTATTACAGAAAATAGTTAAAACAAATCCAGTTTCCCTTGAGTAGGAAAAGCTTCCTCTTGTCCCTAGAGTTTCTTTTATAGATTGATTTCTGCTAGCTTTCTGCTAAAGAGGACATTTGAATAGTTATATTTTCATGTTCTACTATAAAGTTGTTAGAGAAAACATTTATCAAGCATTCTACTCCTGAGGAATGGGGAATTTTTTTTCCTTTCTGTATCCTTGAGAATTTTCCATATTTGACATATTATTTGTCCTTTTCCACCTGGGATCTGATTTCCACCTTTAAATTGTGCAAATGAGAATTTTCTAGCCCTTCAACATATTTCTAAGTGGTTTGGGATATAAGTATTCACAAGTATCTCTGCTTTTACTGATCCACTTTACTACCAAGACATAAGAATCCCAACCAGCTAAACACAACAATAGTGGGAGAGCTACTCAGAGCTTCATAGGATGGTCTGGGTTGGGAGGGAACTTGAAGATCATACAGTTTCAACCCCCTGCTGTGGGCAGGGTGACCTTCCTCTATCAGAATTGGACACTTGAGATTTGGCTAACAAGGAGCTAAATGAAGTCAAAGCCTATTTCTGTCTCACTTGCTGTGGGCTCTGTTTGCAGAACAGGCTGACACACAGTAGATGTGAGGAATTTGTATGTGTACAGTCTCTTGCTGGGTGGTTCTTCAGCAGATTTCAGAGCTGTCTCTGCCTTTCACATCAGTATGACCCAGAAAGGAAAGACGGCCAAGTTAGATGAGGTCATCATCAAAGCTGTAGCCTTCACTGAGGTCTCCTGTTTCCCTTAGGTCATCCTGAACATAAATTCCGCTTTCTTGAGCAAAGTGCATCAGATTTTATTTTCTTCATGTTTTGTCAAAACACATTATTGAAAACTTTGTCTACAGTAGTGTCATGAAGTTCGTAATGATGAACCAATGAGAAACACAATCTGTGATCTACTGTAGGTAAGGACAATGCAGGAAAGTTGAGTTGCTTTCATTGGTGGCCGCTGCAGAAGAGAATGAATATTTAAACTCAAAATAATTTCATCAAGGATGACAATTGTCAATCATTATTCTTTTCTGAAGACTGTGGGATTTGCCAAATGTTTCTGCTTGGCTCTTCTAAACTGACAATTGCTGTGAATAAAACATGGCCTGAAGTATCCTGCAACAGTCAGTATTAGTACAATTTTCATATGGCTTTACTAGGCTAGTCTTGCTGAATGAGTGACAGTCACAGTGTTGTGAAGAACCTGAGACACAACACAAAGTCCTGCAGAGGAATTTCTTTATATCTTTCTCTAAGAGACATTTTAGAAGTCTGATTTTAGAAAAATATTTCTACTTCTGTCATATTAGGGTAAAATATTTGTAGAAGAAATTATGTAATATAACAAACAAGCTAAGTAATGAAATTATTCATATTGCCGTGATGATTAGATTTCAAAACCATATTTTTTCCTTTTGAATCATACACAGAAGTATGTTCCTGCAATGGATTGGATCCTGCAAAGGCTTGGAATCCTGATGTCTCTTGCAAACCAAAAAATATTTACTACAGTATATCTTTTGTCTCCCTCTGAGACTGAGTGAGTACCTGTCAGAAATGTCTCTTGAAATTTCACCATCCAGAGATATTTGTGAATCACCAATTAAAATAAATTGCACCTGTGTGTAAAAAGTTCATAGTTTCTCAGAATTTGGAGCTATTCCTCATGTAAGAGCATGAGTTATAGCCCGTTGGAAACTCATTACAGGGTTTAACTGTGGATCCACTGATATAGTGTTGTGTGTGCCAAAGTACCAAACCGAAACTCCAGTGCAGACTTAATGCTCAGGCCTTTCGGATAAGGAACAGAATAACCTATGTCACAAAGAGTTTCTGAGGAGTGAGATAAAAAACCTGGGATTTCTAAAACATTTCAAGACAGAACCATGCTTTATACCTCCTATGTGAAGAAAATGCAATGCCAGATAATGTGCCAGAGTATCTAAATTAATCTGACTTGAGTTTAACATCAAACATGCATAAACACAATTTTTTATATAGTCCTGCCAGCTCTAACTCAGGGAGAAAAATTGTTTTTGTGGATTAGCTCCTAAATGGAAAGAAAGGAAATCTCTGTTCTTGTTACAGCTGAGAGCAGAAGCAGGAATAGGCTATCTACTTTATTTCTCTACATATTTCAAGTGTAAAGCTGTTCAAAAGAGGCTGAAATCATTTTCTTAAATTATTAGAAGGAGATTGATAAAAAAAGATTTGCTAGGTAATTGTTTGTTTATGGGGTTAAACCCCATCCATATTCATGTATGACTGGCCTCTTTCAGCCAGAAGTTTGACAAGAGAGTCAGACAATCCTCTTTGATGTTTGAAATATTCTAGGCTGGTATTTTAGGTTAACTAAAGTGAACATGAGGCAGGGAATAGATTGCAGGGAAATGAATTGTTAAAAATACCACATAGAAATAGGTCAGTACAAGGAGACAGAAGAAAAGAATAGATATAGAAAGGAAGGATGTGAAGATTCAAGATAGGCTTCAAAAGCAGATGGGAGCAAGGCACCAGCAGTATTGTTAGAAAAAAAGTTTAATGATACTATTTCTTACAGAAGATCCTATTTTCAACTATCTACTGGTTCCTGCTGACTCAAGTCTCTTGCCTCTACCCTTCATCTACTCTCAAAGCACCTACTGCAGTGAGGCTGACAGTTAGTTATTTTAATAACTGTGCCATCACCATAATACGTGCTGCCAGAAAGATTCTCCTGCACTGCTAAATTTCCTTTCTTTCCTAAGTGAATCATTGTTATTAAAGAAATCTGTTGAGGTATTTGTATGGTTTTATTTGTGGCCATATCTCAATATTTCTACACACTATTTCCCAGACACTTTGCCCTCTGAAATTTATTCATTTTGAGAAGAGGGAAGAAGGGGAAAAATTTGAAGTGAAGTTGCTCTGTTGATCATCTTGAGGCAATTTTAATAATAAATTACTTAGAATGATATGATTCAGATAATAATTAGAATAAACAAAGTAAGTTAATGAAAAGAATTTAGCTGTATAAACTCTCTGAAGTACTTAGGGTAATAGTAAACTCTGATTAAAATTATATAAAAAAAGCTTTCTTACATCCAATACTAAATAAAGATGTATTTTAATGAAGAGGGTATTTGAATGTTAGTCAAGGTAGAAAAATCTGGAATTACGACAGCATATGTCTGACAGATCTTATGCCCATACAGTATCCTGAGGACTGGGAAAGAAGTCCAGGAGAACAAGTTACCCCTGCTGCTTCAAAGGCTGGATGGTCTTTTTTCCTCCAAGACCAGTCTAGTTAAAGATTTCTATGTAAAATTAATTGAGTCTCCCTGTGTCTTCAGTGCATAAGATACTCTATTTTAAAGAGACTCTGATAATTACTTGCACAGGTGAAAAGTAAGTCAGATGCAGGGCAAGTGTAGACCAGTCCAGGTGATGTAGTGTGAGCATCATATGCAAGGATTACAGCAGGCTATTAGCACTATGTTCACAGTACACTAATTTTTGCTTTGTAGTTCTTTCTCTTCTTAGTCTTCGTGTCACCCTGCACCTTACATGTTGATTTGTACTGCCAGCATCATGAATTCCCTTAGTGATCTTTGAATATGAGGAAGCTGATTCTGTGGACCAACAGTGAAGGATAATCCAGTTTCAACAGTGACTCTGAGTAAGAGGCATGTATGTCTGCTGGGCCAAATACACTCTTCCGTTGAGGAATAAACTTATTTTGGAAAAAGGAAAAACATTTTTATAAATTAATATATAACTAGAAAGTTTTATAAGATGCATATTAGTGACTGAAGTTAATTTATAATGAGATGTATTTTAAAATATAGCAGCCAATATCCAGATCAAATATTTTTCAGTGTCATTTTAACTAACCCTGAAAGGGAAGCAATACAATTTCTAACTATTTTTTCTGAAAAAGTTATGCTGCTTGAACAGACAAATATTTCCGTCTTTAGGTTGTAAGTATTTTAATGCTTTGGTTTATTGTATAATCCCAAATGATTATCAGCTCATTTTCATTCATTCATCACTCTTTTTCAACTTCATTTTACTCAACTACACTTTTATTACTGAGGCCTCCAGTCTTTGGATTGCCATACTTTTATCACTGAGTTAGTTTGAATGAAAAAGAGGAAAAGTAAGATCAATAAGTCTTTGATCTTCATCCAAAATTCAAACAGAATCCATCTATATTTTAAAATTTCAGGTAGTTACAGAAATATTTGTTAATTTAACTCTCACTAAACTTTCTGGCTTCTTTTGACACAGAAAACAAAAATATTGAGTTACATTAGGGGAAACTTTGGAGTTATTTCTGATTCAACAGTGCAGACCAAACTGGAAAAAGACTTCATACTGCCGCTGATGACTGTGTGCCTCTAACTTACCAGTCCTCTGACCTTCTCTTGGACAAATTTGTGACCTATCCTGTTAAGTCATAGGCATACCAGTTTGGTAGACTGGTTTTTCATGTTCAGTGACTGGTTGATGGTTCAACTTCACAGTGAGATGAATAAGTAGTTCTGTATCCTGCAAAAATAATCCAAACCCATTTGTTCTACCTAGTATTGTCTAAGTGGGCAGGCTCTGGCCACTCTGCGCTCCCTCTGCTCATTTCCAGTTTTCACTGTTGAAGCCAGAATAGAAGGATAGATGGACCAACCAGTCTGACCCTAGAGGGTAGCAATTTTTCTCTTGAGGTATTGTGATTGGAGAGAAGAGAGTGATGGGAATCACTGCAGGTCTACAAAGAATGAATTTTGTAAAAAACAGTGGTATAGCTGGTGTTGCACCACTCACAGAAATGAAAGCAGGTCAAAGAAGGGAAAATACAGTAATAATCTTCACATATGTAGCTGGCTACAGCCAAGGAAAGGAATAATCTTTTCATGATGACTAGGAAAGAAATAATATGCTTATGTTTTTGTGAAAACAGTGAGGACTTAGTATCAGGTAAATCATAATTGTAAAACAGGTTTGCTGAGAGAGCTGAATAATATCAGCCATTGCAGTGTAGTTTAGAACAGGAAATGCAAAAATACATCAGGAACAACACAGGCATGCTTTACCAATGTCTAGGAGGTTAGCAGTGTAGAGTGGTTAGCTGTCCTTAGATCAGATGTTCTTTTGTGGTTTTGTGAGTTTAGGAAGATCAAATGCTTCTTCCAAAAACAATGCAGGCTTACAATGTAATTACTAGGGTAATGTAGAGATTTAGGATGTTGTCTCAGCCTTGCATTATGCTGAGATAACAAGTATCAAGAAAACAGATGCTAAAAGAAAAAAGAGTCATTACTCATATTAGTTAAATAAGCAACAAGCAAGCTACCCTTGGTGCTGGAAACAGCCTCATTTTCCATTAAATATAAGGTGTTGACATGCAGTAGCAGTTATTTCATCTACCATTTGAAATAGTTTCAAGTCTCTGGCATTTCTGCAGTAGAGTTGTACCTCACTGAGGCCAACAGACCAAGCTAAGATGCAGGTTCTGTGGTTTGGCTTCTTTAGCTGCCTGGGTGGGCTCTGCAGCTCACATATCTCCATGTTAGTGATTTCTTCATAATTGAAATATAGGGGGTGTAGTGGACCTGGCTGGGGTGAAGTTAATTTTTTTTATTGGGTCCTTTATGATGCAGTGGTTTGGATTTTTGACTGATGACACACCAGAACTTTGGCTGTTGCTGAACTGTACTTGCACACTGTGAAGGCCTTTTCCTTTTCTCACTCTGACAGTAGACCATGGGTGGGGAAGAGGCTGGGAGTAGACACAGACTGACATTTGACTCAAACTGTCCAAAGGTGTATTCCATGCTATATGACATCACGCTCAGCAAAAGAAGTTGACAGGAACAAGCAGAACTTTCCAAGGTAGCTGTTGCTCAGGGACAGGTTGGGCTTGTGGGAGTTAGTAATTGATTGCATCTACATCACTTACTTGGTTTTTCTCCTCTTCCTTAAATTATTAGGCTGCATTGATCTCAACTCGCATATTTATCTAATTTTTTGCCGTTAGTATTCTTTCCCCAGTCCTGCTGGGTGTGTGTAAGGGTAGTGGAGAGTAAATGAGTGTTTGAGTGATTGCTTGGTTGCAGGACAGGGTCAAGCCAGTATGGGAGGGATGAGCACAGTCTAGCTCAGGGATGATGTGGACCCTGAGCTGGGCTGGTGCTGCTAAGAGCTGAGTGATTTGTGGCAATTCAAAATACATTTATCTTCTCAGATGAAATATGGGTGGAAAATAGTTTGACTGCCTAGGCTCTGCACTGCAGTAGGCAATGGGGATCCATCCTTGAACATGTTTTTCTAATCAAAGTCAAGAAAGAATTTTTTTCAAAACCCTTGATAATACCTACTTTACTGTGGTAAAAACAAATAAGAAAACAAACCTCATGACCTTGCCCTGAAAATCCAAACCTATATCATATAACTCTGATAAAATTTTTGAATACATATGTCATTTCAGTAATCTGTCCAAATTAAAATTTATGTGACTCTGAGTCAGTTGAGCTAAAGATAGAAGTGTTGCATCTTGGGGAGAAGACAATTTATCTTCCTGTCTGAGAAGAGCCATGAACATCTGAGGGCTGAAAACATATTCCCATATATTATGAAACACTAATTGCTTGTCTAAGAAGATGTGTTTTATTTCTGTTCCATCTCTGCACAGCAGAGAGTGTTAGAGTGATCAGTGGAGCCATTCCCACTAGGAACTGTTGATTTTGGTTTGTTATTCTATTTGAAAGCTTATACAGTGTCAGAGTGACCCTGATCAGCATGTACTAGCAGGTGTTTGTGTAAGATTGTATCAAATGAACATAAATGCTGTAAAATTTCTGAATAATTATTGCCCAAATGAATAAAACTGCCTGTCTGAATCAGTTCTTGCAGTTAGAGTGGAAAGAAAACTTCAGGGAGCATCAGGAGAAAGCAGAAAATCAGCTCTTAACACCACAAAATGTGCACATAAATCTTTCTTGTGTTTTCCAAACATGTTGATGAGTCACTGAAGATATTGTAATTTCTAAATTTCAATTTCCTGGATGCAAAGGGCCCTACCTTCAGTTTCTTCCAAGGAGTTAGGATCCCAGAATATGATCAAAAATTCAAATAGGTGAGACACTATCTGCTGCATGGCCTCCCCCACAAAGAGAGATGAGTAATTATAAGAAGTTCATAACCTCTTTTACAGAGAAAGATCCTTCCCTTCTAAGCAGAAAACACAGAAATGCATACCAGATCAGAAGGTTATGAGAGGAAATAATGAGATATAATTTCATTTTTATACTTCCAGCCACATAAGAACACCAGTGTTCTCAGTTGGTTTTATTTATTGTTTAAAAATGTGCACAACATTACAGAACTAATATATATATATATATATATATATATATATATATATATGTATGCATGTATGTATACAAGTTTTTTTGTTAATCTATAAAATTCTTCATAGCCCAAGACCCTGTCTTTGGAACTACTGAAGAACTCAGTAATTTTCAGTGGTGAAATAAAAGTCAATTCATAGAAAATATTTATGTGGAGGGTGTGGAGCAATAACAGGTGAAGAACTGAAAACCGCTTTTCATTCCAAACAGATGGAGTAAAAATGTATTTTCTCTGGTAAGGCCACTGTTATCCTGGAGTTTACACTTGATGCTTCAAATTAACCATGACCACATGCAGAAAACATTGTGAAACTTTTTATAAACACAATAACTGTTTTACTGGTTCAGACTTTGTTCAGGTTATGGTGACATTGAGGGGTGAGTACAACCTGGTAGTTAGGGACCCTCCCAGAACTCCTAGCCAGAGAGCAGGGTAGGCCAGAGGCAGAATTTTTTGAGATGTTTCTGTGGAGGAAAAAAACCCCAAAACCATTGTGCAGATGGAAGGGAGCGCAATCATAAAATGAAGGACTTGAAGGTAGTCTGCATTCGCCATATTATAGATACATGTTTTATCTACCAACCTTTGTTCAGCTGTCATGTAGCCTGTGCTGGTGGAGGAAAACATGTGCTCCTTCTGCACCTCACCTGTGCTCACCTTGGTCAGTTTAAACATGCAATTGTCATCAGAGAATGCAGCCTGCAGGATACCTTGTTCATAGGGTTTTGCAGAGGCAGAAACCCTATTGTTGTATACTGCCAGCTTCTTAGCCAATATTTGTGTGACTAGTTGTTGTTATTAGAAATATCTGATTTCTGTCTGTAATTAATTGCTTTCTTTTATATTGCTGTGTCAATACATGTTTTTTTGTTGGAGTCCCTTCCATTCCTCAAGTGAATTTTTATTCAAAAAAATGCTAAGAGGACTAGAGAGGCCATTAGTTCAAAGAGCCTGCAATATGTTGATGTTGCAGATGGCAAATAAGACCTTTGAAATCAAATGTGATTAGTTAATTTTTTATGGAAATATTTGTTTAATTCTGTGCTAAAATTAACATCGATGTGATAATTGTATTATAGATTTCTTATGTTTTCTGATTTATAATTAAGCTCCAGTCTTGAAAAATACTACATGATTATTTCATTGCCTGGGTGAAATACTCAGTTAACCTTCTTTTAGCCAAGAGAAAATACTTGAGTGTAGCAGGTAGGTGGGATGTTGCAGGAGTGAGATCTCAAAGGGATATGTTTGGAAAAGTGCTATTTATTGCACATAATTTACTACAGTGAAAAGTAAAAAATCTTATATGTCTTGGTATGTGGTATATTTAAAAATTGGAGATATCCCATTATGGCATCTGGAAGGGGATGTGTGGGTGTGCTGAACATCTCTTGTGGATGGGCAGCTGAAAAAGGGAATAACTGATGCTTCATCACATCACTGATAATTGTGCAAGGCAGGAATAGTGAGCATAGCTGTGATGACAGCAACTTTGCCCTGCTGAAATCTCATCCTTCTCAGAGGGAAAGTGGTTGCACACAGAAATTAATCTGAAATTTCCCAGAGACAAGCCAGTGTGCTTCCAAATAATTTTTGCTTAGAAAAGTCCAGCACAGGGACAAAGCTTTAGGAAACCCATAATATGGACCGTAAGTAGTTTGATTGATGGACTTTGACTTACCTAATCTGCTGGTTCTTGTGTAAAAGTTCTGTAATTCCAGAGGAAAAAGTATCATTGCTACAAGTAGTCTCTTGCTACATAAAAAATATTTTAGTTTGAGTCTGCACATTTCATGCACCTCAATTTATGAAAAATGACATCCAAGGGATTATCATCCATTACATACTTATAAAGAATAAGGAGACCATTCTGCACTTTAAAAAATCCTTCCTCCCAGGTCTCAAAGTACAAGCAAAACTAACTTTATTTAGTTTCTGGTTACATTGCTTCATTTTTAGATACCTTAGGGTTCTGCAATCATTCAGATTATTAGGTTTTGGCATTTGTAGATCACTTTTATTACCTAGCTGATAATCATGTGTTTGATTTTTAAAGTGCTTCCTAAGCTTTAGGGTGATTTGATATTTTTCAAAAAGATATATAATACAAATATTTTGTCAGCATAACTGCAGTGAGGAAGGGATTTATGTTATCAATGAGTAGCTTAAAATAATATTTACAAACATAACAGCAAAATAATACTGTTCATCAGGGCTTATCATTTGTAATGAGGACAGTTGTGACAATAAAAGATTTTATGGCTGAGATGAAGTTGAGCCTTTGGTATGAGTGTGGAGGTTTGAATGTCTGAGCCTTTAGCATGGAAAATTTTTATTTGCTAAATAGATGAATACAGAAATCTAGGTAGCACAGAGTTGAAACACATGGTAGTCATACACTGACCTCCATTTTGTTTAATCTGCCATCAGGGTGAGCCCCTGGCAGCCAGGGGTGAGAGAAATAGAGGTAACAGCTGGGAACTGAGCCTCTGCACAGGGTGCAGTCCTTGCCATTTTGTCCAAAGAGCGTGTCCAGAAACCGTCTTGGTCTCATATTGTAAATTGATCTCCCATCCAGTAATCCACCTCTACCTCAAATTAGAAGTAAACAGGATTTGATCAGATCTGAGGGTGTACTGGGAGCAGGGCTGGGCTGTGACAATTTGCCTCCCGTTTCCTCTCCCAGGTGTGTTTGTGAACAAGGAATCTGTTCAGCTCACAGTCCCCACAGCTGCTTTGCACTTATGATGAGGGGAATACAAGGCTGTTGCCTTTTGCTTACATTTGAGAGCAACTATCACAACTCAGGGGCCTCTTTCTGATGTAATATGGTAATTTTCTAATGAAACCAGCCTCTTTTTCCTTTTGTTCTGACACTACTGCCTCTTCTTGGGAAGGGGTAAACTCTTCACTTTGCCTCAGCCTTCACAAGGTCTTGCTGTCTTGAAAGATTAATGATACTTTGGACAGTGACAGTCTCAAAATGCCAGTTTGCAGAACAACTAGCCAGAAGTAGATGGGACATTGCCAATGGGCCTTCAGTGCCTGACTTTTCATTGTGAATGCATTTTTTACTCTGTGTTTCAGGAAAAGAGCAGAACAAAACCTTTTATTTGTCATCCTTTATTTCACATGTTGCCCTGATCTCCTTGAATCACCCTCCCACCATACAAACTGCTGCTTGTCTCTAACGACCCCTCAAGGTACATCAAATGTGTTGCACTTCCATGAATACAAGTTTTCTTTTTCTTTTTTCTTTTTTTTTTAAAGTAGAACATAGCACATTAGGAAATCTGATGTATGTAAAGATGACTTACTGCGAGTTTTTCAAATTATATTTATTTGTAATCAGTTTGGCTGTGTTTATTATAGCCATCAGACTACAATGTAAATAGAAGAAAAACAGAAACGGAAGTTTCAGGTGCACATCCATAAAAATGAAAACACTTAAAACCTTGGATGCGAAACTTGGCAACCCCAGTTTGCAACAAAGTCAGATCACAGAGTTTTATTAGTAATTTGTAACTTTTACACAGGGTCACCAGGGAGAGAAAGATCGTTTTTCCTTACAATAAAAAAGGTATGAAAAGGTACAAAACTTTTGTACAACTATGTCCCTTTGACAGAACAGTAACAAGTGATGATAATGGGAACAAAGATGTCTACTTCCTCAGAAAGTAAGGTCATCTGTGGTTACTTGCCTAAATTTGGACGCAACAGGGGACTTACTCACATATGTAGTACTGCATAATTTTACCATGTTTACTACGTGTGCTTCAGTGAGCTGAATGGAGAAAATAATCTTGAACCTTTTCTTCAGGACAAAAGTATTTTCTTGCAGTTTACTCAAACAGCCTGTCATATTTTCTTTAGGTGAAGAAGACTAACCATTTTCCTATCTCTCCCTGTTGCAAATTGATGGCACCTAAACAATCACTTACAAACGGGGCAGCCTAAGCAGAAACTTCCCACAGTCCAGACTTACCAGCAAACATCACTGCCAGGGTAAGACTTACAAGAGTTGAGGTTCAGTCTGCGTCAAGGGCTGACGTTTGTGACAGCAGCAAAATGTGCCAGCAGCAGAAGTGTTGTGGAGAAACCCTGTTCTCAGAGGAACATTTTGGGTGACCAACAGATGACAGAACTTGACAGAACTCGTCTACTGCTCTCATTAATGCCAGAGAAGTGTTTCACTTTAGGAAGAGATGTTTTTCTCTGCTGGGCTAATATTCAAAGCATTGGCAGCTTAAGGAACATGGCTGATTTTACTGACAACAGCTATTTATTACGGGCTGGCCCAGTGGGTGCAAATAAATGGTGTAAGGTTGAATCAGAAACTGTGAGTCTGCTCCAATCCATGTCAAGCATCTACAGATGAAACAAACTCATACAAATTGTGCCCATGGAAGGTCTGTAGAGTGCAGGATTAGTGTGATTAATGGTCTCTGGTATATAATAACTGGAGCAGATGAAGGAGTGAAATATGGTTGATCATTAAACTGTTCAGAAATAAAAAAGTTCAGCCCAAGGTCAAACTTGAGACAAACAGAAAGAGAATGAAGCAACATTTGATAGACTTCAACAAAAGCTGTTCTGACTTCTTGAAAGCTAGTTCTGTCAATTAGCAGGTACTATGTGTTCATCTCTTGGAAAATATGACGGGAGATTATAATAATAGCCTCAATAGAGTGACTTCAGGAAAGCATATCCCATGGAGAAGATGGATAAGTTCAAAGGGTAAATAACATTTCTTATGAAAACAAAATTCCATAGTCCTGATTATAGTTATTGTTCTAATTATGAGGGTGTAGAAGCATCTGTGACTTACAGGGACAAAGTACTCTGCAAACTTGAGATATTCTAGAATATGTGGTTTTATTGCAAGGGTCATGGGTAGAAAGGGCCTTCCCTTCAGCCACCAGCCTTGGCTGAAGGGAAATCCCAAAGAGAGAACAAGAGAGAGCAAGAGGGTATGGGCTAAGAAGAGGGGAGAGAGAGAGAGCAAGCTGGCAGGTGTCAGAGTGCAGGGGGAAGAGAGCAGAGGTAAGGGCAGGGAAAGGAGAGAAACAGAGCAAGGATCAGAGAGAGCGAAGAGCACAAGGTCTTGGTTACAATACATTATATCTTCTTTTGTGATGAATATTTTAATTTACAGTGACCAACCAATACAAGACACAAAATCCTATAGAATTTACATACAGCCTATAAGAACTACTACATTACTATGTGTTATATTTTAAACTCTAAAAACTAGAATTTAGACTTCTCTCTTTTGCTGCATTGACCTTTGAATCCCTTAGCCAGCAGAAAAGTATTGTTCAATCAAAAAAATTTTCTTTCAGCTGGCTAAGCTATTGTCTTTAAGTTATATAGTAACTAAAACTCAGTATCCTACAACTCAAAGTAAACTTCCATTTCTATCTCAACTACAAATTTTACATTTTCAGAATCTTTTACCAAACAATCATATTTATAAAGTTTCCCTAATTCATCTTTCCCAACATGAAGGAAACAAAAAAAAAAAAAAAAAAAAAAAAAAAAAAAAAAAAAAAAAAAAAAAAAAAAAAAAGAGAGAAATTGAAACTGTAACATAAGAAAACTGGTCTTGTTTTTATAACTAGCACCAAAAATAGGATTTGAAGAAGAGATCACAGACCCTTTGAATACTACATAATAATGCAACAAAATACAATGCAATAAAATATATGTTTCCTCTGAGGCTGAAATGTTTTGCAGAAGTTGTTTGTTGGACAAATTTCCACCTGGAAGATTTTTATGTTGTCTAAGCAATGAGAGCAACTGAAATTTATATTCAGTTGACATAAATTCCAAATTTATTTGACTAAGTAATAGCCATAAAGCACAGAGAAGCAGCCAATAACACTATAGATTTTAGGACCTTGATCTGCTGTCCCATCAAAGATGTATCTTGGACTCTCTTGGGCCCAGTGAAAAGGGTTAAGCAGCTCTCTGACTAAAGGAGTGAAGGAGAAGCCTGCATGTCCATTGTGTGCCCTCTAGGCATCCCTGACAGATACAGACAGGATATGGTTGTACTTCATGATAAAATGTTCAAAATATTCTATATTAAAAAGCAGGAATTGTGTTTTCAAATTTTTAAAGCTTGTCTCCATACACGTTCTTTCTCCTTCACCTTCAGCAAATAAACTTCAATCATTTGGCATTTTCCCTGTTTAAACTTAATGTCAGACTAATAATTAGTGTTTGTCTATGACCTTATATGCTACAATGTAAGAGTACCCTTTTAATGTCAGAATTTTAATCTTTATGGGTCCTTTTGATCACTGACTCGCATAAACACAATGAACTCCACAAAATGAAATAAGCAAAAACCTTTATTTTGTATCTGAACTGAAATAAGCCTCTGAGTCTTTTGAACTGGCAGTGAAAGCTCTTTTTAGACATGTACAAGGAACTTCTTATGGCTAAAATAGTTCTCTGGCAAAACAGCCATAACTGTTATCTAGTCATAATTAACAGCTTTATTTTCTGTGGGGAAAGCATGGATTCTGTCAGAATTGTCTAATGTGCAAGGATTTGATAATATAGTAGGAAAAATAATGATCATGACATTTACACTTGTCTTTGTTGGCTGTCAGTGAAATCATGTTCTCCAGTCACTTCTACTTAGGTGGAACTGATGCTGTAACCCCTAAATCTCTTGGTGATAAGCAACACATTTGGAAGTCTATTATAGGAGAACCAAAGGCAGACACCTGCAGAATTTGTATAGAAGGACAGGGCATCTCCCCTTCCTAGGCTGGTTCTTTGTAGGTGGCAGAATGAGGTGTGACTGAAAAAAATCAGAGATGCATTCTGCACTTTGTGACTAGAGCAACAAACCTATTTGCAAGTAGGATTTCCAACTCTTTCTTAGATGTGGGGAGTTACAATTGTTTAATATAATTTAGCATTCATGATATGTTTTGCAGGATGGTGCTGAAATAACAGGTCAATTAATAAAGTTTCTTGTGGGAAAAGGGTCACTTCACAAAGCAGTGAGGCATTTTCCTATTCTCTCTGGCTGCAGTGCGGCTATTCTAACCATATCCTTTCCCTGAAATTGTATTCTGTCTTACTTAAAAAGGGACTGCTGATCTAGAAAAGCAGAGAATATCAGTGGCAGTGGGAGAGTCTTGGGAATATCAGCCTCTGAGGATAAAGACCCAACATTCAAGAAGTGCACAGGCATTTTAGGTCTACACCCAATGGAGGTGAGCAAACACTCCCAGCAATGTTTGCCAGCCCATCACTGTGTCCCCATTTGGCCCCTCACCAGAACTTGCAAACACACACTAAAAAATTTGTGCAACTAGATCAGAGGTGAACTTCACAAGCATGTGTTTCTTTAATAGAAGAAAGGGTTATCTTTACACTGTCAGAAACTAAGCACCAATAATGAAGAACTGGTATATAGAACATTTTAAAAGGTATTAGGAAAGGGTGAATAGAGAGCCAGATAACATTACAACATGGGTGACATGAACAATACATTCCAACAACCCCCCCTACAAACTTTCTATTTCTTGGCACAATGAAACCATCTGCAGATAAATTACATGAAAGCAGTATTATAGAAAGTAATTCCTGGTGTGAAAGGAGATACAACAAATGACCCTGCCCTTCCATTTTTTGCTTACATAAAGTATATACTGTGCTTTTCCCCTGTGTAATTCATACAAACTCAGTACTGAAACTTTCTTCCTTTTGTACAGCTGTTGCAGGTCTGCAGAAGAAAATTGCTGCATAAGAGTTAGGTGGTGTGATTTATCAAAGTGAAATTGCTTTTCATGTGGAATTGGTAAATTGTAAGCAGGAGATGGAGGCACTAAGGAGGAAACAAAAATGAAATTATAAAAATGAAATGCTCTTAAATAGAAAATTAAAAGCTACTTCTGAAAGAGAAGAGGCAGGAAAGATGGTCAAGGAGAGGGCTATATTCCTAGAATCATCTCTGGGGTTTTTTTTTTTTTTTGTTTGTCTATTCACAGAAATTTGTTTTTTTGGTTTTTTTTTTTGTTTGTTTGTTTGGTTTTTTTTTGGTGTTTTTTTTTTGTTATGTGGAGTAGATTACAAATTGTCAGAAAAAATGAAGTCCCACATTTTCCTATCATGAGCTTCAATCTCAGACTCAGTTAATTTTCCCATTCTCTTTTGTTTCAGATCAAACCACTTGCCTAAAGTAAAACTAGTTTGTAATTTTTCTTGGGGTCCATTTCACAGAGCGTCTTGTACTGCAGATAGTGAATTGGGCAACAATTTTGTCTGGAACAAGCTCCAGCTTTAGGTGATAAATTTAGAGAAATACTTCAGATCAGCAGTTTTACTGATTTTATGGTTGATGGATGACACCAAATCCTGGGCTGGAGGGAAGGGATGTCACCCAGGAGGAGCTTGATAGGCTTGAGAGGTGTGAACCTCTGCAGGCCTCCTGCAGTTCAAATACACCAAGTGCAAGGTGCTGCACCTGGGTGGGGAGCACCATAATACAACCATAAAGAACACAGACTAGGCAGAAAATGGATTAAAACAAGCCCTGTGAGAAGGACTGGGGGTGCTGGGGGATGAGAGGCTGGACATGGCCCAGCCATGAGCACTCCCAGCCCAGAAAGCCAAACATGTCCTGGGCTGCATCCAAAGCAGTGTGGGCAGCAGGGGAGGGAGGGGATTCTACTCCACCTGGAATCCTGCATGCAGCAGGTCCCAGCACAGAAAGGACCTGTTGGAGTGGGTCCAGAGGAGTGCCACAAAGATGATCAGAGGGCTTAAGCACCTCTCCTGTGGCTGAAAGGGTTGAGGTACCTCAGTCTGGAGAAAGAAGACTGGAGAGACCTTACAGCAAGCCTTCCAATACCTAAAGAAGGCTGGCAGGAAAGCTGGAGTAGGACTTCCAGCAAGAGCCTGTAGTGATAGGACAAGAAGTAATGGCTTTCAACTGAAAAAGAGCAGGTTTAGATTGGATATTAAGAAGAAATTCTTTACTGTGAGGATGGGGAAAGACTGGAACAGGTTGACCAAAGACATTTTTCCCATCCCTAGGAGTGTTCAAGGCCAGGTTAGATGGAATTTTGAGCAAGCTAGTCTAGTAGAAGGTTGGGTTGAAATTAGATGATCTTTAAGGGTCCTTCTAACCCAAGCCTTTCTATAATTCAATGATTCTGTGATTTTATGATTCTATGACTCTATGACTGCGGTCTGAAAGGGTATGAAGGAGGCCATTATCACAGAAACTACAATTATTATGACAGTTATTTTATGCATTGTAAGTGGCCACTTCCTTACAGAATCTGCCTCGTTGTTAACAGTGCAAGCTTTTGTAGTGATTCACCTCAGACAGTAAATAAAAATAAAGGACTTCTACCTTCCCTAGTTTGTGATTCCTGGTAACTCCAGAGCCAAACACAGTCTCTCAGCCTCTATATGTGATTGGACAGAAAGTGCTTCACACAGTTCTTCTTCCACTAAACTTCCTGTAACCAGAATATCCAATTTTGCAGAGAAACACCTCCAGCAAAAGCAAACAACCATGATGCAGATACAATGCAAGTAGGTCTGTAATTGTACCAACCTCCAACCAAGTATAAACAGGAATTCTTAACATTGCCTTTTTTCTTTGGTTATGTAATCAATGAAAGAAGTTAACACAACTCTACCTTGCAGCTACTTCAGATTACATTTTGTTTAACCCTAAGAGGCCAGCACAGGAGAGAAAAAGTATATTTGCAAGCAAAACAAAGGCAAGAGAGGAAAAATTAATTATTAAACACATTGTAAGTTTATTAATTATCACAGCACATAAAGACTTTGAGAGGGTTGGTTTTGGTTTTGGTTTTGGTTTTGGTTTGGTTTGGTTTATTTATCAGTAGACTGTTACAAGGTATTGGCAGCATATGAAATGACAAATGTTTTATTACATTTACTAAAATGTGCTCTCAGTATCCATCCAATATTAGTTGTTTCAGCCCTCTTCAAACATACAAATTCCAGCCATTTTTTACACCATTTGAAGTTTTATCATCTCTGGCCTTCTAAGTGTTGAAAATGACTTTATTTCCTGCTTTAGCAGTTCTTCAAGTACCAACAAAAATACTTAGATAAATTACACCCACTAAAATCTTTCTGAGATTTATATTTTAGAGTGAAAATTCTGTCCCCTCAGTCACAGCTGCTTTTGTGAAATGTGTCAGTGGTATATGAAAACAAATGAAGTGTGGGACTCACCAACGTGCAACAGTTGTTCTGTACAAGCAACTTTTTTCCTTAAACTGAATTTCCTCATATTTTCTTTTATATGGTACTTCTAGTGACCTTACCATCACAGAGGTATGTAGCTGATGTACTCAGCTGAGTTACTAAGGAATCTCAAATGCTGACTTTTTTTAATTCTCCAAGCCCAGCTTTTGCTGTTGTTCTTTTGATAATTTGGCATGAATGTGAACCTCACATTTAATTATGCTATATAGATTTCTATTTTCAAGCTAAATAGAAATGGCAGTACGGAGTCAATAAAATACCATAAATTACTACTATATGGAGAGTGAAAAAACTAGTTTCAGAATATTTGTGCAGATATCTCATAAAGCTTTTCAACAAAAAAAAATATTTCTGGCTTCCTAATCGCTATCAAACTGATGCTGGACGAGTCCTGAAGTCTAAGCAGCTGCATTAACAGAGTTTATGCGACTTAAGCATTATGTCACTAAGCAGATGTTAAACCATACTGATATAATATTGATTATTTCAATGAGTTTGCATTGAGATCCCTGCTAGAAAAGTTTCAACAGAAACTTGTTTGAAGAACAACAGTCAAAGAGCAAGGATCAGGCATGTGTTCAAATCTGACATAGCCACCTGTAGCACATGGTCTTAAGTGTCCTAACTTTGAACAGTCATTTTGATATCAGAATCAAATTTCAGAGTTAATTGTTTTAACTTGTCGATTTTGCCAGCATATTCATAAGCTATAAAATTCTCTCTGTACAGTGATGTCAACATGAAATTCCATTTAAAAATCTAACAATTCTCAAATGGGTAAATATCTCTTTTCATATACACATATACATGTGTATCTCTGTCTACTTGCCTGTATATAAATAAAATTGCTGTATTTTCTAAGTAGGAAGACTGTCTAATTTGGGAGAGGAAAGATTTCAGTCTGTTCTTTCTACCAAGTAATAAGGTGTGCCAGGAATGGGTGAGCTCATAGGGAAAAAGGAAGTGTGAGTTTGAGCTGGCTGGATTGGTCTTGGGCAGGAAGTAGAAGAAGAAATGGTTCTTGTGTTATAAACCATTGCCATAGGTTTTTTGAGGGATCTAGCAGCAGGCATGGATTTGTTACAGCTGCACCTGTGACCTTCTGCCTAACTGTTGACTGGTATTTTAATTTGTCACTCAATAAATGCCACGTGGTCTCTTCATGGGCCTGTTATCCATGTCATTGAAGGCCTAAGAAACACTCAGAAGACTTGTAGCCCTGTCAGTGCCTCTGTTGTGGTCTCAGTCCTTCATGGGACTGCAGGATGGATTTCACTGTTTCCCAGCTTTTCCAAAGCACAGGGGTGACCGAACAAACCATAACATATGTTGAAGAACTCTAGCAAATAAGGATTAGAAAATGCCCTCAAAAAGGGAAGAAATTTTGAGAGATATCACCACAAAGCAGAGGGATGAGATGTTATCACTTTCTGTCCAGATATTGAGAATATGAAGAAATAAATAACCTTAGTTTATTCTCCTCTCAATTATCAATGAGAATTCTTCCATTTAAGCATTAAATCTCTAATATTTCTTTTGGTTGTGATGGATAACAAGCAAATAATTTGACAATATCTGTAGAGAGATGTAAGGGTTGAAGATACTTGCCCATATACTCTAGGCTTTAGAAGGAATGTTTAACTTTAATTTTTTTCATAATAATATTTTAATTTATGTTCATCCTAGAAAAGCCTGAACATAGTAAATACAATAAGAATATAAATTCATGGAGTAGCAGGAAATCAATCCTAGAGACAGTGAAAGAAAGTACTATGTCAAACATAGAAAACCCAAGAATTTCCAACCTCTGTAAAGACAGACAGATTATTTTTTTACTTGTGTTGTTTCCAGTCAAATGCAAGGTACTTAGACTACCCAGTCTAAAAGGACAGTGGGGTTATGTTCTTATTAAAAAAAAAAAAAAAAAAAAAAAAAAAAGGAAAAATACATGGATTCATGAAATTTAGAATTCAGCAGAAAAAATTATAATTTATCAGCTAAGAATACATATTGAGACTTATTAACATTTACTTTGCACTGTTTCCTGGGAAAAGATGTCTAAGCTACATAATTTCATTAATATTTTGGTCTAACCTATATGAAGAATAATTGGCTTATTTAAAAGCTGGTTAAATGAATATTATTATGGTAACAATAGAGCAGTTCTAAGCACATTAAAAAAAAAAAAAAAAAAAAAAAGGAGTGTTAAAGTGCATGGGGATGTTGGCGAGAAGGAAAGCAAGTGGAGTTTTATTTCCAATATAACATATAGAAAAATATTTTGATCACAGAACTACTGTACTTTCTGCATTATTGCATTTGACCAGTGTGGTGAATGGATAAAGGATACCTTGATGTTCAGTGGGTACATGTGCATCTTTCCACTTTTGTACAAGGGAGAGAGAGATTTCAGCTTCCCTTATCTGGCTGGGAAAGGAGCAGAGAGTTCAGGAGCAGTCTGATTCAGTTTATTTTCAGTGTACAAACCCCATGGAGCAAAAGTTTACAAGGATGGAGATCTGTGAGATCTGGCAAGTAAGGAGAAAGGGACACCTACGAGCTGATTGTAATTAAAACTGAGTGGTGGTTTTCTCTAAACTGAGAATTTAAATGTATTATGCAGTATCCACATGTGCAAAAATCATAACTCCTTTCCAATGGTTTTTGTTTGTTTGTTTGTTTCTCTTTTATGGTAGTTTTGTTTGTTTGGGTTTTAAAATTTTGTTTGTTTGTTTATTTTTGTGGTGTTTAAAATTTATCTCCAAGACATAGATCTGAGTTCCCTCCAAAATCCCAGCAAAAAAAGACCCCAAGTTCTTTCACAGCCACTAAGTAAAAAATGGCCAATTTTTGTTTGGTTACTTGGGGTTTTTTTCAGATCCTAAGAAAAACAACTACTATTTAAAGAGGTGTGATTAAACTGCAGTGGAGTTACTGCAGTTTATAGTGTCATTTTTCTCCTATGAGGAAGGAGAAAATATACCCTAGGAAGCAGGTCTCTGTGCCAGAAATACCTCTGCCACTTTAGTTTCGTGTGCTGTGGTGAGACAGTTTTTTGCCTAAAATAATTGTCAATTTCATCTAGTGTGGAAACACTAGTCTATACTTTAGGCTTTCCCCTAAAAAGGATGAATTTACAGCTACTCAGTTCTTAACATTGCAGTTGTTTCTGGAAAACCTATAGGTGTTTAATGACCTACAACATCTGTGTTAAATGATGACTAGAGTAAAGAAGTTACTGGGAATGTTCATAGACAAAGGATGAATTAATAAATCCTGTTTACATATGAAAACAAACAAAAAGCAGAGAGAAGCTGAGCAACTTAAGTAAAAATTACATATTTCATCACACTACTAATTATACTGTTCTCTGGAAGCTGGACAACTGAAGATTTTTGATGAGTAGCACTAACTCTGAAGACCTAGACGTATCTTTCATCTTTTATCTCTTTCTCTAAGAGAACAATGCAATCAGTCTTAAAGTCAAGGGAAATTAATTATTATCAGTTCTCTTGAGACTAGATGGGAAAAAACCACAGGGAGAAGGGGTGTTTGTATTCCAGTTGACCAGCTATGTCTGTTGTGGATTGTACTGCTTAGCTCAGACATGTCATTTCATGGATGCAACAAAGTGGATATTCACCATTCTGACAGTGGTTTAAAACATGGAACTGCACTGCTTTTATTTTTGTTGTGCTCTCAGATGGCTGTACATATTTTTCAACTCTTTTTTTCAGTGGGAAAAGTGAAGCCCCTTAAGTTGAGCAGGCATCTTTTTACTGGGACACAATAAAATCAACAATTCTTTGTCTGTGTGTGTGCTGCTTTCTCACCCAAATTTACCTTGGCTAGCACAACTGAATTTCATTCACACTTTCAATCATTCAAAAAATACTATGCCTGGCTTCCTTTTGAATGGTTGGTTTGTTTTATGGCTCTAACTAGCGATATCTCTTTCTGAAAACTATCAAGTGCAGAAGAAATAAAAAAGAAATAGAAAAAGAAAGTAAATAAAATCTGTGTTTTCCAGGGGATCCTTCAGAGTTAACTGACTTACATCTTTCTACACCTGCCTGCTTCCAAGCACAGAAATACTGTGCAACAGGCTGGTGACAGAAGGAAAATTAATCTTCTGTTTTCTAGGAATAGACAGCAGCACTCTATTTGCTGTCAGCCATCACTATCAACTATAAATCACAGAATTTTATTCCATTTGTGACTTCTTATACATTTGTGAGTTTCATATGCATGTACATGGATACAGGACATGGATTCATTATATTTGGTGGGTTCATATTAGACTGGGGACCTCTCACCTGTGGGGTTCTATATTTTTAGCCCAGTTCTCTTCAACACCTTTGTAATTGACTTGAACACAAGACTTGAAGGGATACTGAGTAAGTTTACCACTGACGCTAAATTGGGAGGAGCTGTCAACTCCCTCAAAGGAAGGCAGGCCCTGCAAAGCCACACCCACAAATTAGAGAGCTGGTGTCCTGGGTTGCAGTGTAGGCTGTACACAAAGTATTTATTCTATCACCATCTTCATGAACTGTTGAAACCAGGTGGGTTAGTGTTTTCCCAAGCCCCCTGCCTTTTCTGCTAATGGCCTTTGGGCTGTCTTCTGCTAATGGCCCATTAACGCCTGGCCCATGACTCACAGGTAACTCCCTCCAGGGGTTATCTCTGTTAATGGGCCATCAAGGACCCATTTCCCACTTCTCATCCCATTGTGAGATGCTCTGCCCAGGGGGAGGAGCCAAGCATTCTCACCTGGATATAAGCTGGTATGTGGGACAGTGCAAGGGCACTTATCCACTGGATTCCCAGAGGACCAGAGTTCCCAGACCTTTCTACAGGATCACTGCTTCAGGAAGAGCACCTCACCTGGACTGCTTCCACCATCCTGCTCAGGTTGTATTCTGACTCTGTCAGTGATCCTTTGTGTTATTGCATTTATTTTATTTTATTTTTACCTTTTTACCTTTCTTCTTATTAAATTATATCTCTGGCTTGGAGCCTCTCATTCATTTTGCTTTCAAACCACAACAGCTGGGCATTCACCAACCAACCACCTGACATTTAACATTCTGCATCTGGGATGGGGCAACCCTGGACGTACAAACAGACGGAGGAATGAAATGCTGGAAAACAGCACAATGGGAAAGGACCGGGGGATCCTGGTTGATGACAAGTTGAACATGAGCCAGCAGTGCCCTTGCAGCCAGGAGGCCCTGTGTCCTGGGGGGCATCAGGCACAGCATCACAGCCAGGCAAGGGAGGGGATTGTCCTGCTCTGCTCTGCACTGTGGCAGCCTCACCTCCAGTGCTGGGGGCAGTTTTGGGTGCCACAATACAAAAAAGACATTGAGCTGTTAGGGAGGGTCCAGAGGAGGGCCATGAGGATGGTGAAGGGCCTTGAGGGGAAGCTGTGTGAGGAGTGGCTGAGGTCACTGGGTCTGTTCAGTCTGGGGAAGGGGAGACCTCACTGTAGTTATACCTTCCCCGTGAAGGGAAGAGGAGAGGCAGACACTGACATCTTCTCTGTGGTGACAGTGACAGGACTGTGAAGTTGTGTCAGGGCAGGTTTAGGTTGAATATTAGGAAATGGTTCTTCATGCAGAGGGTGACTGGGCACTGGAACAGGGTCCCCACAGAAGTGGTCACAATACCAAGCCGGACAGAGCTCAGATAGTTTTTGGACAATGCTCTCAGGCATATGTTATAATTCTTGGATTGTCCTGTGCAGGACCAGGAATTGGACTCAATGATCCTGATGAGTCCCTTCCAACTCAGGATATTCTTTGATTCTGTGATTCTAGGTTTTACAGTCAAATACACTCATGTACGCATGCATGGAATCCACCAACAGGTCAACATCACCTTTTATAAGATTTATCTCCAGTTCTTAGCCCATGCAGTGTAGCGTGAATTAGCTAAATGCATTCTGTATGTGTTTGTGTTTAGGAAGAGACAGTTTTCATCTTCTGATAGACAAAAAGTAGTTAAATTCCACAATGTACCATTACAGGACACCAGCACTAATACTAGCAATGGAAGCAACATGCTAAGAATTTCCTTAACCATAAGGAATTGTATAAGATCTTGAGAAACTTATTTGCTCTCGTTTAAGAAAACCCTTAATAGAAGGATGAAATAAGTCTTCAGGAGAGAAAGCAGTAGTCTGAGAGCATATGCTGATATGGTTTATCTTTTTGATTCAAAAAGCAGTTTCTGACTCTGAAGAAAGGCAGAATTGGAAACTGAATTACTCTGAACTGGCAAAAAAATATGTGCAATACTTAATCTACACTGCAGCAGCCTGCTGACAGGTTCTTGGTAACAAAAATATAATTCCCTAGCTATAATTTTCTTCTTAAGGTAGTAGAGTGCCACCACTGAGAATCTATGTAATTCATATTCTTCTACTTTAAGAAAGGAATAATTTCTTTCTTTTGTTTATAGGGTGTGATGGGGACAGTTGAACTAAAATAGATGGGTGTTTAAGAATTCAAGGTCCAATATGCATTTTTATTTGAAAAACTGACTTGGAAAACCTCTATTCTCTAAAAATAACAAACAAAAAAAATCTGCTTTTTGTAAAGACCTATGCATTTTTTCTCTGTTCAGTTAAAATGTTCGATACTACTTCAAAGGCCTGAAAAGCAAACATGCAGAGCTCTGACCTTCATGAGAAAGACAAGATCTAAATTGTATATCAGAAATAAACACAGCACATTGTGTTGTTTGGAGCCACACCCCTGCCTTTGATATATACACAAGCAAAAATACATTGAACATTAAATATAGCAAGGGAAAATTACAAGTCTTTCTATTAAGATTAATTTCCTTTCTTTTCATCTTATTGCATCAACTCTAAAAATGCCAATGAATATGACACTTGCTAGCCTGGGAATCTGCAAAGATTTTAGGCAGCCATAGTCACAATTTGTCTTTTGATTCACATTTAAGTAATTTTCACTCTTCATGCAGCCTCTTCAGAGATACTAACCAGTAGGAACCCACCTATTCAAAGGTAAGAATATTCTAAATTATAAAGGCTTATTTTACATCCTGTACAGGACAAGAAACTACAAATTCAGCCCCTAGCTTTTTGCCCTTACAGAATGTGAAGCCACAAATTTGATAGAGAGTGTAGGCAGAGACAGCGCTGTTCTCTGAAGTACTAAAGTGTTGCAAAGTTTCTTGGGATCTTGACTTTAGTTTCCCCACTGTCATATATTATCACACTGCATCTCTCTGTCTTTGTATTCAGTTAAGGACCATTTGGAGCACCTCAGATGTCATCATGAAATATTGTGAAATGATTTTTATTTCAGCATAGTACCATTGCAAACTGTCATGGTTTCCAAAGTGAAATGTTTTCACTGTAAGATGTCAGCCTGTCATCACAGGCTTTCCCTGTGATGTCTTCTTGGTGCCTGTAAGAGCACACATGATTTCAAAGTTGTGAAGAATAGTAATGATGCCATGATGAGTGTATTAACACAAGTCTGTATTTTCCCATCCTGTGTAGAAGTACTGGAAGGTTTAGAATGAATCCCACAATATCTTTCTCTGTATCTCATGTATCTCACTAAGCTTCCATCAGTGCCACTACCTGGCATTACAGTGTCCTGCAATGCAACACCTGCAAACATTAATGCATTAAAGAGTCAAATTCCCATTTTGAGGAAAATGAAAAAAAAGAAGAGCAGGCTGGTAGTTTCTGATGTGTCTCCAGTCTAAAATTAAAACTTTCTATAGAGCAAATGAAAGAACAGGAAGAAAGAGACTGTAGTTGGTGAAGGGAAGGGCAGGAAAGAATGTGACTGGGTAAGCTCCTCTCCATGCAGGTGGAGAGGATCCACCACCAGAGGACTCCACCTGCAGGAATTCAGTTGCGACTAGGGCTCACTTTAGCCTGCTCAGGGATACAGCTTTCTTAGTACATGACCAATTAAATGTGTTCAGTGCTGGAAGAATGAAGACATGAAATATAGTGCAGCAGTGACAGTGGAATACTTGCAAGTAAAGAGCTATAGAAATATTTTATGTTGAAAGGCAGGAAATATCTAGCCATTGTTTTATTTCTCAACATCATGCAGAAAGTTTCCAGATAAAAAGCAGATAGGGTATGCACTCCCCATTACGGTGTGAGTAAAATTTGAACTTCATTCAGTTGAAGGAACAGGATCAAAAGGTTTTAGAACAGGGATATGTTCCAAGACCTGATCTCTTTCAAAAACTTCTCGTGTGCAGTTTTTAGGTTGCAGTTTTTCTCAGCCTAAGTACCTGCCTGAATCCTTGCATATTTAGCCAAGTAAAAAATCAGCACTGAAAACAATGGCATGATGCACTTTTTTTCTGAGAAAAGTATTTAATCTCTTTTCAGAGCTTTTCCACTGACCCAAGCAGAGACATCCCCAATTTATGCTGGTGTAATTACCCAGTGAATAGATAATGATTGTCAGATACATTCTTTCTGGTATTGTTGACTAGTCCTCCCTTACAAAGTCGGGAGAAAGACGTGGGCAGTTTGGAGGGAATGTAGGCTTTTCATCTTATGAGGGGGACTAACATTTTTGTGATAATTATAATTTTATTCAGTACAGTGTTCCTGTGGAGCAATGCAGATGCTAAACTGTTATTTATCTTTGGTTATCATGCAAAATAGAATTGAAAAAGAAAAAAGAAAATCTCCTCTTTTATTTTTTTTATATATCTAATTAGACATTAAGAGTACTACAGCACTTTTATGAAAGGATGTATTTAAGATGCAGTTTTGGAATTGCAGTAGTAACAACATTTGTTCTGTGTGGTAAACAGAAGCCTTTTGGCAGTGGAATGCTTTATTTTTGAAAACTGCCAAAAATTGTTTGTTTATGTACAGAACTACAGCTACTCACTGTGCCTGTGAATCATATGGAAGGGGTATCAGTGTAAACACAGAGCTGTAGTAAAAAACTAGGTGTGCAGGAAATATGCATTATTATGCTGGCAAGCTAAGCTACAGGCAGCACCCTGTCATTAAGAGGGAAGAAAGAGGGTGTGGGGGAGAAGAGTTGAAGTCAAGCCTGGATATTCTAATGTAATTTGGAAAGAACTGCAGAGTAGTCTAAATGGTAATGGTTTTTGACAGTGTGATATGTATTTATAGCTGTTGCCAGCCCTTCCTGAATATTATGTAGGACTATCTGGGATTTTCTGGGTTTATCACCACAGGCATGCAGGATTACAGCCTGATGAAGTAAAAAAAAAATTACTCAGCCAACTCAATCCCTATACTTATACAGCGCCCTCCACACAAGGTCCCAGAGGGCTGCACAAGAAATACCATAACTGTCAGAAAGGATGGTGAAATAAAAATTTGCCATCTAGGCTTGAAATCCACCGTGGAGATGGGCTACAGATTATCTCCTAATAAAATCTTCCAAAGAGCCAGTGCCCAGCAGAGCAGAGAATGGGCCTCATACACCCTGTTGATAGTACTAAAGGGATTTTTTTGTACTCAGCGCATTCACAGTGGAAATATACAGATCAATAAAACTTTCCTGAGGCAGCTAGAAGCTGCTAGAAGGGGTCTCCAATTGAAAGAAGATACTGTATACATGGGATCTTCTTTGCCACAAAACCAGTGGTCCATCCTACCTACAACTTTCATCTATTTTTGTTCAGTCCCTTTTTCTTTTTCCCTCTTAAAGGTTCCTAAAAATTGTATCTTCAAATTTTGCAGTGGCATCCATGATACAGACACAGGAGGTTTTCCTGATTTTGCCTGTGTCAGTCTACATTGAGCTTCTTCATCAAAAGATTTGCTAACCCTCCAAATACACTTAATTTCTTCAAACAGAAAAATACATCCAAATAACAATGAAGCAAATAAATTTGAGCCAAATTACAGATTAAAGGCTCATCATTCATTAAAGAGCAGTGGTGGAGACCGCTGTGGTCTCAGACACTGCCTGCATTCCTTATCATAGACTGGTGGGAGAATCTTGTATCTCACACTAGCCTGCTATCGCAGTCTGTCTTAAGATGGAGATTCTAGTGTAGTTGCCCATAAATTGCTAATTATTAGAAGAATGATAGAAGACTGATGATGTTGCAACCTAACTGCAAACCAGCGGCCTCTTTCTGTGTTTTTCAGCACTTTAGCTCATTGACTTGCTATTGATCAGAATGCTTCAGAGTAGATGTCAATTGTACATGGAACCAGATAAAGCTCCATGAAAAGTCTTTAAGAAATAGTGTTGAGTGCTGTGTGATTTGGGGAAGGATGCGTTGGAGGTGACCCAAAGGGTAAATGTACCCATAAAACTGGATTAAAGCATATACTTGACCTAGTGTTTGGAGCTTTTATAGTCGCATGGGTCTGAGGGCTGATATGCAAAGTCTGAAGTGTTTACCCTGGATTTGCAGGATGGAGTACATGTGATCTCACTGTTTAATCAGAGCATGTGTTTTGCAGAAGACCTCTGGAGACTACTGGAGCCTTTACTGAAAAATCATGTTAGGACAGTTAATGTTCATCACTACCATCCTGCCAAAATAGTCAGTCTTCAGCTTTTGAGCTTCTAGCCTAGATGGAGTTTGAAATTATTATTTTTTTTTTTTAAGGTAAGTTATAGAGAGCATAACAAAATGGGGCAACATATGCATATGTTGTGGGATGAAATACAGGTATTGCTGCAGCTTCAATGCTTGAGAAAAGGTATCAATGGCAGCATTTTTGCTGACACAGGGAAATAATCTCTCTTTGCTAGTAATTGTTATGATTACTGCATTTGTAGGGGAAGGGTGGCTGATCACCTTCTCCTGTAAAATAAATCCATGTTTTCCACATGCAGGTTTTGACATATGCTTTGAAGAATAATTAACTAAGTGATTTCCTTGAAAGCTATTTTTAACTGCTTTCAATAAAGATTTCCCTTTTAGCTATGCATTAGTTCTTGTAATAATGAACCAACATCATAAGCATATTTATTTACAAGGAGTTCAAGAGCAACTTTTCTCCAGGCTGACAGGTAATTATATTTTGGGTGTACAGCAGGTAAAAAGAGCTGTGAAGCTAGGAGTTGAGAAATTTTCTGTAAAATGAAATAAAAAGAGGAGAAAACATACTTCAGCATAATAAAAATGTTTAATTTAAATAATATTGGATCATTGTCTTCTGATTCTTTTCAACTTAATAAGGTCATCTGAAACAAAAAAGTTCAAAGCATCCTGTTCAATCTTATTTAGTCTTTTCTATTTTTCTTGCAAAAGAGAAGGGTGTTGCAATTGAAACAGTTCAGCAAGAGGATTTGCTTTTTTCAAAATGTCATTTTTGATAGAAAAATATTAGTTAGATCTGATGAAGCTGTCAGCTGTGTTCATAAGAGGAAAATTTCAGTCTATTTTTATAGATTTTAATATTTAAAGAACTTTCAGGAAAACTTCCTTCAGTAAAAATTCTTTTGCCTTATTGTCACAATCTTGGTGCACACAACCCAGGGAAAAACTAAGTAGCCATCTTCCATTTATGTTTTTCATGCTATTTTTCAGGAAGCCATTTGTTGGATTTGTTTCCATATTTATGCTAGAGTGAGCAAGGATAACTAAGTGGCTTTTGTGCTTCTGGCAGGATGATCTGAGGCTGAGTTGTTCTTCAGTGCCTGTGTTAAAATTCCAGCCTGTGACAAAACTTGTCTCATGCTGATGAGCTTTAGTATTGTGGTCCTTATTGCTGATATAAGTGTGAGGTCTTCCATTCACAGGGTAGTTTGTGCAAATACTGTACAGTAGAAATAATTAGAGCACCTTCATTTTTGATCAAAGTATTCATACACAAACGCAAAATTAAATGCATGAGCACAAAAAATACAGGCACACATGCATACACATGCACACAGTTCTCCAGTGCCTCATGAGAAAGAGAAAATTATTATCCTCATTTTTATGAGGCCAGCAATAGGGTTACCAGGCTAATAAATGAAGCATGAATTATTCATTAAGCTGCATGTCATATGGTTCTTTTAAATTACAGCTGAAGAAATAGTAAAACTGTGAGCTTCTACCTTTCTTACAAATCCAATTACAAATTTAATTGCAAAGGCACAATAACATTTCTCCCCCTCTTTTAACCATTTGCTATTTTAATGAAACTAGAGGTAGCATCTTTGGTAGATTTCCATAACATACAGCGAATGAGATACAAGGTACATTAATAATTTACATGTCTGAAGTGTGCTGGACCCTCATGAAAGGACCTTTCTACAAAGAATATCAACACAGAAGAGTGATTGCATATTTCTCTAACATCTTATTTAACAGAGACACTGGCTGAATTTATGAATTTTGTGTTTTAGCAGATGAATTTTTGTGAATATTCTGGGGTGTACTAAGCAGAGACAAAGATATACATTTTAATACTTCTACAAAATTAATTTTATTCAGGCCTAGTCAGGGAGGTAGGAAAATAATATTTAGATGTATGAGATTGTTTTACAATGAAAGCATTTGAAACTGTCTGTTGTCACACTATGATTCACACATCTCAGCCTTCTTGCTCAAGATGTGTATTTTTAATCATGCAACATATTAAAAACTGTGCTTAAACCACCATTTACCCAGACCACAGAGGTACTGAGCGTGTCCAGACTCTGACAGGGAATGAGCTTTTGAGTATATCTCAATACTAGCAGTCAAATTCAGTCACTCTGGGGATCCTGGAATGACAACGTAAGTATATTCTTTTGTAGCTTCTTTCCTGGGTTTATTGCTGTGTTTGTTAGGCTTCCTTCCTTAGACTTTAAAGCTCTGGAATACAAGATGGGCCATATCTCCATAAAGAAGGGGCAAGCTGCATGTTTTTTGTGAATTAGTCTACTGTAACTCCACATCTAGCACATCATAAAATACTCTTTGGAATGAGTAATATGACTGATGAAACACACACATTTTGCCCATTCTTCTGTTTTTAAATTGTTCTCAAGCTCTCAAGCATAAAAAAATTCATAGCCTCATCTGAAATGACAAAAATATAATGGTATCATAAATGTAGCTTAGTGTGAAAAAAAAAAAAAAAAAAAAGAAAGTGCTGTGTTGACCAGAACTGATGGAAATTACACCTCCTTTTATGGTGGTCCCAATGCCCATGCTGGGCACCTTCAGAAGGAGTTGAAGATTTCAGCAGACACAGTACCACAACAAGGATATGAGTATGAGTGAACGAAGGTATTCCTCTTCAAAAATCCTCTGAGATACCAAAACACGCCAAGCCCAAGAGACATCATCAATATACTCATGTAATTAGTGCTCCTGCAGTGGTTTGCTGACCTCTAAACAGCAACCCTCCTGTCAGGAAAAATTCATTAACAAGAAGAACATAACTGTCAGTAGAGGTCACTGGTTTAGAATAAACAGGAGGAAAACCACATTTTTGTAGCTTCCAATCTCTGCAATAGCCTAGTCCAAAAATCTCACCAGAAAACAAACTAATGAGTGGGATGTCACCCCACCCCACTTGTCAACAACCAAATTATCAGTCGACTTCAAGCTTCCAAATTTGCACCTGCAGACCACTTAAGAGGTAAAAAGATCTTAGCTTGGTCTTTCAAGCCCCCAGCTGAGTTTGCTGTCTGACAGCAGGAAAATGCATCTTCTAGCTCTTAAACTGAGCAAATTAAATATGAAAGAACATTGAAATAGAACAAATATGGAAGCTGTCACACATAATCATTTTTAGGGAGTTATTTTTTTGACAATTACTGAACTGAAATCAAGGCTGAAAACACTATAAACCCACCATGGTTTTGTTTTATGATTTTTTGAAAACACGTGTCTCTAGAGAATCATAAGCATGGTTTTGGGGGTCCCTATTAAACTGTCTTTCTCTCGACTCATGAGTTTTTCTTGCTTTTACCCTTCTGTATTTCTCTCCAGTCCCAGCTTGGTTGCTGGCTGAAATTAAACCATGACAGACCTTCAAAAATCTGTGGGGAAATGTAGAAAATCAGCACAATACCTCAGGGAGAGCAACCCATACTGAAATAGACCATACCAGAGGTCTTGCAGCTGAATTGCTGCTTCATGGAACAAGGCATTATTAATGGCATCATAAGTGGTATTTTGCTCTCATTTTGGCCTGATATATTTGGGTGTTTTTCCCTTCAAATACGTCCTCAGCAGAGGGGAGGAATCAAAAAAGACTTCTTCCTTCACTTTGCGTCACCTTAGCTCAAGGCCTGACACCATACTAGTCCATGTGACACTAGTCCATGTGACCAGTGCTGTTATCACAGGAAAATTTGTTTTGGAACAATAAACTAATTCTGCTGTTACCTGGATATGTCTGTGCAGCCACAGAGTAAATGTATCTGCACAAATTTAATCTAGCAGTGGTAATATTAAAAGATGCAAAATAGCAAAGGCTTTCACAGAACTCAAAAATGACAGTATTTTGGCATATTTAGGGGTCCTTGGAAATTCTGTAAGCATAAAATTGACACATAACCCTGTGTTGGTGTTTTCATTTCTTTTGTTAGTTTCTATCTAGGGTGTCTAGGCTTATGTTTCCTCCAATATTCCCTTCACTTTGCTGTGCAGGAGCATGAAACAATCAATCTTTTTACATAATGAATTCAATTCTCCTCTGCAGGCTGTACATCTGGAGAACCAGTGCCAAAGACAACATGAACAAATGCCAAAATGAGAAAATGACAAATGGTGTTTGTTGCAGTTCTTTGGTATGTGCCCTTTTATCCTGAAACCTTGGTCATTGAACCAATTGAATTTTAGTAGCCATCAGACTACTCTGAAAATGGAACTGAACATACTTTTAATCAAGACAGCCAGTTCTGCTTGATGTGGTTTGTGTGGCAAGTGGAGTAAAGACAGCCTTTCTTTTAACAATTAATAGTTGAATTCTTCCTTAAAAGGGGCACAAAGGAGAAATCTCTGTAGAGCTGATGACACTGATTTTGGAAAGGAAAGACTTGTCTTTTCAAAGGAGAAAGTGCAGAAAATTGCAATGGAAATGAATAAAAATTGACTTAGAGAGCACTTCAATCTTTTCCATATAAGTTTTCAGTAAAATAATAACCCTTTTCCAAACAAGCAATTCAAATTGTTATTTCACTAGACACTGGAAACTATTAAATAGGTCAAAATTCCTGTCTTGTGCTCCATTGCTTTAATAATTTTCCTTTTCCTTCCCCTTCCCTTTCCCTTTCCCTTTCCCCTTCATGTCTGTTTATACATTTTTCATACCATAAACTGAAGGACCTAATGTACTGTTTACCACATAAGTATTTTTGAGGTAAATTATCAAGTAAGTGAAGTATTTCACAACTGTTTGGGAAAAGATATCTTTCATCACTCAGAAATCTTGAGATATTTTTGTCAAAACAGCTGAAAAATATCTTTAAAGAGGAAAAAAACATGGTAACTTATAAGATATCTCAAATCTGCTTCTGGGCTTGTTTGTTTGGTAGGCAAACACATAGAGAGGTAAGTAAAAGTAACTTGGGGTTCACCTTCCCCAGGGAGGTGTCTGATTCACACACACAGTTCTGTTTGTGTAAAACTCGTTGGGGGCTTGTAGTCTGACATGGTGGGAAGGCCTCATTTGGGCAGGAGGTTGGACTAGAGACTCCCGGAGATTGCCTCCAGAGTGAATTATCTTATAACATCCTGAAAGTGTGACAGTGGGAAATTTTACAATAAACTCCCTTCAAAAAGATAAGAAATATGGCAGGTGACGTCTCTACATTCTCCTGCCTATATTTCAACAGTTCCCTTGCCTGGTAGTTCCCATTATCATTGTGGCCTCCTAAATTTTCCTTCATTGCTGCACTAATGAGCACTTTCTCCTCTTCACCATTTCTTCAGAAAAATGACAGACAGATAAAGCTAGAAGGGATTAGGTCTAGAGATTTTCAGGCTATAAAACTCTGCATTTGTCTTTCTGGAAAGCTAAAAGTTTCTTTTAAAGTGGTGTCGATGCACAAATTTGCTTTCATACTAGGCTTATTTTTCCAGGCATTTGTGCTATTTTCCTCATACCTGTAAAATAATTTTGTGTTACTGTTTCACGTCATTTATGTTAGTCTCATTACTAACACAAAGCCATTATCTCACCACATAGCAGCATAAATTGATTTATCCAAGATTCCCTTCTGACATTGGGGAAAAGCAGCTTTGCTTTGTTTCAATGCAATGTGCATGCACATGGGAGCACGGAGGATAGCATTTTTTCTCATTTCTTCTGCAAAGTGCATGCAGGTGATGCTGTCTTACCTTGAATTTTGCCTTAGTGGAGTATTTGCCTGAAGAATTCTGCATCTGTGCTCCATCTGGGCTAGGAGTTCTGTGCAATCTTCCAGAAGATCTGGAAGAAGAGGAACATCTTCAGCTGGGCAAGTTACCTGTATATTTTGCTGGCAGAGGATGGTGAAAAGTTGCCATATATATTCTACCTTTGTGTGTGAGATGCCAGAGGAAGGAATCTAATTAGGATACATTTCTCCCTCAGGTGTCCCCTCTCTCCTATTTTCAGATGTTTCTCTAATAAGGTCCTTGCCCTTTTATACCTCCTCCCTGCCAGAATGAAGAGTAAAACTACAATTGTTCCTCCAAAGGTGTCTCTGGCTAGTCAGTCTGCCCACAGACCCCAAACACGTATAGACCCCAAACAGCCCTGCAATGTGTATTGTGAATCCTACATGCTGCGCCAAAGAGGACTTTGTTTTGAGGAGCCTCCAGAGAGGGTGAAAACCATATTTCTAGCCCACATCCAGCACTTTTTGGTTTTTTTGATCCTCTCCTTTTGAATCACAGAAGTGACTTCCCAGAGCCATTAGACCTTAGGCAACAGGCAGCCCTTTGCTGGAAGATTCCCTGCCCCTCTCTCTTCTCAAACCCTCCTTCTACCCACCTTCTTCACCTTACTTGTAGTATTTTTTCTCATCTCTGAAAGCTGGAATATTACATCCTGGCTGAGCTCTACAGCCAGTTTTCCTTCCATTTCCACATTAATTTCAGGCAATCAAATATCTACTTGATAGCTTGAACCTTGACCACTATGAAGGTGGTATTTGAAAAGTTGGTATTTGTGAAGTTGGTGTTGGACAAGTGGCAAATTCTTTGTTATACACACTTGTTATACAACACTTTGTATATAACATATAATGTTTATATTATATTTATTATATTTTTAATTATGTAAATATACTTACCATCACTTCTATCACTATCCTTAGCCTTCAGAGATATTTTTATAACCTTTAAGACTCACGTCTGCATAATTCCTCTGATCTGCTTGGAAAATAGTTGTGCTTAGGTACTACTGCCATACTATAGCTGATGCACAGCCATTTTGATAAAAAGGTGGTGTGAAACCTCAGGGTGAGCATTTCCAGCATGAGAAAAGTGTGAAATTTTATAAGTATTGTGAACTCAACACCATTACTTGTATCACTGCCAACCTTTGACCACTGCCATTAGGAGTATACAGAAAATTTGGATGGAGAAGAGAAAATGAAAAAGAAAGTGAATACATTGAAGAGCTGGGAAAAACTTCTTCCTCAACAGCCTTGGCCTTCGACCAGAAAATATTGTGTTTGTACTGTAAATGTACCTGGAAGAAAACATGTTCTCTTTGTCATTGTGGCAGGACGTCTTCCCACCTACCACAGAAAGCTCATCAGCTCTGTCCATCTGCTGGTGCACAATGGTGAGATAACCCAGGCCCAGACAGATGCCTGACAGTGGGGTCATTTCTAGCTCTAAGGGGTCGAGACCCCCAGCTCAGAATAAACATCTTTTATTTGAGAGTGAGATGTAGACAGATAAACCAGGAATCATTGACTGAGAGACACTGTTTTTTACAATTATGAAAGCCACACAAAATTATCACAGAAACAGAAGCCTCCTACACATTCCCTGGAATTGTGGAGGTCTTCCCCCATGAAGTTTGGATGCATATCCATGGATAGTTTTCCAGAAACTGAGAGGAAGTGTCCTATGTATGCCCCTTTAGAAACTGGATGGCAAGATGCATTGAAATCCTAATCTAGACTATTTCTTCACTAGCTGAAATACACATACCTCACTCTCGTGCTGTATTGTTAATCTACTAGTAGTGTTTCTTTGCTTATCCTGTGTTGTAAGTCATCTGTAAAAGTCTTATGTCTGTTAAATTTGTCTTTCAAATAAATAATTCAGTTTGTAATAGACCTAATCAACCACTGTTAAGAACTTGCAATAAGAGTGGGCTTTGGGGTGCTGACCACCTCAGTAAAAGTACTGTCTACTGCCAAAGGCCTGGGCAAAGACAGAAACTTGTTTGAAATTCCCCTCTCCACTAGTAACAGTCAAAATCCACCTATTCTTTTCTCGCTTGCTTCTTTGGAAGAAGCAGTTTCTGGGAGTAAGGAGCAGCTTAGAATAGGCACTGAGACTTCCTCAAGCTTGCAAACATGAAATAATGCTTTTAAAAGTATTTCTTCCTAGCTGACCTGGAGTGGAGACACCGAGAGGAAAGGCACTGAAAGATAAAGTTTTTTGTTCTTGAAAGAACTGTTTGTTCTTTTTAGAAAGGTGAACAATAAAAAGAGAAATCAAAGTATTTGTTGAAAAATAGCCTGTTGCATCCAAAATGGAAATAGAAATCAGATATTAATATACTCTGTGCATATATATTTCTCAAACCAATACATCCTATTTAACACATTTTATAAATTGATAGGTACAGAAGATTCCAGTTTTAATGCATTCCTCAGGGTATTGATAAACACCACCAGACAAAGCTAAATAGGAAAGAGAATACTGTACAATATTAAAATGGAGAAAATGGCAGATTTTTCTTCCTTTCTGCTGAGCTTTGCTAGATCAAAGAGTGACATATTATCTCTATCTCATCACTGCAAACATCAGCAAAAAGAAAATGTTAAGAGCTGGGTGTATGATGGAGATCATGAGAATATGAGTATGTAGTTGATTTTATTTGCAAATTTCTGCTTGCTGTAACTGAGAGCTGAGGTTGAGCAGCATCTCCAGAGGGTCAGTAAATCTGTGCCCCTGGAGGTGTCTACCTTCTCTGTGTCTTTCATGACAGACAGTCATAAGGAGCCAAATTGCAACTCTGCAAGTATTTCAGGCAGTCAGCTGCAGTGCTCTCTTGTCCTTACCTTTCAAAAGTAGTTGCAGTACTCCTACATATTTTCTCATCTAAAGTGTTCTTATATTTAACCTGTATGGAGATTCATTTGAGCTCCACTTGCCTTTTGCCCTATGCACTGTAGCTATGGAAGAGACATGTTTTTCCTCCTTTTCCCAACAACCTCTATTAAAGACTATGCAGAAGATTTCACAACAAGCAAAACTGTTGAGAAGGTCAGCATATGCATGTTCTAATTTCATGCATGAAAGGGCACACAGAAACTTTAGCAGACACATAACAATGCACAAAATGTCATTCATGTTCACACAACTATTTAATTTTTAGGAATTTTCGAATTCTTTGGAATTCTTAGGAACATTAAATATGCTTGAACACATGAAACACCCAAACTTTCATAACATTACAAAATAGTTGAGAGGATGTAAATGAAATATGTAGATGTCCAAATGCATTTTTGTAGCTCAATCTCAACTTTAAAAGGTAATTTCAACAGGGACTCAACCAGACACAGGCAGAATAGTTATTTCTTCCTCTTTCTCTCTGTGATAATTAAAAAAACACCGGAAATTTTTACTGAGCTGTTATTTATTAGTAGCAGCAAATAGTTGGACTAATAGTCTCCTCAAAATTCACAATTATTATGTTTTACAGATTTAATGAAATAGTAATTTTTGGTTGAGTCTTGGAGGAGGTCCAAAAGTAAGACTCAGCAATTTTTATTTTCCTTTTCCTAATTTCAATTTTCTTCCATAATTTTCCCTTATTTTTTCTTTATTGTTGTTGAGAAAAACTACAGAAACTGATGAAAAAGATGGAATAGAGAAATGCAATTTTTGCTGTAATGTTTTCAACATATTGGACAAAATTTCTATGAGTCTGTCATTGTAGGAAGAAAATTTTTAACCTCCTAGTTTTAATTTAAATGAGAAAATTATATCCACAGATATTACTTATAAAAAAAAATTATCCACAACATATTTTTAGGTAAAAAGAACCATTTCTGCTTCAGAATTAATAATTTTAAAGAAATCAACAGGGAGTGGACAGGGGAGAATGAGAATAACTGTCAAGTATAAATCATCTTGATTCACAACATATATGGCAGAAAAAGTAAACTTTTGAGAAAGACAAGGAAACTGGACAAGGAAAGGATTATGCAGGTGAGCAAAGAAAGTTATAACCAGGGGGAAAAAGTAGTTGTGTGAAAAAAATCATGATTTTATTTTACTTTCACAGGCTGATGGAATGAATATTTACTTATTTTCAAAAATTCCAAGTCCCTGGTTTTGCTAAAGCAGTTTGTACTATATGAAAACTAGATCACAGCACAAGATTTAAAATGTTTGTCTTCATCAAAAATCTGTAATTACTTTCAACTTTTCTTTCTGACACAGTGTTATTTTGGTCTCCAAGATCACACAGGCAAGATCACACTCTTAGTTATGGGAGAACAACAAACCTGTGTATGTTGAGAAATTGTCTGCTATGAAATGCATGCACAATATTTTAAGAAAAACAGAAAAGTGATCAAGTGTGTATGAAAATGCAAACTTGGATAGCATTTTGTGCATTTTTTTTTTTTCTGGTGGACTGAAAACTTCTTCAGATAGGTGGAGGTCAAAGCAGGTGGTGATTTGCTAAAAGGAATTGTGCCACATGTTTTGATGTACCATTCAAATGCATACAATTTCTAATTTAAACTTTGAACATTTTCATAACTTCAGGGGCTGAAAAGAGAGTCTTCAGAAATACGTGGCTCATCCCAGAGACAAATTATTTTTAATATGTGCTAATCTGAAAGTCTGAGTGCTTTCTCACTCCGAGTTTGATTAAATTCATAAAAACAAAACACAGAGATCTATGAAGATGCCTAGCAGAAGCACATAATGTTACTACCAAAATGTATTCATAACATTATTTATGTTATGCTGTGTTAATTGTGTTTTCTTCAACTCATCACATGGGCAGCCAGTCCTGCAGCTTGTAAAAGAATACTAGTCACTCAGTTCACTTATATGCTATTGGCAGAATTTTTATGCAGTAGAGTTGAAGGATCCTGCTGATTAATTCAGCAAAATCTTAATATCATTTCCAAGTTCCAACTTTTGGATTTCTTTTGTAACATAAAAAAAAAAAATAAGTTGTAAAGATAAGTTTTTGTAATTCCAATTATTTTTTGGACTCTTTCACAGAACACTGAACCATGAGTCCAGACAGCTTTTTTGGTAGAAAAACTCCATTTCAATTACTAGGAAAAGCTGCTGATAAAAAGAAAGAAGTCATGTAGTACTAACCATTATAAAGTTATTTACTGGGAAGTTACTGAGAATTACATATCTTGTGGCTCTATCCTATGGTTAACATGATCCATGAAATGATTGCTGAATCTATACTCTGTCTTGGCAAAGAGCACAATAGGATAACAAACAATGAATAAATCCTAAGAGGATTGTTAGAACTCCCAGACTTCCTAGTAAGACGGACAAATGCCCTCTGACTGAAGAGGAACATTATCTACCCCACAGAAGGTGAGGGTAGCATCCTTTCCATACAAACAAAAAAGAAAGTAGGCAGAAATCTTTCACAAAATATTAGTTCCTGCTGTTCCAAGGCAGGAGGGGTTGTGCTTGGTTCTGCAGACTTCAAATACTTTTTAAAACAGTTTTAAATGTAGCAACAGAAAGCTGTTAGATGAACATTCTTAATAACACTTTTGAATCAAAATTGGGAACATATTGGGAATTTATTCATCACAGTTACAATAAAAGGAACAATTTTCAGGCATTCATATATACTATAACATCCAATACTTTTTATAGGCATTACCTAAAGTCCACCCAAGTTATTACATCATGGTGTATGATTATTTTTTTATTTAAATTACTACTTTTACTGCTTTTAATTACTACAGAGCTTTTAATCTATCTTTGTTTAATAGATAACCCAAGTTTTATTCAGCTAAACAGTATCTCACTAAATTTACTGTCATGTCATTAGACAATTACTATTGATTAAGTTTTCTGGGGTGTACTCAACTATGAAATGGCTCCCTTACTGCACCTGAGATGTATTAATCTAATTTTTTGGGATGTATACACCTTTGACTCCTTAACTTTCTCAAGATATCTTTCTTGTTCTATGACATCTAATTAATCTCTAGTTAATTGCTAACCATTAAACGTTGAATTTTGTTCTTCAACTGTGTATTAGGCTCTCTAAGAGGTATGGGTCCATGGAGTTCCTTTCTGCAAATGCAGTGGGGCAGTGTCTCAGGGTTTTCTACTGACAGTCAAAATCAGATCTAAATCAAAACCAGCTAAAATCACAGTCAAATATTTTTTAACTAATTAAACATAGTTAATTATAAATACTTTAAAGAATCACAAAACTCCTGGTGAACTAAGACAAAACTCACTGTCAATTTATGATGACAGTGTTATTTTTATCCTAACACTTTTTAGCCAGTACTTTAGGTTCACCTCCAAAATAAGTTTTAGTCTGTCTCTGGATTCAAATGCTGTGCAAAAGGCCTGCTCACTCCTTTTCTATTTCTTTCTCTGGGGTTTTTGTTGTTTTGATTTTGATTGTTTTGTTCGCTTTGCCATGAAAAAGATTTTCTTCATAATCAAATCCAATCAAGGAGTCATAATGTGCGGGCAGATTGTTGAGTGCTGCTACAGCCTAATGGAGAGACATGCTAGTAAGTTTCCAGAGATATCCTAAATATGCTGGATGCCTAATTCTGTGGAGTCACTGAAAATCCAGGCTGAATTAATAGTAGCCATTTATGATGTTTCTTCCCACAAAACTGGCCATATCTCCAGGAGGCAGCCTGGCTCTTGCTCATGTCACAGTACGTAGCTGCTCTATTTAATACAACACAGCAGGTAGAACTACTCTATGAATCACCATTGAGAGTGGTCATTCAAGTTTAGGGCACTCAGAAGGTACCTTCTGCTTTATTTGGTAGCTTCATTTTCTGTTTAGATGGGGAAGTTTGTACTGACAGATGTGACAGTTGTCTAACTCGAGGGAAAAACAGATGAGGCTGTGCCATGCAGGGGTCAGAAGGTCCCTGCCTTTTAGTTGAAATATGCTAGATGTGAGGGCACAATGAGAGCTGCCAGGAAGGATGCAGTTCACTGCAGGAAGTAAGTAATTTCAAAACATGAGAGGAAATCCAAATTCCTAGACTATGCATTGTATGTTCTAAAGTTTTGTAGAGAAAACCATCAAACACTCAAAAAGTAGAAAAACCTGAAACCGCAACTTCCCAGTATTAATGAAGTAGTACTGTGAAAAAACATGGATTATAAAGAGATGGCAAAATTATTTTCTTGTGTAGAGCCTCATAGTAATGAATAACTAAAATGGTCTGACTGAATATTGCAGATAAAATTTGCAGATAGTGTTTAAAAAGCTAGGATTCGATTCTGTTGAGTTCTCATGCCTCTTTCCAAGACTTATTTATTTGTACAGTTCACCACCTCTACTCATCAAAGTTGGAATTGAAAAGTTAAACAAAATTGATTGTTGCAGCCAAATACATGTATTCTTTTGATTCTCAGTGAATAAAATTGTGATATTTTGCTGCATTATAATGTCTTTTCTGTCATTTTTATTTCTGATTCACAAATAACATTACTAGATACCTGCCTTATTGAAAAGATCAAAGAAATGAGAAAAAATTATTGTGTGGACAATTAAAGTGCCTGTAACACTTCCAGGCAAAAGAATCCTATGAGAGATTATCCTCTAATGCACAGTATTCCTGCCACAATTCCTTGAGTATTGTTTTAATGAAATGCTTAGGTGAGACCTAGATGTTGCATTCCTCTAATTCAGTCCTGAGTCTATTCGTCCCTTTCATGTAACTTGTTATGCCAGTTTACAGAGGTTGTTGAAATAGCCAAAATATCGGAAAATAGCACCATCACAGATGAGAGAGGAGTGAAAGGGAGAAAAAATGAAAGGAACAAATTGAACTGCAGGTGGTCATTATTTTGTATTGATCATGCTCATAAACAAGTCTCAGGATGTTGTTAGGAATGCAGAATGAAGTTTTTTTTAAGTAGGCTCTGAAGAAATGAAAGAGAGAAGTAGTGGTTTCCATACCTATACCAGCTTCTACTACTGCATCTTCCCAAGCTAGAACTGCTCTTTAATCCAGGTTTCTTGTCAAAATAGCTACAAGAATGATTAAGAGAAATAATAGGAAACTCTTATATATAAATTAGGTCCATTTTAGATATATACATCTGCAGGTATAAGTGTCACTTTCTTCTTCTTGGTACATACACATAACCAAATGTATAAATATATCTCTGTGTGTACATATCTCAAAGAATGATTTTCACAAATTTAAAGACCATTTCAAAATGTACTCTGCTGACTGATTTTCAGACAATCTGCATCTAGTGAAAGCAGATATGGCTCTAAATCATTCTACATTTCAGCACTCTGAATGTCTGCTCTTCACATAAATCTTTAGTTTGAAGTATAATCTGAACTCCTGTTGAACCCGTGGGTCTTGAGCTCATGCTAAAATCCACCCATAAGCTTAAGTGTGGTTGAACAGGGAGGAACTTAATCAAAAAATATTTAATATTTAAACAAAATGAACTGTTATTGAAAACAAACAGATTAAATTATTTACTCTGTGGAATTTACTGCTGCAGAATGCATGAGAAAGGAAGAAAAGTCCACAGGCCATTCTTTCCAGTTATAATTAGTTAGTTTGCAAGTAGCTTAACAATATCAAAGGGCTTGTAATTAAATATTGTACCCAGTTGTGTACTGAAATATCATCAAACCTACTAGAGTAATTGGAAAGCTAGATTTAGTACATTACAGTATGTTGGATACGAGTTTCAACCTGAAAGATAGAAGGGTGAACAAAGGGTATTTTTCAAAAAATAGCAATAGCAGTAAGACTCATGGGGAGCAGTCCATTGTAAGAAGTGGCTGGTTGAAGATTTTAGGATATTCACATTGCTCAGATGATAAGTCCCTTGCTATGGTTACACCACCACATATGCAAAAGAGCTGCCAGAGCTAAAAGTCTGTAGTGGGGTGACTGGCGGAATGCTGGACACCTACCAGAGCTGCTCTATCACTGCCCTTCTCAGCTCAAACAGGGACAGAAAAAATAACAAAGGTTCATGAGCTAAGGGCAAGAGATCACTCACCAAATACTGTCACAGTCATGAGAAGAAAAATAAATCTTAGAAGCTCCTTCCCCCTACCTCTACTTCCTCCCCAGCTCTATCTCCTCCCACTAACAGTGTAGGGAGATGGGGAATAAGGGTTATGATCAGGTCATCTTGAAAGTTTCTGCTCCTGCTCTGGGAGAAGGGTCCTTCCCCTGCTGCAGTGTGCAGTCCCTCTCACACAGACAGTTCTCCATGAATTTTCCAACTTGAGTCCATCTCATGAGTAACAGTTCTCCATGAACTACTGCAACACAGGTCTCTCTTCCATGGCGTGTATTCCTTCAGGGAGTGGCTGCTTCAGCGTGCTTCCTTCTCAGCGTCACAAGCAGGAAACCTGCTCCAACAGCATGGGCTCCTCTCTCCATGGGTCTGCAGGTCCCTGTCAAGACTCTGCTCCGGCACAGGCTTCCTACAGGTTCACAGCTTCTCTTTGGGCACCCACCTCCACTTACGTGGGTCTCCTCCATAGGCTGTGGGTGGATCTCTGCAATCCTGTTGATCTTCATGGTATGCAGGGTCACATCCTCTCTAACCATGATCTTCACTATGGGCTGCAGAAGAACCTCAGCTCTGGCGCTTGGAGCACCTCCTGCCCCTCCTTGTCCACTGACCTGGGTGTCTGCAGAGGTGTTCCTCTCACATATTCTCACTCCTCTGTTCTCTGGACAAAATTACTTCTCTGCAATAACTTTTCCTTTTGAAATATGTTACCACAGAGGCATTGCCAACATTTGCAATTGGCTGGCTCACCCTTGGCCAGTGGTGGGACTGTCTGGGAGCCAGCTGGCATTGGCTCTGATGGATGTGGGAGAAGCTTCCAGCAGCTTTTCACAGAAGCCATGCCTTTAGCCCTCCTGCTACCAAAACATGGGCACACAGAGGCAACACAAAGCCGGAAAGTGAGAGAGGAGGACTTGGCCTGAGGAAAAATCTGACATTGTGAGTTCTGCAGGGCGCCTACCTACCTACCTACCTACCTACCTACCTACCTACCTACCTACCTACCTACCTACCTGCTACTGCCTGCATGGGCAGGGCCCCCTGTGGAAGGGGATGTATGAAACCTAAGTCAGGCCAAATAATGCGTATTGATGGGAATTAAGGTACACTGGTTTTCTTTGAGGCTCAAACAATTCCTACTTTTATGGACATAGGCAGATCTCACTTTCCTTGTTTCAGAATTGTGATCTGTAAGTCTGTAGTCATAAAATATAAAATCTTTGTTCAACATCCACTTTTCAATATACAAGTGTTTGTTTTAGGAAATGAACACATTGGCTCTAAGTATGTGTACAATTGTGTGCAAACCAAGCAAGGAAAAAGACTTGGAAAGTAGCTTAAGCAGGAATTCATGACCAGTTATACACCATGGCTTTTCCACACACCAATCTCTGACAGCAACTGACTCTTTGCCTCCAAACTCAACCAGCATGTTGACTGCTGGGATTTTTTCAGTTCTTTCACTGGTGAATGTATGTTATCGACTGCTAACTTGTGCTGTGCTCTGTGGAAAAAAAAATGTTTTCTCTTGGATTTGTTTCTTTGTTTGTTTGTTTGGTTGGGTTTTTTTTGTTTGTTTGTTTTTTTAGTTTTGGGATTATTTTTAAAATTTATTTTACTGTTTTGATGCTAAGAGGGCTCAAAAAACTGACTGTGCCCTAGAAACTTTAAATTAAGGATATAGTTACTGCTTACTGAGAAACCACACAGAAGACGTTTTCTCTGTCCTATGTAGTCTAAAAGACTATTGAAAGGGAATGAGCCCAAGAAACTTGCCGTATATACTATTTGAAATATAACTTCAGGCACCAAAGTAGGATGTACATTTCTTTCTGTTGAGTAAAGTTTCAGCTATTGAACTGAATGAATTAATGTCCAAAATTTTCAAATTTTGACATGCTCTGATTAAAGAGAATATAATAATATTTCTCTATCAAGAATACTGATCCTCAAATTTTTAACAGAAATACATTGGTTTTAGTAAGGTGTTGTCAAACTACTGCAATAAATTTCTCTCCAAAAAACCAAAACAGTTAAAACTTTAAGTCATGCAAGGTTCCATGGGATATGAGTCCTTTGATTCAGTCACTGCAGTAATTTTAAAGGAGATGTTTCATAAAGCTTTTCACAGAAATTTCAACATTTTGCCTTTATAGTTTATTTGGGAAGAAATAAAAATATTAAATGTTGGGATTGCAGCATAAGAGAAGCATCACAGTGTGAACCTCTTTATAGTTTACAATAACTGACATGTCTTAAATAGGCCTGATTACAGATATGGGATGCTCAAAATCTGGCGTTTTAGTTGCCAAACATGAAAAGCCCTGTTTTTACTGGGAATGATGTTATATCCATGAAGAAATGCCCCAGTAAAGAAAATCAGAACAAGCAACCTGATCTTTGAGTTTTACTAGATGACCTTGCAGCCTGGAGGGTTGGACTAGATAGCCTTTAAAAGCTCCATTTCATCAAATTAGTCATATGATTCGATGATCCTGTCTCACCTTTTGTGTCACAGACATGCCTGTGGTCACAGATATCATATATCAAGACAAACCAGCCACAGGGTGCTTTGTTCCAGATCTTCAGGCCACTGAAGAATAAAGAACTGGTGAGATTTCTTCTCTTCTGTCATCTTTGATCAGATTTTAACTCTTCCCTATAGTGGGACCTGCATTAAATTCTTTCTAGTCATGCCTCTGTCGCATTTTTCTATTCTGAGAAGCTACAAATATTTAAAGTTTTTAAATTACAAGAAACCACCTTTTCTGTTTCAAGTCTTTCCTATGCTTTGTGATTAACAGGTCTCATGATGAGACTTCTCAATATGCCACTTTTAGGAGTTTCCAGAGAGATTCACTTTGATTCAAAATTATGACAGCAGCAGTATTGTATGAGCACTATTTTCTGAGAACAGACACTGCTAAATATTCTGCAAAGGAAGATTATGACATGCAGATGAGTTGTGTCTTGTTCCCAGCTTCAAGCAAGAACCAAAGTACATATATCCTGCAGGCTTTGTACCTTACATTGTTTTTGTTTGTGTGTATACATAGCCATCTTATATAGGTGTATATATATATATTCATATATATAAGCTTATATATGAAGCATCTCAGATTATCACATGCAATATTAAGCAAAATAATACAAAAATACTGTATCAATTCCCTCTTTATCCAATGAAATAGCAAAATAAACCAAGCAATTAAAATCAGAAAAGAAGTTCCCAAATTCACAGTCATCATCGTGCTCTCTCTCTTCCAAGTAAGAAAATGAAACAGGGAAGGAAAACATACAAACTATACAACTGAAGTGCTGGATTTGTCTTCTGCCCAATGCAGAAGCTCAGGTTTTCCATGAAGGCTGAGCAGAAACTTCCTGAGGAGATGCCATGAACTGATTATCTTCACAGCATACAGGATGGATTCCAGCTCTAGGCACAGCAGACCCTGCTCAGCATCTCACACTGTGGTTTAAGATGGCCCACAAGACTGATAAGAAGGGGAAAAAATTAGAACATGATAACAGCTTAGGCTCAGGATGGAAACATCTATTTGCCATCAAGATGGCATGTTTAAACAAAGTGAAGTAATACATTCAAGGACATTTCTTAGGGTATTTCTTGGCAATAATCTCTCTGTTTGCACCTCAAATGCTCTGCTTTATTTCAGCAGCAGTGGACACCAACTATCTCAAATATTCCAATATTCAACTTCTTAAGGACAGCAATAAACAGCAATTACTTGGCTGTAAATAAAAAAAACTTTTGACAGCAAACTAGGATTGTGTCTTACTGTCTAATAAAAAAAAGTTAACGGTGTTTGCTTTCTGTTATTAATTTTACTGCAGCTAAAGTGGAAGCAATTAGTTTGTTGCTTGGTAGCTAGAAAAGATAAAAAGTTTTAAGCATTCTCCTGCTGCCAACTTTGTTAATTTCTGAAGTCTTTATCTATAACAAATAACGTTCAGTGGCAGCATACGTTTTTTAAGAAGGAAGATTTTTACAAAATTGGAGGCCTGAGTGCTACTTGATATAAAAAACCTGCTTGACTGTTACAAAATTCTTGACACTAGGCATGATGAATTTCTTCTTGAAATTCTGCTCTTCTTTTTTAACTTCAGTTTTGAGACTCTTTAGCAGGAGAAACACCATCCTGGCTCTAAAATGTAACTTCACCGACCTTCATTATATGGTAAAGGATTACAATTTCTACCAGGTTGTTGGCCCAGTTTCAAAATCTTTGCTTTTTCTTTGGTAGCATGTTGAATGCCACTAGCCGCCATAACCTGATAAAACTTCAATTTGCTCATAATTCCTGAAGCCTCCAGCAACAATATCAGTGTGTACTCATGTGGGAAAGCCTTGCTGTTGTTATCAGGTCTCTCTGTTAACAACAGAAATGCTGTCACATCATATCTGTTCCCTCCTTAATCCTGTGGATTTCAAGAGCCTGGGAGTTATACCTCACATCCATCTACATTGTGGCATATCAGCCTAAATGCATCACATCTTCTCTGCCTTGTCCTTGATTCTGCACATTTTGTGGGGGATATGTGTCAGTCACCAGGGCAAGTCATGTACACCACTGTAAGCAAGGACGAGAAGACTGAAAACAGCTTGTAACTACAATTTGTCTGGATTACCATCAAGTGCCGTGGCAATCCTTGAGCTTTCAGTACAGGACTTGTGAAGTACCTGCAGTCCTAGACTCTCCTCACCAGAAGGGCAGTGCCACTCAGTCTGTGCTCTCTACAGCTTAGAAATGTATGGGAAATATCACTGGAACCAGTACAAATGGCATGTGGAGCGAAGATCAATAAGATCCTTCTAAAGATCATCTCTACCTGCACGTGACTCACAAACCAACCAAAATTTTTCAACACACCTTCTCTTTCTCCAGGAAAATGATTATTTTTCACCTGATAGCTATGATTGTTGTGATTCCTAGTAACTGTTAGGGCCCTGGTTTGGACAAGTCCAACTAAATCAAGTTATTTTCCTAAAAAGAAAGATGACAGTTTGATCAGCAGCCAGGTAGGAGATGTACAGCTTAGAGTCCGCAGCAGTGAGCTGAATCTGGAATGAAGCATGAGGCAAATATTCAGGAAGTTGAGAAGGAAGCTGATGTCCAGACAAATGGGAATTAGAAATCAGAAGTTGGAAGCAATGATCCAAAATCTAAGACATTTTAGAAATTTCTGTGCTGAATAAGGCCCTAGATGTGAGAGAAGAGAGCTGGTCCTCAAACCACTGAGAGAGAGACCTGTGCTGTGTTGGTCAATTACTATTGGTCAACACTGTTAAGAAACAGAAATTTCTATATGTTGATCAGACCATGACTTTTTACAAGGTAACTGCAATCTTTAAAAGAAGGAATGATCCAGCATGGCTTGATAGATATTAAAACTTGGCAATATTCAACAATGGGAGTAAGATTTCCTTATTTTAAGATAGAACCTGTGATAAGAGCATGGAATTCCGTTTTAGTTGTTTATAGCTATGTTGCTCAATGCAGGTGATTGTTGAAACAGAATTGTGGAATGCTAGTATATAAAAAAATCAGATACCTGCTTCAAAATGTAGAATTTTTCATTAACAAATCTTCCATCTACCAACACCATCAAAAATTTAAAATTATTTATGTAGGTATTCACAGAAAGAGAAATTGCAGAACTACACAGTACTGTTAAGCACATGGGTTTTTTTTTTCCTTTAGCTGCTTGAACATATTGCTTCAGAATTTAGAAGTTTGCCTCTAAAAGTTTATTCTGGTAGTGACTTGGCTTGCTACACCTTAAAAGTAAATGATGTAAATTTATTTGCTCTTTGTGTCAGTCTCATGCTAATAATTTAAAATGGAGAAGTTTGGATTCAACCAGAGATGAAATTTTATTCACAAAATCATTTCTCAACATGTCCTCTGATCCCTAATTTTGGAATAGGATCCTTTTCCTGTCTTGTGTGTTTTAGCTGGAAAATCATTGAGATTAGGACCCAGGTTTTCAGTGTTACATTTCTTTTGTTATTTCATTATTTGCACTAATACGTTTGTTTCAGCATTACATCACACAGTACTTAAAAACTACATAAATTATGCAATTTGGTTTTCTCACTGCCTCCATAACATGTTTTATTCATATTTGTATGCAGTGTCCTGTTTTATTTCTTCATTCGGAAGAATTAGAATATTTGTATTTATTTATTTTATTCCATTTTCTTTGAGAAAGTAACAACAGTAAAACTCTGGACCAAATAGACACCAGAAGAGTCTAATAACTGGTGCCAAATTATTGAGGAATACAACATATGTACCTTTTCTGAAATACAGTATATAATGTGTTTACTGCACACAAATGTAAGTCCATTTATTGAATATGCATTTCCTGCCCCCTTTCCTTCTTGCATCCCTTAAAAACATGTAAGAAATTGTCCTGGGTTGCAGTGTAGGATGTACACAAAGTATTTATTCTATCACCATCTTCATGAACTGTTAAACAAGTGGGGTAGTGCTCTACTGTTTCCAAGCCCCTGCCTTTGGGGTGTCTTCTGCTAATGGCCCATTAACGCCTGGCCCGTGACTCACAGGTAACTCCCTCCAGGAGTTATCTCTGTTTAATGGGTCATCAAGGACCCACTTCACACTCATCATCCCATTGTGAGATGCTCTGCCCAGGGGGAGGAGCCAAGCATTCTTACCTGGATATAAGCTGGTATGTGGGACAGTGCAAGCAGCACTTACCTACTGGATTCCCAGAGAAGCAGCACTACCAGACCTTTCTACAGGATCACTGCTTCAGGAAGAGCACCTCACCTGGACTGCTTCCACCATCCTGCTCACGTTGTATTCTGACTCTGTCAGTGGTCCTTTGTGTTATTGCATTTTTTTTTTTTAACCTTTTTACCTTTCTTCTTATTAAATTGTATCTTTGACTTGGAGCCTCTCGCTCGTTTTGTTTTTCAAACCATGACAGAAATGTAGTTTGCTATTTTGACTCCTATCTACTCCCTCAAGAACATCACCACAAGTGTTCTGTGGGCCTTCTTTATGCCTGACAGAGAAAGTCAGCTTGCAGGGAAATGTAACCACAAGACCAGCTAGCAGCCTGTGACAAAGAGGATCTGTTTTCTTTGTTCTTTTTCTGCTTTCCACTTCAAGAAGAGGAGTTCAGATTGACTGTGTTTTGCAAGACTAGTCCTTCCATTAAGCCTTGTCAGAGGAGAAAATGGGAGGGAGGCATAATAAGTCTTACCATCTACAGTGGACAGAGAAGAGAGGGGAGGGCTGCTGAAGTGTAAAGGGAAACTTACTGTGCCTGAGACATGATGGAAGCTCTGCAAGTGGGAAATGTCTGTTATAATCCAGGAAATCATATGGTTATGTGGAAAAGAGTCTGCTAACAAGAACTTGCCCTGCAAAAGCACAGTGAGAAGGGAAAGTGATTTTTTTGCAGTTTTACTGTTGATTAGTTAAATTTTTATGTCATTTATTTTAAGCTTGTAGAAATATTATTTCTAGCTACATAATTATCATAACTTCACAGAGTGAAGAGTTCTTTATGAAGCCCTTGAATCAACAAAATGTGGTACAGTAAATCTATTCCTTTGTCACAGATACACACTAAATGATACATATTTTCTATCTGTCAATTATGGGAGGAGTTTATACATATTTTTTGTAAGAATGAAAGGGCAAAAATTAGATTACTGCATTTTCATGTTCCAAATTATTTCTCAATGTGGTAAAAATAGTTTCTACTAGACATTGGGATAATACACCAGATTTAGGCCATCACTATACATTTCACTATGCTTTTTTTCACTGTGGCTATCTAACTGTCTTTCTCTAGTGTGATAATCTATTGGTTAACAGGAAAAATATATACAGTTTGAAAACTGGATAGTCTCTGTGTGGTTTCTTAAAAGATAATAGCTCACTCATTATATCTTCCAAAGTTATCATATTATTTTTATATTTCTCTTTGCTTTCCTTAGTGCACACACTCCCAAAGATAGCATAGCTGTGTGTGTAGACACACTTCTCATAATTATTAGACAAAGTATAGAATAATCAAATTTGTGTGATAGAGTGGTCAGAAACACAGACCAACTAAAAGTCATATATCTAGGATATATAATTCCCATAATTTTTACATCTGTATCAGCTGATTATCTCTAGTACATGGATCTTTATACTGCCATCCATTGCCACTGAAGAATTATGACTTCACTAGCACAAAACCAAAAAGTATACATCAGATACAGAGTATTTTATTGGAAACCAGCAAATGTGAATATCCTGAGCATCGGGGTAATAATTTCTTTATGCATTCAGTATGCTTTCAAGGAAACAGTTCATTAGAATCAGAATATAAAAAATTCTCTCTACTATTGAGTTTTACCATCACTTTCTCTTGGTTTTGTTGTTGTTCTTGTTTAATACTAAAAGATGGCATTTTTATTAAGAAGGCCAAGTCTGTGTAGCATGAAATGTACTGAACCGTCAAGTAAAAGAACAACTACTGTGGCTAAGGAAGTGAATTCATTTCTGATTGCTCAACAGGCTTTCTGTATCACTCAATAATAGGTACCTTCAACATTTGCAAGTCAACAAGTCAAAGAAACATGTTATTCCTTTCCAGGAGTGAATTTGTCAGAAATTCACTAGGCAATTTGCAAATATATTGCTACTTCTGCTCAGGATCTTTCGTATGTGCATTATTTGGGCGTAATTCAGGTATTGCCTATGATTTGGGGAGACATGGGATTGAAGAGTAACTGGAATGCTGGCATAGTCTCAGATTTTTTTCTCTACTGTAAGGCCTCTATTTGGTAACAAGTCTTCTTATCTCAGCCCTGTTACCCCTGGCAAATGCAAAGGATATGTGTTGGTCCCACTACTGTACAGTGTCACAGAAATCTGCTTTGACCTTGAAATAAAATGCCAAAATCTCATCTCCTTCCATCCAGGAGAAATGGGATCATGAAACTGAGAGAAGAAAGAAATCAAATATTTTGAAAGTGAGCTCCAAAAAACCAGATCTCTTAATTAATGAGCTGGGGTAGCAGGGGTGATCTCAAGCACTAATTTAAGTTGTAAACACTCAGCTAGGTGAATGATAGGCAATCCAAGTGAGGACACTACTCCTAATGTCATTTTTCTGTCATTGTAAAAGCTTGGATTTGTGCAGCCTGGTGAATGAATTTTCTTGGGATCACCAGACTTTGCCGAGGACACATCCAGAGGTTTAACAGCAGGAAATGCTTAATTCCTCCCAGCAGGCAAAAGAACTCTACATAAGGAAAAAAATGATTATTTACCTTGTGAGTATACTTAAATGTGAAAATCCAATAGTACTTACTCTCTGAAAGGAAGGATAACTTTGCTAGCACTGCCATAATTACTATGCTTTCAGGAACTTAGGCATGTTTTATCTAAATATGGATTAACAACTTTCTTTGTTAGTCACAGGCATTTGCATACAAAAACAACCATAAAAATGCCACTCTTTTGCTCACAAGTAAGGGAATAATGACCAGCAAACAAAATAGAAGCTGCAGTTTTAACATAGATTTTATTAACTCTGAGCAGATAAGATTTTGAAAGCTGTAGATACTGGAGTCTGAAAGCAGTGTATGGCACAGCTAATCTAAAATGTGCCAACAGCACTGATGACTCAAAGTCAGCTGGGTTCATTTGCTGGTAAGCGACAGCCTGTTTGTGGCAGGCACATGGAGGGAGGTGAACGTGTCAGCAAAAATCAGAGAGACTATATCTTGATTTGGAAGAGAGATCAGTAGCATATTTGACATAGGGAATTTGGGAATGGTTAATATCAGCTAGTTTTGCTTTTACTTTTGTGGCTGGTGCAGGAACTTTTTTTCTAGTTCCAGTAGTTGCAGATAATACTACATGGGTGAAGAGTGGGAAGGTCACACATGGGGAAATCGCCATGGATAATTAACTCAAATATTTCTTAGCTGGGCTGTACAAGCTCTCATCAAGGACTCCCGGTGATGTAGCTACAGGAGAGGACAGAAAGCACAAAAGCTTACTCAATTTAGGTTTGTGCTTTGGCTTTCTTTGGGGAAAAAAAATAATGCAGAAAGGATGACCAGTCCCTTATCGTGAAAGTTAACTTTAATTCTTTTAAATTTTTCTCCCAAGCTGGACTCAGTGAGAGAGCTGGGAAAAAGCTGACAACAAATGTGTCACAGCATACTATTTACTGCATCAGCTGTAACAGTGATGTAGCTTGCATCCTTCTTTCACCTATTAATCAGAACTATCAGGTGAGATAGTGGAGAAGTCTTACTTGAGAAAAAAACAAACCTATGCATATTATTGTATATTATCTGCTTCAGTTTGCAAATAGGTAGGACAAATTAACTACAAAGTCCTAACAGTTTCTGTACTGTTTTTATCTTTCCCTCCACACACCACTGGTAACAAAAAGAAGGGAGAAAAGAACCCAGAAGCAACGATAACAGCACCAAAGAACCAAACCAAGCCAAAAAAGAGCCATCCAAGGAGCAGGAAAAAAGCAAGGAAAATTACTGAATTTAGTTGTTATTTCACTTACACAGTTTTGTAAATCTGTCATAACTATAGCTGAGGTGGAAATGCTAAAAAAGGATCCATTTAAAATTGTTTTTTAGAATGCACATCACATCTGAGCTCAAAATATACCACACATAAAAGATCAAAATTAGGACACTATGTAGCTGGATTATATTTGTTAAAGCTGGAGTTATACTGTGTAAGTGCATACCCCGATACATATTCATGTGGGGTACTTTGCAATTAAACTTTTCAAATTCAGTATTCAAATGGTAGTTTTTCTAAAATATTTTTTTTTTACTTCTAAAATCTCATACATCCATCAGGAAAGCTTTAAGCTAATAAACAGAATCACAACCTACAATAAAAGATTTTCAGTTCTGTAGGACATTCAAATGAAAAGTATGATCCTTACTGTCTTGATAAGGTTATATCTGTCATAATTGTTACTTTGTGCCAGTCTAGAATGTTTTAAATATACTTTCAGGTATAATACAAAAATAGCCCTACATGGATATATCAAAAGTATAACTCAAATCCAGTAAATATAAATTGTCTTTTTTGCTATAAGGAATGACACCTTGTTTGAAGTAGAACTAAAAATCAGCGCTCTGTGTTTTCTTTTTGAGTTTTCTCTAACACGTAATATGTACTAGATTCATGTAAAGATTTTTTTTCAGAAGTGGGCTTTTGGAAATTATATTTAAGATAAACAATCAACTGAGAAGAACTTAAAAATACTTCTTTTTAAAAAACTAACCTCAGGGCACATATCATTAATGGCAATGGTAAATAAAAAAATCATTTATTTATTGTCTTGGCCTTGCCAATAATCACAAAATAAAGTAATGGAAGTATCTTATTGAATTATAAGCACTATTCTGAAGACAATATATTTTTAAACTTTTTTTTTTCAAGGAATTAAGGTTCTGTAAAACTTTTGCCTGTAAAGAGAGTGTTATAAATGAGACAGCCAGATTTGCAAAAATAAAATAAAAAACCAGAATTTATTTTTCACATAACAACAAACATGGAAAACCACGATAAAAAGGCAGCTCCGATCCCGGGTCGGCAACTGGGTGAACGTATGGACAAGTCTCTATCACACTTGTCCTCCCTCGTTCACGAATCCCATCACCAAGAGTCCAGTTTTTATACAGTTTATTTTCCCCAAGGCTAGATCTTCTGTCCTCTATTCTGGGATGATGTATTCTTCAGATTTTTTTTTGAGACAGTCCCCCTTCTGAACAGGTTCCTGGGCAGAGTCCTGTGAGTCGATTATTTTTCCAGGAAGGCTGCATCGGGTGGGTCGAGTCCTTGAGTCTTATCTGGTTCCGCTCATCCTTGATTAATCATTGTCAATAGCCCAACTCCAGGGCTGGGAACATTCTTTCAGATGTTGACTTCCATTATTCTCTTGCTGAAGACACCCAACCTGGAATGCAAGCCTAGTTTTCCCGGGACTGGTGCTTATTCATAATTTATTTATATTTTATTTCAGCACAAATTATCAAATGGAGTGCATTCCCTATAACAGAGAGTTTATTGAGCAAAGACATGGGACTTGGACACTCTTTTTCTGAAAGTCATATATGAAAGTCCTTCCACTACCAGCTGCAGTTTTCCATCTCGGGCTTTCACACAGTGCTGTTAGCTTGCAGTGAGAGAAATAGGAAAAAGAACAAATTTCTGGAGTTTAATAAGTTGGATGGATCAATACATGGACTGAAAGCCATTTGGGTAAATTTATCTCCTATCCCTGCAACTACTTAATGTATGAATAACATTGGGGGTTTGCTCCATTTAACCAGAAGGGTAGATAACACTGAAATTATATAAACTTAGATAAGGCAAATTGTTAAAAAAAAAAGTCATATTTTAAATCCAGACCAATAACCCTTTACTATCTGGGTCATATCTTGAACAGATCTGATTAAATGAGTGTTTTTTGTTACTTTTCTGGGGTAACCTGAAAATTCTGTTGGTTTTGTTTTTTTTTTTAATTTATGTAACATGAAAATTTCTGCAAAGTACTTTGGTAAAATCATTAACCTTCCTGTTACATTGGGCTCTGGAAGATTTTATCATTTTATCTGTGTAATATAATAGCAAGGAGCCTGCCATCATCTGTGGACACAGTACTGTAAAAAGTGAAATTGTACGGTATTACTAAAGTAATATTCCATTCTATTACCTAAGACTTAAATCAGCATGATAATGCAAGTCACTGATATGAACTCCAGAGGAAAGGCAAACTGAAAAGTACTACTCTACTTTTTCATTCAGGACACAATTCCAAGAGCCTTGCTGCCCTTCCACAGCTCATCAATGTTGGCTCTAGGAGCTCCCAGGCAACATCAGGGTAACCCCTGAAGAGGCACAAGGCAAGGAAGTGTTTTTCAACATTGAAACTGTCCTCTCCCATCTTTGTCTTTAACAATAAACTCAATTTCATTGCATCCTCTCAAAATATCCTCCCTGCATATTTTTGTAGAAAAAACACATGTTTCTGTACATTTCCCTTTAAAGCAAAAAACTGGTGAATTTATGGCTAATCTTACTGGACCTCTTTTTCCTTTGTTCATTTACTTGCTTCTGAAGGAAAAGAGATACCACTCTTTTGCAGAGCATATTCTGTTCTGGATTGTTCTATGTATCTCCACATCCCTGTTTAATGTTGCTCCTTCTTGTGAAGTCAAAAGCCTTTTTTTTTTTTTTTTTTTCCAGATTGTTGGGGGTTAGATTTCTTTCCTTTTGTTCCTTTTTACTTAAGGATTTTTTTTTCTCATAAGTTGCTAGGAAATAGTAACAACTAGGTACTTAAGAAAACAAAAGAAAGGATCAAGCTCAGGGGAGGAGGGCATCTGGTTGCACTTCTCTTATATGGGAGTTTCTCTCTGAGGGCAAGAGATACCACAAGATTTGGGCAGGTAAAAGATAGAGCTGGGGCAGCTGCTGGCTCTCTCTCTTTCAGCTTCAGAGGAGGATGGTTGGAGCTACTGCCTGGGAGAGGGAATTCTGCTGCCGGACCCCAGCCCAGAGCTGCTTCTTCCACAGTGGGGTGAGCCTCTGCTTGTAGGAGCAGATACTGAACCAGGACCTTGTTAACACCTGCCTCACTAGAAGAGGGACCCGTCCCCATCCGCTGGGGCGCCCACGGCCCCGGGCTCTCCCCTCTCCGCCCTGCTCAGAGCTGGGCTGGGCTCCCCCCGCCCGCCCACAGCGCCCCCTGCAGCCGCGGGGGAATCCCCGCACCCGCCCTGCCCGCCGGGAGCCACCAGCGCCCCCGCTGGCCGCGACCGGAACTGCACTGACAGGGAAACGCCCGGCCGAGAAGGGGTCACGGGGCTCCCGGTGCTGCTTGTGCTCAGTGCCAGAGGTGGTGTGTGTGTTGGCTTTATTACACATACCAGTAAAGGACTGTTATTCCTATCCTCATTCGTAGGGAAGATGGTTATATTTTCCATTCCAACGGAGGTTCCTGCCTTCCTTAGCAGATACTTGTCTTTCAAACCAAGACACAGATACAGAAAAATTGTTTCCTTCTGAAATACAGGAGAGAGGGAGGGATGTAAGAAAGGAGAGAGGTGAGGGAAGGCAGTAAAAGAAAGAGCGCAGTCCCTTGATTTCTTTTCTAGAGCAAGTGCTGAACAAATCCTCCTGTATGGGAGGTTGGAATGGATTGTAGAAGGTGGGAGAAGTCTGGATGGGGAACCATTAAAAACCAGGACAAAGAAGGAAGAGCATGTCAACAAGCTGAGCAAAGGCAAAACTGAACTAAATGGTCTCCACACAGAGATGGAAATCCAGAGCAAACCATCAGATTCTCAATAACATGTAGATCATGGCCCTGACAAAAAGTGTCAAAAGAATGTCCAAAAAGAACAATAAGCAGCAGGTGAGATGAAGCTTGTTCTAGCAAATATGAAACTGGTCACAAAGCAAAGTTGATTTTTTAAACCATATTTACTCTGAACGTGATAAAATCAGGAAAGATGTGAAAAATAGTGGAAGTGAGGAGTCTGTGGAGCGTGCCCTCATTGCATCTCTTCTTGGTGACCACATGGTATTGCAAAATTGGCACAAGCCATGACTCAGTGTTCAAAAATCATAATTATTATCAGATATAACAGGAAATATAATAATAAAGGGAATAAGGATGGAGTTACCAAAGGCAATGAATGTGGTTTTAGGTTTAAAGATGGTTCAGCTCTTGACTAGCTAGGCTGTACAGCCATCATGTGTGAGAGTTTAAGACACCCTATATGCATTGCAGGCCTGGAAAAATTTAAAAAAAATAAAAAAGTCCATGCTATTGAAAAGCGAATGGATTGTACACTTGTAATTTTTTTTTTGTAAGAGCTGTAAAGCCTATGTGAAATTCCTCACAAAAGTAAAGGCTGGAAATTCAGTTAATGTATTTGATTAAATTAGTGTCTCATGCTTAAGATAAAAAGGCACAAAAAAGAGAAATGCTGTATTTTTATAGTACAGAATGTATGCAAGAAAGTGGGACACCTTTTACCTCAGCAGTTAGCACCAAGAGCTAGCTGAGAGGATAGAAAGAGAAGTCAAAAAAGACAGAACATAGAGGAGATTATTGTCTCGACTGTATTCAGCTCTTTATGAACAGAAAGTTCATGAGCTATTTTTACACCATGAGCAACTGTGAGGGCTACTGTTTTATTAGTCAGCTTTTGAAAGAAAAGATGGACATCCAGTTACTCACCCAGTGAGCCAGATTCATGTGTACAGAACTCCCCAGAATGAGTATGCATTTCATAGAATAATTTTTTTACCTGTGAAACTCATCAGCCTTCTCCAGGCATAGTGATAGGATTCCAGCAAAGATTATTTTTCTAATTTTCTTCACACTACAGAAAATCAAAATTCTGTATCATCTTCCATTATGAGATAGAGACCATACTGCTGGAGGATAAAATCCTCTAATGGCATGGAACAGTGGAAAGCAAAGGAAGAGCTTTGCAATGAAGAAAGAACTATTATTCTTGCCAAAAAAATGTGAAAACATTGCACTATTTACACTGGACTGAGCTTATGATGGCTTGTTGTGTATTCCATGAGGAAGACAAGGATTAAAATGTGAACATGGATCAGTGCATAGTTCTCTTCCAGGCTATTAAACTGGTCTACACTTGCATGACTATATATGTATTTATGTTCTTCAGGTCTAAGTTTGTTGGTTTCCTATCAACTGAAAAACTACTACCAGAAGAAAATTAATTAGAAACCCTTTATTTGGTAGGGTATTCATCATATTCATTCATCAAATATATTGTGAAAAAGGAAAATATCCAAATCCATCAAGTTTTACTGGATTCTAGATTTCAAATACATAGATGATCAATGATCGAACACTTTTCAGAAGAATATGTTGGTGCTTGGTAACATACATACCATTATGTCCCTTGGGAGAATTTCCGAAATCCTGCAGGGCTTTCAATTAAGGACATTTCAAGGGCAGTTCTCGACCTAATTCTTTCTAAATTACAGTGACATGGCAACATATAAATTGGTCTCTTCTCTGTCACCTAGATATGATGCTACTTCTCTCACTGTTTTCAAGCCCAGCCAGTGATGAAGCTTGCTGTAAAGGCCTGGTAAGGAGTACTGCCTACACTGGCAGAGATGGTCACAGATCAGCACAGACAGGAGAATAGTGCCTTTGCAGGCACACACATAAACATAAAGTTCTCAGGCCAGCACGGCCTGACCTTGTTCTTACCAGCAAATAAGACCCAAAATTCACTGGATCTCAGGGATGCACACAGTGAACAAGTTCACACAGCTGTCTTCAGCAGCTGGTTCTCAGAGCTGTGGTATTGCCACTGCCTGCGTTCCAGGTTCCTGGTTTCTGTGGCAGTTTACCCCTAAAACAGCATTTACCCCATAACCATCCCTCAGCCCTACTAAGACATTAATCCACTTCTGAGTTCATTAGCTGAGCACGTCTGCATATGCACATATACAGGAGACACACATACGAAATTGTATGAAAAAAGGTAATAAAATAAGAACTGTGGTGATCAAGTGAAGGCCTTGACTAATCAGTTCCTTTTTACCTCAATTTTCTGTCTTCTCAGTGGTGGTCCTCACTGTTCCGTACTTATTATTTTCTTTCTTGAACTTTAATCTTTCCTCCAAAGCTCTCCTAAATGCTCTGTATATGCTCACAATACCTTGCTTTAAGGAACAGTAAGCGTTATACCTCCCCAGAATATTTCAAAATATTTCCTGAAGTTTTTCTATTTTATGGCACTCATACCAATAGCCTAAAATAATCTTTTTTCCTTCCTTCTGTCAATTGACAAGTGTTGGCTGAAGCCCTTCTAAGTCTGACATTTCTGCAATGAGAGATTGCTCTGTGCATTATGGACTTCTTGCAGTCTTCACCACCCACTGTCAGTTAGGATCTGTGCATCTGAGCATTTAAATTAGCCATATTCCTGTTCTTTTTAGGGTAGGAGATAAAATTGTCAATATAGTACTCCTGTGGCAGATCCTGTGTCAAAGACGTTTCCTCTTGTAGGTGCATGTATTTGTTCAGGGACCACCCACCCTCTGAGGCTGGGTAACATTCTTTAAATCTGGCCATGCAGAAATCAGCTGGAAGACATCCATCACTTTCATTGGAGTCAGACTTTCACTCCTGGTGTTTTATTGCAAAAGATGATGCATGCATTTAAAAAAAACCCCAAACCTCAGTAGTCTCTTGGCCCCTTGGGGAGGAATGTAACAATAAAGTTGAGACAAGCCAAATATGCATCACTGAGCCATCCAAGCACAAACATACACTAAGTCAAGGAAGTCTCTTATTAGTTCTCTGACCTGAGAGGAGAAGTCATCAGCCACACTCATTCCAATTTGTTTGAAATATGCATGTAGTTTTACACCTAGGTGTGCCCACTTGAAGCAGATACAGAATTTAGTGTCTCTGAGATTTGATGTAGGCTCCTTTCATATACGAGAAGGGTGAAAACTCTAGGCTATGGGCTTGTCTTTGAATGTGAGCACACCATGCTGCAAGATGTGTGGCCCTAACTCAGGCATAGCTAACACTGTAGCATTTCAGTGCAGGTTGCATCTGTCAGAAGCTCTAAATTAAAATGAGAGAGACTGCTGATTTTTATCCATCCTGCTGTGGTAAGGGAGAATAAAAGGGCATGGTCTGTATGACAAGAACATGCACTCTACCAAGCAGCAGACAGTGTAAATGACAGAAACTGTGGGGGGCTTTAGTAAAATACTAAATCATATGCATGCATTATTAAAAAAAAAAAAAAAAAAAAAAAAAAAAGAAGGGAAAACAGGCAACCAGTTGAACACAAAATAAAAATAAATAGATAATATGGAGAGAGGTGAAGAGATCTATTCAGCAACAAAAACACGACAATTTTGCATCCATTCTCAAATCTTTTTGTAGGTCAAACAAAGCTCTAGTGAAAGCCACAGTCCAGTAATTGCCTTGATTATTTTAATCTGAGCTTTTTCAGATCATGTGACATGACTAATTTTCAGGTCTGTCCCTGTTTTTATTTGCTACTAATCCCCACATCCACACATTTTCAGCTCCTGAAGATTGACTACTTGCCAATAAAAATGGAGGAGTTAATAGCAAGAATAATCAACAAAGTCAAGCAGGACTTACAAAATCTCTGCTGTCTATTAAGGATGACAGAAAACCTATTAAAGAATGTGACTGATAAACCATGTCATTATCATTTTCAGGTACTTGTGGTCAAGTTGGAAGGAATAAAATAACTGTTTGAGAGCATGAGAAGAGGGACATACTGACATGCTGCTTATTGTATCCTATGGAAGACTCAATGACAATCAGATTCTGACATTATTTGTGCAGTTATTTATAGAATAGAATAATTTTAAGTTGGAAGGGACCTACAATGACCATGTAATGATACTGAGTAAGAGCTCTGCCTGTTTTCAGTGTATACTGTAGTGAATTATTTCTCTGGCTAAGGACTTTGGAGGCAAATGGAAAGAGTCATATGTTAGAGTATTACAACATAACTGAAACTGATATATGCAAATTTAGGAGCCGTCAACATCTGCATGGCTATGTGTCCTATGAAAAGACTTTGGGGACTACTCCTCTTTTGGTTTTCTTAATGTTATTCACTAATGCAATTAGTTAGGAATTCATTTTCTAGTGTCCGCTAATATTTAAAATTAGAAAGCATTGACTACAGCTGTTTTTTGCAAAGGCAAGTTAAGTCTGTTACAGTGGAAAATCTTGTTTCTTTTTAACAATTTACTGATAAAAGAATCAGAAAACTCATGATTTTCAGAGCTGTCAAGTGTTATTTCACTCACCATCAGGTCTCCTGTAGCTTTCCCTGTTCACCTGGTGCTGCATTGGCAGTCAGCTGAGCCTGAGCTCACATCAGCAGACAGAGGTTGATGGCACAGCTGTACCTCGTGGTCTCAGCTGTTCTGAGCTATCAACAAAATATTTCCTAAGCTGTGTGTTCTATTTCTGGAATTCATGATATAAAAACTTTTTCTTTCTTTTTTTTTTTTTTTTTTTTTACTTTTTAAAACTTTTTTTTTTTGGGGGGGTGTGCAATTTAATTATCTAAAACAGACTGTATCTGTTGTCATATCTTATATGTATTTGTATGATATATCTTTTCAAGTTATTATAGTATTCTTCTCTGGGATTTTGGTTGTTTGGATTTTGTTTATTTGTTTATCTTGTTGAATTAATATTCTCTCATTTCCTGCATGTATCCAGCATCAACAATGCTTGAGATCCTACCCATTTGCTGCTAAAGTCAAACAGAGGTAAAAAACCTAGATGAGTGACTAGAATATGAGTATAGGGAATTCAATTAAGAGACTGCTGTTTGACTCTGAAATATTCAATTAATATATCCTTTCCAATCCCTCCTAATAAATTCTTCCCAATGTGCTTACATGGTGTCAGGAAAGGAAATGTTGTTCCTCTAATCAAGAGGGTGAAAAAAAGTGTTTACATATTTATATATATATTTTTTTACATAAGTGTAAAAATACAAAATATGTTCAGCAAACCTACTTTTCAGTACATATTCTCTAAAGAGAAACAATGCACCAATTCAATAAATTAAGTCAGGTGGAATCATACTTCAGCATCTGATCTCTGACTGTATCTACCTGTTTCAAGGATAAATTACAGAATTAGCATGCATAAATTTCTCTCATTTTTTGTCATGTAATGACAGGCTTATTTGAAAACTTAAAGAAATATCTCTGATCATTGCAGGCTTTTCAGTAATGAAATTGTTATACTGGGCAAAACTGACAACTGTATTCCAAATGGTGGTATCCTGAAAAGAATCTGCCTTTGTTTGCCTCTAGATGTAGATAGGTCGTATTCTTGCCACCTGTTTTTTGAGATGTTTTCTCAGTAGTGCAAAAATATATCAAAATAGTTTAAAAATATGACAAAGAAATCTACTCTGAAGAAGAGATATCTTGTAGTCAGAAACCTCTGGAGTAAAGACCAACAAATATGGTAAACATTAATATGACACTCACATGTCTAATATATAATAGCTTCATTGTTAAGGGGTGTGCTGTAGAGAACTACACCCTTTTGGGTCACAATAAGGCTATCTAGACATTTCTATACATCAATTGCCAAAGGATTTCATAAAGCATGCAATATCCAATGAAGAGTGCCTTTGGATACAATGTTTTTCATCTAATTTCTAAGGAAAGAGGTATTTCCTTCCTGGTTTCATTTGGGTTTTGGGTGATGCTCATTACAGGCATCACTTTTTCTGACATCCTTTCTCTGGGTTCTCTGTGGAATATGTTAAATCTGCTTCTGAAACTCACTAATGTGATAGGTTTTTAATATATAACTTAATGTGATACCAATGTCCAGATTTTAAATCAGTCCAGAGATAAGCTGAATGGACTTTCTCTTTCATATCTACTTTGTCAGTCTCACCACCAGGATAAATGCAAATGTTCTAAGTCTTTGCAAATCATACATTTCTTGAACTAACTTAGGAGGAACCCTCTCATTTTCACCACTAGAGAGGAGCAGAGCTGTACTCCTGGTACTGCTGAGTGCTCCACACCGACAACATTTCAGTGGTGACTACTGGACTCTAGCTGTAAGTTCCAGGGCTAAATAAAAAGAAAAATCTCAAGTGCAGGGATGACTTTGTGATGAACTGGATGTCACTGTAATGGACTCGGGACCAAGAGCTCTGGTGGCAATAGCATGAGGCAAGGGAGCAACAGGGAACTGATCATGGGCTTACTGTGGCCACTGAAAATAATACACTGAAGAAGTGCACCCAGAGAAAGGAAGAGACATCCACATAAAAAAGGAGTCATTAAGATACTAACAGGGTGCTCAGACAAAAGATCTAATTCACATATTTTTTAAAGGATTTTTCACAAAGCTCTATCTTTTCTGCAGTAGAATTGTACCTCTGGTTCACTGGTATTGCTGATCCCTTGTCCCAATTTTTATTCTAGGTGCTTAGAGCCCTCTGCAATTATTTCACAAAACTCTATAAAATTCATTGGGTAGGGTAAATATCAAGATGAGATTTATCTGCACTTTACAAAGTGGAAAACATGAGTGTTTAAGTCACTAATGTACTAAGAATATAACACTGAGCTCTATAATTTCTAGACCTGAGCCTAGAAACAAGTTTTTTTATTGTTATGGTCTTACCAGATACATATCAACTAAGCTGCTTCAAAAGGAAGCAGCAATCCCTCTATTCACAGGGAAACAACAACGTGTTTTTTCCAAAGCATAAAAGCATGGAAGACGAGAATTAGAAAATGTCAATGCCAGGAGCTGGTGGGTGCCAGGAAAATTAGAGTTTGCCTCTGGAGTGGTGGGCAAGATCTGCCAGGACCAGGCCACTGCCAGGGCCTGGCATCCAGGGACCAGAACAGCCAGACAGACACCAGAGACATCTCCAGGCAACAGACAACCTCATGCAAGAAAAAGGTTCAATATCAATTCAGAGGCAGGATAGGTCAGAACATCCATCGGTGTCCATCAAATAATCATCCTGGCTTGCTGAAGTTGCTTTAACAAAACTGTGATATAGTTTTTTAATTGAGTTTTTAATTTTGTTTTGATGTAATTAGGATCTCAAATGTGGTGATCTCATACAGTGACTTGAAAATAAAGAATTAAAATGATCAAATGAAGAATTTCCTAAACTTGAACAAAACATTTTGTGTTGAGTCAACAAAATATTTTATGTTGACAAAAATAATTTTTTTTCTTCAGTTTTTTGGCTCAGCTGAAATACTCAAGAAATCCATTATTATTGTCCCTAACCTTTCCCCTCTGTTTGTCAAGATAAATGCTGATGACATTTGCTAAAGTTTAAATTAAATTATATAACACATTCTGGCATACTAAGATTTGCCATTTACTTATGGCTTTCTTTCATTAATGATCACAGACATATTGGAATTACCAATTGGACATACCATGTTTACCATTTCTTGATTTATCCAAGATTTAAATCAGAAGTTTTGAGCTGTAGTAATATCTGAATCATACAGCAAAACTCAAAACCAAATGAACTTAACTTATGTTTGATTTGGGGGGTGTAGGGGGGATGTTTTTGTTTTGGTGGGTTTGGGGTTTTTTAGTACTCTAATTTGCATCATGATAACTCTTTGGGGTCCAAGTAACAAAACAAATAATACCTGGTGCTGGCAGTTTAGTCCCTAGAGCTAGTATTTCGCACTCAAACCTATGGTCCAGTACTTTTCAAGTAATTAACAAAATAACAGCAGATAATTTTATGGTTATTGCATGTTCCCTTCTATTGCTGCAGGAATTATACTGTGGGATTTTGCAATTTTCTGTACAGACTATTGGACTGAAGAATACTTACCCTGAAAGTCATGCATTAGTTGTTAGATTTAGATTATATTTAAATCAAAATATGTACATATAAGTGCCAACCAGTTTCAAAGTTTTCTGAGTTAATAAATCCCAGTATTTAAATATATTTAAGTAGTATTAGTGATTGTGAATAGTATAATATGCGATACGATTACCGCATGATCTAGTATGTGAAGAATACCTACAACCTCTTTTTCTGCTACAGCAGGCCAGCTAACCTGGGATCTATGGCATTGCCATTTTGAATCTATTTTTTTTACTGTCCTTTACCAGAGCAGTATAAAGTGTTCTAGAAGCCCTGTGGAGAATTAAGTTTCTTCAGTGATTGCACATGAGGTTAAATCTGAGACTTTTTTTGCCTTCTGACTAGAGAGAGAAGTCTTGAGACTTTGATCTCAACTTCTAACTTCTAAGAACAGGACAAGGAGAGTAGAAAGCTTTCTGCCATATGTCCTGGTTCAGGGCAAATTTTGGAGGAAACCTCTGAATGGAGTCCCTCTGGGAAACAAAATCAAACGGCCCCTCCCCCAACTGGTCTGGGACAAAATCTCCTCAGAGAAAAGTGGGAAAAAAGTATTTATTTAACAAAGTGCTCACAAGCATAAAAAAAAAAAAAAAAAAAAAAAAAAAAAAAAAAAAAAAAAAAAAAAAAAAATGAATAACATGAAACAACAAAAGCTCTCATTGCTCTGAAGAGAGATGGCAAAACTGAGAGAAGTCCCTGCCGTGGGTTAGCTCAGCTCGCTCAGTCTCTTATCAGTTCTTCCGGCACTGGAAAATGTCATCCTGGGCCCTGGTGCACCGCAGGTTTGAGATACCAATGCTCTTGTGGGTTTTCAGTCCAGAACAGGTTTAAACAGTCCCAAGAAAAACAAACAAACAAACAAACAAACAAACCAAAACCAAACCAAACCAAACCAAACCAAACCAAACCAAAAAAAAAAAAAAAAAAAAAAAAAAAAAAAAAAAAAAACCCAAACAGTTCAGGGAACTTCTCTACCTCAGCTAGTTAAAACTAACTAAAAGCACAGGACATCTCTGTCCCACTGTCTCCGTGTGCAGACAAACACAGTCCAGGGGCGGAATGTGGAATGTACGAGTTACTGCAGTTTCTGCAAACAAACTGCACACTTCTTTCTCACCCTTCGCTCTCGGAACTATTCTTAAAGGTACAGAACTTAACATTCAGCATAAACGGAACAGACAATTGGGGATCCAAGCATCAAAAAGTCACCCCAGGACACCATGATAAATCCCTTCTTTGTGGTACAAACATTTCACTAACATGCAAAATTCAAGAGAACTCAAAGTCTGTTCTTTGGCAATCTTTGTTTCCATTTGACATTTCAAATGAAACATTCATTCTGTATATGAATGGGTTTAGAAAGAAAGTTTGGCCTCTAACCTGTACTTAAATGTTTATGAACAATTTCTAAAAAAATAGTGGGAAAATTGTATCTGCAGGTATTCTCACATATCATATGAAAAATTTAATAGAGCACACATATTCATGTTCCAACATTTCACATTATCATCTCTGTATCATAAGGAGATTGTGAATGTCACCAAGTGACTGTTTATGACTTTCCTTTTTTTGATTGTGGCATATCCTATCCAAAAAAAAAAAAAAAAAAAAAAAAAAAAAAAAAATCAATTCCACATGAAGGTGTTAGTACAGTTAGTTTGCTACTAATGGGAAAATGGTATGATTTATGACACCGGTTATATAGGAGCTCATTCGCAGAGATTCATAAATGAGTTTAAATCCTGCTTTCATATTGGCTTAAAAGTCAAGAGAAAACCAATATTGTTTAATATTTCAATAAAATGTCTAATGCTTGAATAGTAAATTTCTTTTTCTGCATGGTAAAAGAGGTGGAGGAGTTGATTAGAGCAGTTTAGGGAGAAGTAACAAGAAGCAATTGCTTAACATTCAGTGGCAGAAGAGTGGAGGATGGACAAAAGAGAAAAAGCATAGCTGTGGTCAATTAGAAGATGAAATCATTATTGGGGAGGGAGGGAGAAACTGGAGCACTAAGTTTCATCATGCTCAGGCTCAACAAAGTAGCTGAAGGTGTTCTGTGCAGTGTAATTCTGTCTGAATTTTAAGAGGAATCCACCTGACACAATATTTAAGTTTGGGGCTTGTTTCATGTTTTTGAAATTTAATTTGCATCCAACGATCAACACAAGTTTCAGCAATATTGTGAATTTGCGCACCTGAGGAGATACTTTTCTTCTAAGTGGTTTGTGTCACATATACAATGTCAGCATTACAGAGAAGTCTTTAATATTGCCCAAACTATAGCTTAGGCAAAGTGCTTAATGCTCATTGCTATTTAGTCTTTCAGAATGAGGTTTTCAAAATACTATGCCCCCAGAATTTCAAAACAAATTCTGCTTAAATTCCCAGGACTGTGTTGAATGCCTACTTTTAAGTAGAGGAATCTTGGGGTCACCTCTGTTGTCCACTGTACTTACACGTATCCAAAGCCTACACTTAACTTTTCATGCTCTTTCCTAGTGTGGGTTAGTAAGGTAAATAAATCTCTAAAAATTATTTAACACACTTTTTGGTAATGTGGGTACTGAAAAACAATTGCCAAGTATATCCTTCTACATCAGCAAATACTGACATGCTGTCCTTAGCACTGTAGTGCAATTAATCTTGGCCATTTTACCTTGAAAAAATCTGTAGCAGTCATTTGGGATCTCCAGTCCATACTATCTACATATTTTGAAAATTACCTTAACAGATCTGGTTTGTTGACTCTTCTAAGTGTCAGGGCTTGAGGTTTTTTTTTGTTTTTCTATCAAATACAGAATTTCCCAGCAATATTTCTATTCGGCCTAGGGCTTGTGAATAAGGCAGGTATTTATTTTCATTCTTTGTTATTGTTTTTCAAGTTTCCAGTGTGGTCTCCAGAGTTACAAATTGGTTTTCTTTGATTTGATTTTGCTCTGCTGTGTTTTCTTTCTGAAATATTTACACCATTATAGAAACTTGGATCTGGCCTTGATTACTACCTCTTAACATGCTCAAAAGTGCTGCCTCTATACAAGGCTTTAGAGAAAAGGTACTATAAATGCCTTAAATCTTTCAAAATCTTTTGATGATTTCAAGCATCAAAAGAGGTTCTCAACATTTTTACTCCACTGAACATTCCATATTATCTACACATATTTCAAGATTTTCATTGTAAGGTCCTGCATTGCCAATATATTAATGTCTTAACAGGCATTTTCCTTTCCCAGTAGTAGGTTCTCTGTAACCAAATTTAAGCATTCGCTTCATTAATCATCATGAAATTTTAAAATAAATAAATCTTATACTAAATAAAATGTTCCACTAGTTCTTCACTGTTCTTGAAATCCTTGCTTGACATAGTATTTTGCTATAGGTGAAAAAAGACTCCAATATTCTCAGTCTCACAGTAATGATTAGTAGCTTTCCTTATCGCTGTGAAATGCCCCAGATTTATTCTAAGTCTGCTGATCTCAAATAAGGTGTTGGGCAACTCAGTCCACTGAAAGGCGGAATCCATAGCTTTTGTCACAGACTGGGTTCCAAGTGAAGGCTTCTTATCTGTCCCTTCATTGGACACATAAAAAATATACTTCCAGCCTTGTGAAATGTTTTTTGATGGTTTTTACAAATCTTCATGTAGTTGCTACTAGAAACCAGAGCTGCTGTGTATAGAAGGGCAAAAACATAATTGAGGTTAATATTTAGGAGTACAAATTGAGTGCTTTTCTGAATCTTAATATTGAATTTGTTTGCTTCTCACATGAAGAGCTCTAAGTAAAGGAAAAGTTCTTGTTGTAGTCAAAGTTTAATTGTCCCATCCCCTGTTACTTACCTCTTTAGTTATTTTACCATCGTGAATATTTGCTACTTACTCCTATGTATAAAATTAGTCTCACATTATTCTCCATGGTAATGAGATAATACTTAATGAAAGGTAGAACCTATTTTGACAGATCCCTGGACATGAAACTGACTCACATGTGAGTCAGAGATATATTCTGATTGAGGTTTACAGAGGTAGAAATGAATACTTTGGTTTGGAACAATTTGCTAAAGAGACCATTTGAATATTTTAGCTTTCCATGACTAAGGAACGCACACAAAAGTGTTTATGGAAACCCTGCTCATCTGTCTGGCAGAAAGATGTATTATCACAGAAGCTGTAATGGGACAATGAGTGTCGAAAGTATATTTTGGAGGATTTATTTTTCCTTTGATTTTTGTATGGTAGCTTCACTTCATTTCTACTAAAATGACCATTGCCATGGTATTGCAAATAGAGTCAGCCTGATCCCTCTCTGTTATTCTGTTGTTAATTATCTGCTTTAAAATGGTCTGGGGAGAGCAAATGAGGGAACAACGGTGCCTCTATCTATCTTCTGCATCTCACAGTGAACTATGCCAGACACTGTCATCTTCTTTACCAGTATCGAGTATGCAAAGTACATCCTTCCAGGAAATGCTGACCTCCGCTTTTTTTCTCTCAGGATCCACCATATTATGGGGACCAGCCTTCTGAAGGCAAGTAAGGATGAAGGAGAATCACTATTTCTCTCTCCAGGCTGGGCTTCTGTCATGTGTATAGCGTACTGACATTCCCAGGGCTTGCTATGCCAGGGAACAGCATTCCAGTTTTGAGATATTCAGTTGTGGAGGAAAGGGTGGAACACAAAGCCCTCTGTCTTTTGTTGATGGAGGTGGTGTTTGCTCCTGGATAAAGGAAAACTTTAATCCATTTTAATCCATATACCCTGCCATCTCCAGGAAAGTGGGAGTGCTGTAATGCTCCTGGTCATTTCAGACTCATAGCAGGTACTGCCAGATCCCTCTTGGACATGAAAATGTGGGAGCACAACATAAACAAGCCACGCTAACAAATGCCAGAGCAAGGAAAGAATGAGAGAGGCAGCAATTACAACAGCAACAAAATGTCAAAGGGAACAAGTTTTGAAACAAAAGAAAAATAGGTCAGGCTGTATCTTTATGGGGCTCTGCAACAATGTAAGTGACATTTGAAGGAAGTTTTATGCGAATTGCTCCAGGCACTGTGTTACTTGGCAGTGGATTGCTTCTCCATTCAGATTTTAATTCTGTCCTGCTCTCCAACCCTTCAAATGACATCCCTCTAGGAGTATTTTTAGAAATAGCAGCTGTTGGGTTAAAGTCAAGAACAACCACAATACATCTTGTCCTCAAATGGATGAGACTGTATCCCATCCATCTGGACGTCTATCCCTGTAATATATGATCCTGGAACAAGTATGCTTGTTTTGCTGTACCAGTTCTCAAGGACCATTGATAACTCCAGTGATGCTCTCTATACAGTGCCTTCTAATCTGTTTAACAGTGAATATTCTTCAAATGTATGGATAGGCCCAAAAAGCCAGTATCTTCAAAACAATGTTTCTGTTTCTTTGTATGACAAGCATTCTTTTTTATTTAGAGGGGGAAAAGGGGACCAGGGTCTGGATTACACTTTGTCACTAAGCAATTTTAAAATTTAATTTTTAATTCCAGTTTGACTCTCTTTAATATACAATCATATATAGAATATGCATTAATATAAATCAATATAATACAATATGGAAAATTCAGATGAGCCTCCAATGCTTACCCAGGGGCAGAATTTTACTCCTTTGCCATCTAGCATGTCTATTGTCTACAGGTTTTCACTACCACACAGTATTTTTGCATTTCTTTTCTAGTGGTATCTGTCCTTTTTGACTCAAATATGTAAGATTCTATTAACTAGATTGCAATTAAATACAATGTATTTTCCTTTATAACCTCCCAAATCAATACCTTTGTTACAAGACTAACTAACTATTAGCATATGTCTTCTTCTGTCTCAGTGAGGAGTGTTATTTCCTTTGAAGGGCTGGGTGGAGAAGAAAGCTAGTATTTTATGGCTGCCCCTTTTGTCCTCCATCCAGTATCCACTAACAATTTGATAACTTGCAATAAAAAGGTAATTGGAGGGACAATTTTTCACCTCAGCAATGCAGTTGCAAGCTTTCTTCAACTAAGACAGATGAAACAAGATAATTAATGTATAGCATTGAATGAGAAAAAAAAATATAGGTAAGGAAATGCACCAATTACTTTTTGTGCTTTTCATCCATTTCACATCTTCCCTTCCTCTAAATACTTTCTAGTACTTTTTTCCCGCTTTGTTTTCCCTCCTGCTTTTTTCTGGGATAGAATTCATTTATTCTCAGTATGTGATACAGTGCTACGGTTTGGATTCAATGTAAGAATATTGTTGATAATACATTGGTATTTTAATTGTTGATAAGTACCCTTCATCCTAAATCAAGGAAGATTTGTGTGCCTCATGTTCTGTCAGTCAGGAGGGACTCAAAAAACCTCTTAAGGAGCACAGCCTGAATGTGTGACTCAAACTGGCCAAAGGGACAGTAGAATAGAACATCATCACCAGTGTATAAACTGGAGAAGTTACCTGTAAGGAACACCAGTCACAGTTCTGGGACAGGATCTGGCATCAGTAAGCAGGTGGTGAGCAACTGTGTTGTGATAAACTTGAATTTCCTTGGGTTTTACATTTGATTCTCCTCCCTATTTCACCAGAATGAGCAAGCAACTGTATGATTCTTCATTGCCAGCTGGGTTTAAACCATGACAGACATTTTTGGCATCCAATGTGAGGCCCACAGGGTTGAAATCTGACCAGAATGTGTTAAATGCAAACTGTTATAAACATTAATTATAAAGGCATCTGGGCTTCCACATTGTGACAAATACTCATGCCTCGAAGGAGAACTGGTTGTGAAAGTACATCATGCAGATGCCTGAGTATCCAAGCATTGGGCCACTGAAGAACTTCAGAACAACCAGCAGGTGGATCAGGCTGCTGATGGCAATTACTGATATTTCAGACATTATGGGCCCTTTATCAGGAGATAAAACTACCCAGCAGAAAAGCCAAATAATCTTGGCACTTTCTTAGAGTCAAAGGAAATCTCAGCAGTACAACAGGCTCCATTTGTAGTTCATTTGTATGAACCAGCCTTGTCTGGGGAAGTGCCATGGTATTCCTCCATTAAAGGAGGTAAATGTTGTTTTCTAAGGTGAACTAAGAGATGTCTTTTACATACATTCTATGTAGTATGTAACAAATGTTTAAAAAATTGTCACCTCTTGCATTCACAGTTTCAGCTCTCATACCACTGTAAGTTTTGCTACGGTCTCTTAAGTTAGTTAACAGCTTTTTAGAAGATTCTTTTTTTTCTTCTTTTTTGAAAAGGAGATAATGACTTGAAACTTTTGGAGAGTTTAAAAATACATGTAATGAAGAATATTTTTCTATGCTACTACAGCTACTAAATGTATATAGTAGGATATATATATATATATTAAGAACACCTATGTATGTATGCAATATTACATATGTATTTACAGAATCTCTTTCTTTTAGTCATATGCCCACAATTACCATTCTCACAAAAAAAAAAAAAAACCCAAATGCAAACCAAACCAAACCAAACCAAAAAAAAACCCCAAACCAAACAAATAAACAAACAAACCATAAATAAAGGTCTTATAATATTTTAAGACCTGAAATGAGAAATCAATCACACAATCACAGCTTCTGATAATAATCCTCAAAAAAAACTCCAAAAAAATGAACTAGTTAGTCTTCTGACATTTTGCATTGTATGACATTCCTTGTGCTGCTCTGAATGTTGCTAGGTTTCTCTTCTTATTAGGTTCTATAGAATAATGATTGGATTAAAAAAATTAACGACACAATTTAATATCTTGGATACCAGAAGCATTGTTTTCTTTTCTTATCTCTGCCTTGATTTGTTTTTTCTGGTTAGCCTCAAATAAGAACATTACTCAGCACCAGAACATTCCTACCTGCAGGATTCAACCTGTGTCTGGTGGAGGCAGATTCTTGTGGCAATATTCTTGTGTGATGATTAAACATCTCTCCCTGTCTGACAAATACTGCTATCCTCAGCCCAAGCCTCATTTTAAACCATGCAGATCTTTATTTTCCTAGAAACTATGTATGATAGTTTCTTTTGATTGGACATTTTAGCCCTCAAACCTGTGAAATATCATTATTTACTTTGTCCTTAGAAAACGTATTGCTGTGAGTTCACAGGATTCTAGGAACTTGAGCTGACTGTCCCACAGGCTTTCCTAGACACCTTTTTTCAGATGAATGCTCTTTAGGTGCACATAAATTTTGTCTTGTGGACAATTAACTTTCAATGCATACAACTTTTACAGAACTGCCCTACATGACCAATGAAAATAACTTTCAAAATGAGAACTAAATCTTAGGGGCTCTTTTCACTATTTATTTTCCTAAGCTACCATTTGAATACTTATCTTTAATCAATTCAAGGGGTTTAGTTTTCTCATTATTCCACCCTTCCTCTTCCCAAAGCATTCTTGAAGAAAGGCACTCCTGCCAAGGAAGTAGGCCTGGTACAAAATATTGCAGCTTATTGCTGTGGTAGGTTTATGCATGTGACATTTTCCCCTGACAACTGCCATCATATCTGCTCAGTTTGATAGTCAAATTAAAGTTTTCCTTATCTTGTGCTTTGCAGATTAATCTTAATTTAAGAGAATCAAACTGACTTGATTTTCTTTGTTCAACATCAACACAATCAAGAACACAAAACATGCTCAATTTCAGGAGTGGTTGCTGACCATGTGAGCACTGACAGAAGGCAGCTTTACTTTGACTAAGCTAAATTGCCCCTGTCTGGCTTATATGAGCTGCAAAAAAAAAAAAAAACAAACCCATAACAGAAGATTCAGGGAAGCTCTGTGCATGGTACCCACACCATATGCCTTTTCTTATCAAGAGATTAAAACAAAATATAAAATATTTCCTGCAAAATGTTTTGAGATGCCAGATTGTTCATATGCCATGCAAAATTCAGACTTAACTCATTTATGTAGCAAATATCATTAAGGTTTATGTGAACTTCCTTTGAAAAAGGAATTTGTAGGGGAAAGCTAGATCATTTTCAAAGGCAGACTTTCTTACTGTTCAGGCGTGCATGCAAAATTGACATTTAGGACTTCTTTCTCTGAATATTGATAGAAAAGAGGAGGTAGGTGTCCAGCCAGGAGGGAAAATGAAACAGGGAAGTATGTTTGTGTAGACATTCCTATGAGTAAATTCTTGTGAGAAGAATCTCTTTTCTTCTTGCACAATCACATCTGTAAGTAGAGTTTTGGTTGGTTTCTGTTGTGTGGTGAGGTTTTTGTTGTTGTTTGGTTTTGTTTTGCTTTTACTGGGAGGAAGTGGGTCTTTTTATTTGTTTTGTTGGGGTTTTTTTTGTTGTTGTTGTTTTCTTGGCTTATTCAAGTTTTTTACATAAACTGCCCACTTTCTTTCATAATTACAGTTTAGAATGTTTCATATTGTCACTCTGTAATCTAAACACAATGCTGCAGTGTTATGGACCTAGATAAAGCAAAAAAAGAATCACCTGTGGAATAACAGAGGTTTCAAGGATTTGAATATTTCTCTTTCATCTTGTTTCTGTATGCCCTGTTACAGGTACCTACCTTGCTATCTGCAAATTGCATTCACAAATTTATCCCACTAAGAGACAGCTCTTTTCAATGTCATTTTGGTATGTTGTATTAAGTCCCTTTGATAGTAAATGAAGAGCATACCAACTATCAGTGTCTTGAGATTGTTTTTATAAAGAATAAAAGAAACATCTGTGAGTGACCCTATATAAGATATCAAAGGGAAGTGTTCCCAATCAGTAGAGGATCATAGGAAAAAGATGAAATAGGGAAATAGGCAGCTTCTATATTCTAAACTGCAGCAGAGAGTTACATTCAAATGTCACCTAGGACTGCTTAATGTATCCCAGTCTTTCACTGAGATACATCAGAGTGAAATGCGCCACAATATGCATGGTACTTGTCTGTTTGCCTTCTAACTTCTTTTCATTTTCTTAAAGGAATCAAGAGCTGAAATTTTGGAAAGCAGATGCCTTGAAATATCATTGTATCAGTAACTTCCTGAGAATTATTTCAATATCATAGTTGGCTATTATTTGGCAGCTATGAAAAAAATGACCATGGAATTGTTTTGAAAAACTCAGTCTGTATCAAGTGTCATTTTCCTCCCCTCTCGATTAGAAAGATAGATGCATTTGGGTTTTTTCTGCACTATTTTCTGGGTAGAAAACCCTCTTTTTCTAGCTGTTGACAGTGTCACTTTCCTTATTCTTTGTGATGGGTTTCTACTTCTTATTTTGAAACAGAGGTGCTAATTAATCTTCCCACGTTCAAACACTGCAAACATATTTCAATTTCAAATGAGGCAAGACCCACGCTTGAAACACCCACACTTGCAATTTTAGATAGCTTTGTACCATGTATTGGAACTAGCCTGAATTTTCTTCATGACATTAGCATTATCAACAATGAGCTTGTAAAGCTTTCTATCTAATAGGCAGCCTCTACATAATAGCTCACCAACTCATATGGGAATTAAGAGAGTTGGAAATGTACAAGAAAGAGTAAATTAAGAAAACCAATTACTGCTAGCCTGCATACTGGGCTCCTGCTTTTCAATATCCACATATATTAATCTATTCATATTCATGCCACTCGCTTCATTTTCCAAAATCTGCATGACTCTTATGCTTCATTCAATTACTACTTAGTTATTTACTTAGCTCATATTTAAGGCCAAGAAGCCCAAACTGAATTGCAGCAAATTCCATTTAAACAGAAGAAAACACTTTTCTTATTGTGACCTTGATTGAGTACTGAAGCCCAGAGAGGCTGTGTATTCTCCATCCTTGGAGATATTAAAAACCCCACTGAACATCAGTCTGCGTGACCTGATCCTCCTCATAGCAGGGTCTGGGTGATGGTGATCTCTAGAGATGTCTGTGGTTTTTTAATTATTGTGCTTAATGAGTGACTTGCATGTTGATTTCAGAGTCTTCCTGTTGCTTTGTGGTTTTTAAGCTCCTTCAAAGAAGAATTAAATGTATACCCTAGCATACCTTACATCATATATCAGTTTTCATTACTCACTTGGCATGAATATTCATGGTGAGAGAACAGCTCAATGCATGGTCCTAACCAGAGCAACTGAAATTCTGCTGTACTTGCATTTCAATATCCAATTTGCTTATTTTCAGTGCCACTTAGAAACTCCTTCGTTCTATATTATCCTTTAATCTTCTCCTCTGATGACTTAATATTCATAATCATGTGACACTGAATATCTCAGGTGAGTTCAAGTCTTTTTATGCTACTGTAGCAGTTCCTAGGTTTTCCACCTGCAAACTGATTGCACCCCTTTTTCCTTAGGCTGTCCTGTTATACCAGATTCTTTTGTCTTCTGAATCACTGTTGATGAAGACTAGGTCCCAAAATCTATTACTAGATATAAACAGAATATGGAAAAAAAACCCACTAGTCTTTCAAGACATATGCAGAAATAAGGTAGAGACAGAGAACATATTCTTGCAGAAAGCATGAGGCAGAATCCACATGCAAAATACCACTCCAGGGCCATCAGTGCTGAGTGCTGGACAGGTTTTCCTTTTCTTTCTTTCACCAGACCTCAGCTCACTGATCATGTGTTTCCACAGGCCAGGTGAGATACTCTCACTGAACATCTGTACTAAAGTACCCTGGACCAGTGAATCCTTTGTCATATTAAGAACTAAGCTGCACTCCCAGTTACATTGGTGTAAATATAAATTAATTCATTAAATCATTGTTATCGAAGTCAATGGGATTGTGGCAAATTCACATCAAGGTCAATCAAAATAAAATACAACAGCATGACTTTGTTGATTTAATAAACTTCAGTATCATTTTACAGCTGTGAAGAAAGAAAAGCAACTTTACTTAAGGGACAGAAATACTCACTACACAAAGCATTTTAAAATATAACTTCTTTTTGGATTTTTGGGGGGTTTTGTCATTCTGAGAAGAGATATTCTTTTTGTGCTCTGATTCCCAAACTGACAATGGCAGCAATGTGTGGCAGTATGCAAATGCAAAACAGTTTTGTTGGGATGTTCAAATTCAGTAAGATGCTGTTTCCTTTCACTAGACAGAACATACTCCAGTCAGTGATAACTCTTCAGAATGATACTATGGTCATTTGGGTTAATTGGTGTGTGTTATTACAAATGTTATGGCCTTTGATTCAAGCAACTTAAGATGTATTTTTGAAGAATACATTTTACAGCCAGGTAAACTGAGACATGTGGCAGTGACAATTAAGAGGATTATACAAAACTGCAAATATGCATACATTGTATACAGCTAGCAAGGCTTAGGGCTAGTCAGCACTGGGAGTACTATTGCTCTATCTTTTTCCCCCTATAGGTTACAAGGACAGGTTTGCTTCCCCTGTTAATTGTCATGCCTCTGTTTGCTTAAGTGTTGTCCTGACTAATAATACACCTGAGCATCCGTCCCAAGAGCTCTTCCTTCAAATCAGTTCCCAGCAGGATGGCCTTAGAAATGGAAATGGCTGAAGGAAAACACAGAGATCTAAATGTAAACTGGATTTTGAGGGTCTTTTGTTTGGGTGGATAATTCAGAATGAAATTTCCAAAAGTTATGAATCTTAATTTAAAGTGTTTGTTTATCACTACATTAAAAAAAAAAAAAAAAAAAAAAAAGAATGCCTCACACACCATCTGCTTACATTTTCCCCAAAGGGTTTTGCATATTTTCAGGAAGAAATTACTCTAAATATCCTGCAGTTTTCTCTGAAATGTTTCATTATTTCACAGCAACCCTGTTAATGAAGTACAGTGTGTGCCCTTGTAAATAAATAAAACTGATTTTAAATTGCTGACAGAATCCTCCTATGTCATGAAAACATACCAAAGCTGCTAAAAAGAGGCGATCTCTTTTGTCTTTAATCAAAAGGTATGGGATTGCAAGTGTTTTTTTTACTCTACTCTTTTAAAAAGTACAACTAGTTATGATGGGGAACGTGAACAATATCAGCCTTGTCCCTGGCAAACTGGGGGATAGTATGGAAAAATTAGAATGGCAGGGTACTTGTGAAGGCCCTATGAGATGTATCAGCCACACTGGAGCACACCTGCTGTCTTGCAAAGATGTACCAAGGACTCCTGAGATAATAGAAGCCACCAGGGAAACATTGGATAAATCCTCTGAGTAGCAAAAGAATGCTTAAGGGAAATACCTTGACCAAGCACAAGTGACCGACCACACAATCACTAGAGAGAACTACGTAGGGTGTCCCTCTGCACCCCCATGGGGACATCGTCACCATCAAATACCTCTATAAAGTATCTGTACACCAATGCAACAGAATGGTGGGGAACAAACAGGAGGAACTAGAGATTTGTGTGCAGTCATGGAGGTTTGAGCTCACTGTGATCATAGAGACATGGTGGGATAGCTCAAAGGGTTGGGATGTTCTCATGAAGGGCTACACACGGTTTTGGAGAGGCAGACCAGGAAGAAGAAGTGGTGGTGCTGCACTGTATGTGAGGAAAAATGGAATGTATGAAGCTCTGTATTGATGAAAAACAAGTAAAGAGCTTATGGGTCAGGATAAAAGGGCAGACTTATAAGAATGACACTGTTGTGGGTGTGTGATACAGGCTGCTGAAGAGGAGAAAGTGGAGGAGGCCTTCTAAAGGCAACCAAAAGCAATCTCAAAATCATGGCCCCTGGTTCATGAGAGGACTTTAACTACCCTGAATTCTGCTGGAGAATATACACAGTGAAGCACAAACTATCCAGGTGGTTCCTGGAAAGCATTGACAATACTCTCCTGTCACAGCTTGTGGAGGATCCCACAGGGAATTGTTTTGCTTGACCTCCTAAGATACACAAGGTAGGTCTTGCTGGAGATGTGAAGGCTGGGGGCAGCCCTGGCCATAGTGACCATGAGGCTATAGAGTCCACTGTTGAAAAAATATGCTGCAGGATAGGGAGCAAGGTTACAGCCATGGATTTCAGGAGAAGTAACTTTTGGCTGTTTAGGAAACTTCTTAGAAGAATCCCTGGAGGGAGAAAGACTCTGTAAGGAAGAGAGGTCCAGGTGAGTTGGTTGATGTTCAAGGCTTACTTCCTCCAGGCTCAATAATAATGTATTCTAAAGAAAAAAAATCAGGCCAAGAGCACAATAAACGTTTGTGGATGAATAAAGAATCCCAGTCACTGCTCACGTATAAGCGGAAAAGTTCACAGGAGATGGAAGTGAGGTCAGACCACTTAGACTGAATATAGACAGGTGATCAGGATAAGCAGAAATGAAACTGGAAAGGCAAAAACCATCTAGAATTAAACCTGGCCAAGAATGTCAAAGATAACAAAACCAGGTTTTTCAAATATGTAAATAACAAAATGAAAACAAAGGATAATGTGGACACATCGTTAAATGGAGGGGAGAGCCTGGTAAGAGAGGATGCAAAGAAGGCAGGGTTACTGAACACTGCCTTTACATTGATGTTCTCTAAGACCAGCCCTCTGACCCAAGAGACCAGGGTAAAAGAGTGCTGGAAGGGAGGCTTTCCCTTGGTCAGGGAGGATTAGGTCAGAGAACACCTAAACAAGCTTGACATATTCATGTCCATGCACTCTGATAGGATGTATCCATCAATGTTGAGAGAGCTGGTGGACACCATGATTTCACAATTATTTATGAGAGGTTTTGGAGACCAAGAGAGTTGCCTGAGAACTGGAAAAAAGCAAATGTCATTGCAGTCTTCAACAAGGAAGGAGGACCCATGAAACTACCAGCCAGTCAGCCTCAGCTCAATCTCTGGAAAGGTAGTGATGCACCTCGTTCTGGAGCAAACTTTTACCATCAGAGAAAACAAGAAATTTATACATTTGACCAATGTTATTAGCTTCTACAATGAAACAGCTATCAGGATGGATGAAGGGAGAGCAGTGGACATTGCCTTTCTTGACTTCAGCAAGGCTTTTGACTGTCTCTCATGCAATCCACACAGGCACACTCAGGAAGTGTGAGCTGGAGGAGTGAACAGAGATGTTGGAGGAGTGAACAGAGTGAACAGCGAGATTGAGGATTGCCCAAACAGCAGATGTCAGAGGGTCATAATCAGTGGTACAGGGTTGAGTTGGAGGCCTGCCTCTAGTGGTGATCCCCAAGGTTCAATAGTGGGCCCAGTCTTGTTTAACTCACCCATCAATGACTTGGGTGAAGGGGCAGAGGCCTCCTCAGCAGTTTCACTGACAACACAAAGCTGGGAGGAGTGGTGATACCCCAGAGGGCTGAGCAGCCCTTCAGAAGGACCTCGACAGGCTGGAGAGATGGGCAGAGAGGAACCTTCTGAAATTCAGCAGAGGCAAATGCAGGGTCCTGCACCTGGGGAGGAACAAGCCCAGGCACCAGCACAGGCTGGGGGTGACCTGCTGGGAAGCAGCTCTGTGGAGAAGGACCTGGGGTTCTGGTGGACAGCAAGCTCTCCATGAGCCAGCAGTGTGCCCTTGCTGCCAAGGCCAATGATAACCTGGATTGAATTATGAAGAGCATTCATTGCCAGCACGTTGAAGGAGGTGGTCCTGCCCCTCTACTCAGGCCTGGTGAGGCCTCACCTGGAATGCTGTGTTCAGTTCTGGGCTCCTCAGAACAAGAGAGACATGGAGCTCTGGAGCAGGTGCAGTGGAGGGCAACAAACAGGATTAAAGAAGCATTTCCTCTCTTATGAGGAAAGGCTGAGTTGGGCCTGTTCAGCCTTGATAAGAGATTTCTGATGTGGGATCTCATCAATTTCTATGAGTATTTGAGAGGAGCATGTCAAAAGGGTGGACCAGGTTTCTTTAAGGTGTCTTGGTTTGGATAGACAGGTATCTATCTGCCAAGGAAGATTGGAGTCTCCCTTGGAATGTAAGCCTCTTCCTCTCCCATTTCAAATTATTATAAATTTGCAAGTAAAAGGCTGTCAGGCAAAGATTTTTGGGAATAGGTATAGCAGTTCTTTACTAGGGATATTAAAAATACAAATGTTGTAGTATAAAAGAATAAGCAAACAAACAAATAAGGAATCTCAGAAAACTTTGACAGTGTCAGAAATACAACCTGACGCCGTGTTGGTCAGGGTGTTGGAAACAGTCCAAAGTCAGCCCTCCTGGAGTGGCAGATGTGGCCCTGTTGGAAGCAGAGATGGTCCTGTGGAGCCAGGGGTCCCAAGGTGGGTCTGGTCTTCCTTTGGGAGTCCTGTGGAAACACCGGAGTGCCTGGTGACACCTGTGGCTCCTTTTTATCTAGGTGGAAATAGTTTGGTTCCTTCCCCTGGGTGGAGCATCTCACAATAGGATGATGAAATGTGTCATGCCACTGGTCAGCTTTAATGGTCCATTAACAGAAGATATTTCCATGGGGGTAGTGGAAGAGTGAACAGAGATAAGAAACACTACTCTATTTGGTTTTAACAGCTGGCTTGAGAGGCAGTGGAAGACTGAGCAGAGATAAGAAACAATACCCATACCTGGTTTTTAACAGCTGGCTTGTTATCAGAGAAGGCAGTTACCCCCTCCTTTCTGGAGTTACAATAGATAAAGAAAAATCTCCCCAGTAAAGCTTTGGCCATCTCTTTGTTTTGGTCAAGTACTCTTTAAAGTAAAAAAGGAACAAACCTAACCCCTAACATAAGGGTTGCCAAGCAATAAGACAAGAGATAATCCATCCTGATAGTTGTTTCATTGTAGAAGCTAATAACATTGGTCAAATGTATAAATTTCTTGTTTTCTCTGGTGGTAAAAGTTTGCTCCAGAATGAGGTGCACCACTACCTTTCCAGATATTGAGCTGAGGCTGACTGGCTTTTTTCCGGTTCTCAGAAAAAAGCAAATGGCATTGCAGTCTTCAATAAGGAAGGAGGACCCACAAAACTACCAGCCAGTCAAAGATAATGGGCAGAAACTGATCCACAGGATCAGCTGAACATGAAGGAGTTCCACTTGAACATGCAGAAGATTTTCCTTACTGTGTGTGTAACCACACACTGGAACAGGCTGCCTAGAGAGATTGTGGAATGTCTCTCACTGGAGATATTTAAAAACCATCTGGACAGAATCTTGTCCTGTGTGCTCTGGGATGACCTTGCTTGAGGAGGGAGGTTGGATTGTGGTCCCTTCCAAATAGGCTGATTTTGTGATTCTGTGAATGTAAGACATGAGAAAGATGAATGGGAATACTGATTCTGATTCTACTGTGTGTAGGAAATGGAGAGGAAGCTCTCTACTGACATTTCAACATTTTTAACAGTTTTAACAGCCTACAGTGTCAAGTAATTGCAAGTTCCTAAATGTCTTCTCATGGCAGTGCTTAATTTAGGTAACTTAGGAAATCCCTTATTTAGGTTTGTATCTAAATGCTGATTTGCTATGCAGCTTGTTATACACTGTTTTAAAACACCTTTTCTTCTTTGTTGCAGGCTCTAATCCTTCCTGATATTTAAAAAGTTCTCCACACAATACAAAACAGCTCATCTCAAGACTTAGTAAAAAGGCCTCAGAGGTGAGTAACAAAGTGCAAGAAATCAAATCGAATTGCAGTTGGATGAATCAGAAGAGAGCAGAAGATCCCAGTAGCAGTTTTGAAGATGTGCTTAATTTTTTTAATTGTCTCTTGTGTGACATTTCTGTGAATTAGTAAACACTTCACAGAAGTGGGGCATTATTTTCAAAAGGCTTGGCTTGCAGTAATCTCTTACAAAAGGACTCATTGATATACTTGTTCATATATAGTACAGTTTAGAGTATTGATTCAATGACAGTAGGACCAATTATATAATTTCTTTATTTTTATTTGTGAAAAGAAAATGTGAGGCTTCTTGACACTTGAGGCACCCCAAATCTCCAATGCACAATTTCATTCATTTATTAAAAGGGATGCCAACAGCAGCCTTGGACCTGGAATACCAGGTGCAAAATCAAGGATATATTTAATAACCAGTGCCAATCCCTGACTATGGAATATGCTTGACTCTGAGTCCCCTAGCATTTTATGCTCATTTTTGACATGATGAAGGACCACATGGAGTGCTAGATTTGAGTTATTTTGACCTTTGATACAGGTCCCTATTGAGATTTTCTATATTTCCCTAATATTCACTTATTTATTTTATTTGAGCTATCCGGCGTGCCATTTTCTGCCTTATTCTTTCATGGATTATGCATATTAAACAGATTAATTTTCCAGGGTGTATCCTTAATGCTTGCATTAGGAGACTGGCTCCCTTAAGCACCTCCTCTCTGGGGTCTGTGGAGAGGGATTTATTTAAGGAAACTCAGAGCATCTGGAGAACATTTCTGCCCTGGTTCATTTTTATGGGGGAGCATTTTGCTTTGACCACACAAGGAATGACAGAGATAAGTCTCTGAACACAAACACCTACTTAGGTGTCCAAAATTAGGTAGTGTGATTTCAACATTGGTTAACAGTCAACAGCATTCCATAACTGAATATGTTTCTCTGCATTTCTGGAAGAATGGACCATGGATTTCTAAAGGTCATGAGATTCTGATGGGAAAGAAAAATTCTCATTGTATTTTTGTGCAACACCTCCAAAAATTCTTAAAACTCCATCTTACTATAACTAGAGGGGGTAAAATTTACAACGCTAGTACCTGCAGTGTGGAGTAGCATTTGTTCCCTGGAAGCAGTGGGGCACTAAATTTCTCCAGGGAGGAGCTACTGTCCTTTCCTGTGCAGCAGGCTGGAAGGTTTGTCTATCATGTCTTCTGGTGTCTTCTTCCTCAGACTTGCAGCAAGTTAATCCTGGCTCTAGAGCTCCTAAATATTTCTCTGTTCAGCTTATGTTACAACCTGATCCTGAAGGCAAGGGTTAATAGGTACCTTGGAGTGGACTGGAGTAAAACAACACTGAATGACCAGTGTTTATACATATGCATACAAATAAACACTGGTCACTCAGTGTGACTGTACATATTGGGGAGTTTTTAGAACACTTTGGTTGCAATGGAAAGGAGGTATGTAGCCATTTGGGTTATTATCTGTAGAAATATAGCAATAAAAAAGCATGTAAAGAAAAGAAAGAAAGAAAAAAAAGAATAAGTGTAAAAAGATGTCACCATCCATAGATCCAGTGACAAGACTTGATTGTTGAAATTTCAATGTCTGCTGATTGAAGTGATGGTCACAGTCTGGATCTGTCAGGGGCAGGGGAAGCCCACAGAGTTCAATGAGTCAATATACCTTCAGAGTTGTGGGAACACGCATGATGCCTAGAGACCCTGACCTGGAACAAGGCTGGACAGAGTCAAAAGAATAAAGCAGGTAAAAGAAATAAAGGAATAAAGTAATTAGAAGACCTTCAAAGGATACACCCTGGGCAGTACAAGAGCCTGGCCAGGGCTACACTCAAGATGGATCCGAGATGGATGCAAGATGGATGCCCAATCATGACTTTTCACACTTTTATAAATTTTGGTCCATTTACATATTGGGGTCAATTGTCCAATTACAGCTTCAGGTTATGAAGTCCTATCCTCTCGGATTGCTCTCCTCAATTCACCATTGTTTATACTTCTTGAGCCTAAATCTTCAACAGTGTCCTTGGTTTTTGGGAAAAAGTTTGTTTTGTCAATCTACTCTGTGAAGAGAACTTGCTAACACTTTATATGAAGTTCAGAGTCACACACTAAGACAGTACAGAATCTAAAAATATGAAAGCTAAAGTTAAGATGCCACCTAGACACCTCCTCTGGGAGTGTGGCAGTTTTGCACCCTCTGATACAACACTGTGGATTATGTGCAGTCCTCTGGTGAAGGCTCCAGAAGTGAGTCTAGAGGCACTTTGGGGGTCATTGGTGGTCTATGACACCTTCTAAGACATGACAGCTGCCTCTCACATCAGAGTAGTGGAGCCTGTCTGCCTACACATCAGGGTAGATATGGCCCATCAGAAGGGCTGGATACCCTTTGGGTTCTCATGTGAATGCCCTGGTACTTCCCCAGAGGAGAGTTTTCACACCTGATCCAGTGGTGCACGGAGGACATTGGCATGATAAAAAGCATTATCCCACTTAGTGGGATCTGCTTCTTTTCAGCCGCTTGCCTTATCTGGCTCAAACTCCAGTTGTCGCTAAAACAAAGGTCAGTTTGCACAGTCGTTCTCCAGCGGTAGGTGTGCACTCCCTCTGCATCTGAACTGTTCTTACACAGATTAGAGGCTTATCCACCATACACTCAAAACCTTTCCTCCTTCCCTTTGGCTGGGTGGTGCAAACCTGGCCTCAGCAAGGCACCCACTCCTTCACACATGGCCAATTGTTTGAGTCATTGACCATTACCATTTCAGTCTCTCACAGGCTGTTGTTACCCGAAGGTGGAAACATATAGTGTTCTCTCTTGTCCCTTCAGCCCCTGACATTCCTCACAATTGAGGTCTTAAGCTCTAACTGCAGTTAACCCTGGGATATTTCAGAGATAACCATTGTTGCTGCAATGGGGAATTGACTAAAAAGACATTAGGTTGACTGGTATATTATTCTTCTGGTTTCAAATCATATATGGAGAAGAAAGTTCATTATTGCTGCTGTCATCTGACAACAATATCAAAGGTGAGGTTTGAGCTACTTTTCATAATGCACATTTCTATGGCTGTTATTTGCAAAGGCAGTGTAGGGAGAAAATGAATTGGCTGATGCCTGGTTTAAATTTTCTTAATCACAGTGAAGTGAAATGTGTTTAAGAGCTCTGTAATGCCTATATGCTCCATGTAACATGCTTCCCATCAAGGTGCTAATTTCCTTGCCTGTAGTGACAGTAAATAAATGTGGCACTTTCTTAAATCCAGCTGTTAGGTTATCAAAGGAAGTAAAATGAAAGGGAGAAATGAAGTGAATGCAATGTATAAAAAAAACCCACATAGAGTGATAATGATATGAAAAATTGCACTAAAAATGTAAATTAGTTTATGAATGGAGATGGCAAGGTGAAAATTTTGAGTCATTGTCTAAAATTCCTGAAAAAATGCAACTTATGTACGTGTCAATCAATGTGAAGGCTTGATTTCCACTCTGTCACAGGAATACAATTATGTTATATAGCTATACTACCTTCACATGGTTACAGTGTTTGAAACCTATCTTTAAAGAATATTTTTTTAATAAGAATATTTTCAAAAAGTTGATAGTGAAGAAACTATCCTTCCATTCTGTCTTATCCAGCCCATACTTAAGGTTTAGCATCAATTTCACTTCCATCAAATGCACCAGCAAAGTCAGGACTTTGTTCCCTAGTAGATGTGGGGAAGCAGCACCGGTTTTGTACTTTTGATTATTATAAGAAATCTTAAAGAAAAAAGAATAAGGAAGGAATCTTAGAAGAACTGGGACATTTGTTTCCAAAGAACATTTTCAGTAATTCAGATAAATAGGCTATTGTTACTTCTCCAGTTTTAGAAAAGACTTATCCCCCTTAGGGTCCGCCTGTGATTCAGCAAGTGACTATTTGTGGTCCTGCAGAAGGGGAAGATACCAGAAGATATGAGAAGGATGGTGAGATAAAAGGCATCTAGGAGGACTGTGTTTTGGTTATGAACAGAGGAAGGGTGTATCTGCTCTGTGCTCCCTTAAAAAGGGATGAGAGATAAAAGGAATGCACTTTGCTCTACCTATCAGTTGTGTGTGCTGCTAAGAACCATTTCACACTCTGTATTTTGTTGCAGTAAATGGGGGTAAAAAACATTATGTGAACTACTCCATTTTGCCTTTACTGGATGGTAGATTCCAAATGAATATGATTTTGACTGACCCTATGGCTGTCAGATGCTCTATCTCCTTAAGAGAAGTGCTAGACCCATGTGACAGTGCATTTCAAATTCCCTTCCTCTGCCATTCTCACCAAGATTTAGTGGGCAGCTCCTGTTGTATCTTTCTCAGAAGAAGACACTGAAATTTGCAGCCAGTCTACTGCAAGATCCTCAAGGCAGACTGCCAGAATTCACTACTTAGTTTAAAAAAAGATCCTGAAAATGTGGGGGATCTGGGAGCTGTGACCTGTGTTTAAAGGCAGAAAGAAGTCAAGAGATGTTTTATCATAGCTGCCATATAATTCCTTTTCATTTGTCTTCATATTGGTGGCCCAGGGATGTTTTTAAAATCTTGGCCCTAGCCTCCAAAGCCACTGTAATATCAGGTAAAAAACCGTCCATGTGTCTAACGATCTATATTCTAATTCATAACAAAATTTATTAACTCTTTCTTACATGCACACTCTTCTTCTCTCACCTCATCTGCATTGGAAAAGTATTTCAAACACTTTCCTAGGATGCAGCCATTTTTCTTCCTGGTTGAAAGGTTTTATTCCCTAGAAGGAGAAGGGTAAAGAGCAAAAGAAAATCTCGGACCATGGAAAAGAGTACTTTCTTTTTAAAAACTAGCAAAATCAACACACTTCTGCAAAAAACTTAGCTGAACTGTTCCGTCTAGTTTCATATGTGGCAACCAAGAGAAATGGGAAAATTGTGAATACGTCAGGAGACTGCACCTATGACTGAATATCATATAGATGAACTTTCTTCTAGGCTTTCCCCATTTCCACCACTATCTTTGAAGTGTCAGAATTTGGAACAAAGATATTATGTGCACAAAGCAGTAATAAAATATAAAAGAAAAACCAGAATTTTAACTCCCACAATAAGTCAGAGACTTCAGGCTTCCTCTTAGAGACCTGATTGAAACTCAACTGCCATAGGCTAGTGGCTTTCCTGCTTATTGAGGATTGGTCCTTAATTAAATCAGAGTTCTCATTTTATACTGTGATGATTTTAGCTATCTTTTTTTTATTTGAGCAGTATTATTTAATGAGGTGAATAGAATTAAAACTTTTCTATATTATGAGCCAGAACATCAGTCTCTTGAAACAGAGAACAGATAGACACAAGTAATCTGATCAGTGTTAGGACTAGGGTTATGCAAAAGTAAGAAGATTATTTATCTTGTGTTAATATTTCTCATTGCTATTGTTATTGAGGCTAAATCTGAAAGTGCTTAATCTAAAATACTATTTAAGATAATTGGATTATACTTGTCAAGATCAAAGCATAAGAAGCCTCCACAATTTCACCCAATATAACTTATTTTCATTTGAATAGCTTCTCTGAACTCCCTAAAACTCATTCTTCCACAAAACAGAAGTACATGGTAACAGCTTCAAGGAACCAACACTCTGAGACCTAACACACTATATTCTTATTTTACAGCATATAAACAATCCTACAAGTTTTCATTGGGTGGCTTTCTGCACTTCGGAAAAAAATCTTACTTTTTATAAGGAGAGGTAAAAATAATGTTGTGTAGCAATCTAACTTGTGAGGGTCATGACTGAGCAAAAAGATTTGGGTAATTTTCATAGCTTTGGCTGCTACCATTGATTATCTTTCATTTATTACCATATTAAGAAACAAGTAGAAAAAATGTCAAAGTCGGCATTGAAGAAAAGGTTAATCTCTTTCTTAAGACAGTGTCTTGTTTCACTTGCTGAAGTTGGATAAAGCACATGAGGCACTAGAAATATTTGGATTTTAGCTGCAACACATGGGAGATGTGGTTAAGTTAGGCAAAAAAAAAGGGGAGGAAGTAAGTTGATGAAGTGACAATTCAGGAAGAAAAGGTATATCAGTATTAGAGAATTCTTGGATCGCTGTAAGAGAAAAAATGTGACCATTAACAGGTTTTGCTATCTGTATTTATTTATTTATTTTATTTAGTATTTTTTACACCTAGGAATAATTTAATGCTTTGGACTTGTGTGAGTGCATGTAAGGAGTCAAACTGTAAATTTTGACTGCATAAATATGGAAGTAGGAGTAAGAGTTTCCATCTCACTCTGTTGCTTAAAGACTCTAGCTGTGAAGTATAAATACTCACAGTACAGTATCTATATTGGCATGTAAGAGCATCCCTACCTCTTGTCCACCTTCCATATGGACATAATTCCAAACCATCTGACTTTCCAGGGAGAACCAGGTCTAATGATTTCATTGTGGGAGACCTTGTGTTTTTCATAACAGGGAACAACAGTGTTAGGAACTTTGTTTTTGCACAAAGATGGTTTGGCCTCTCCATATCCTGACATGACTTTTGAAAGGAGTGAGAAGGGACCACCAGGCCTCAGAGAGTATATGAAGCTAGACTTTCTGTGGTCCAAGATATACTTCCTTGCAACAGTAACTGATTACTAGATAAATTTCAGTTTGACATCCACTTAAGATAATGCAAACATTTTTGATGTGTTTGTCCATTTTTGACTCATGTCTCCATCTGATTTATAAAAGCATTGACTGGTAGATCATGATAGTCTAAATCACTGACATGAACTCTAAGTCACTGAAGTTTCCTCTCAGATTAATTTCTCCAGTTACCATGCTCTCAAAAATCACAGAATGGGTCATGTTGGAAGGACAACAGTGGGTCATCTGGTCCAATCTCCTTGCTCAAACAGGGTCATCTGACAGCACATAGCACAAAATTGAGTATAGAAAGTTCTGGAATATCTGCAGTGAGAGGAACTCCACACCTTCTCAGGGCAATCAGCTCCAGTGTGTGGGGACCTGCATGGAAAATTCTTCGGTGGGAATTTCCTGTGGATCAGTTTCTGGCCATTATCTCTTGTCATATTGCTTGGCACCACTAAAATGAGCCTGCACTTCTTGACACCCTCCCTTCAGATCCTTATAGAAATTGATGAGGTACCACATCAGAAATCTCTTATCAAGGCTGAACAGGCCCAACTCAGCCTTTCCTCATAAGAGAAGGAATCATGTCCTTTAATCCTGTTTGTTGCCCTCCACTGCACCTGCTTCAGAGCTCCATGTCTCTCTTGTTCTGAGGAGCCCAGAACTGAACACAGCATTCCAGGCGAGGCCTCACCAGGCCTGAGTAGAGGGGCACGACCACCTCCCTCAACCTGCTGGCAATGAATGCTCTTCATAATTCAATCCAGGTTATCATTGGCCTTGGCAGCAAGGGCACACTGCTGGCTCACGGAGAGCTTGCTGTCCACCAGAACCCCCAGGTCCTTCTCCACAGAGCTGCTTCCCAGCAGGTCACCCCCAGCCTGTGCTGGTGCCTGGGCTTGTTCCTCCCCAGGTGTAGGACCCTGCATTTGCCTCTGCTGAATTTCAGAAGGTTCCTCTCTGCCCATCTCTCCAGCCTGTCGAGGTCCTTCTGAAGGGCTGCTCAGCCCTCTGGGGTATCACCACTCCTCCCAGCTTTGTGTTGTCAGTGAAACTGCTGAGGAGGCCTCTGCCCCTTCACCCAAGTCATTGATGGGCGAGTTAAACAAGACTGGGCCCACTATTGAACCTTGGTGCAGCAGTGTGTGTCTCCCAGCGCTCGGCGATCCCCGACACGGCCCCACAGGATCCGCAGTTTGTGGGATCTTGGCAGCCAACCCGCCCTGCTGCGTTGTGATCGTGGAGGAGGAAAGACGGGACTCTCCAAGGCTTAACCAAGACTCAGGTTTATTGGGCTGAAGGGAGGGAGCCCTCACCATCAGACCGGTGCCTCAGAGAGACCATGAATCTCCAGGGGCAGAGGCTTTTATACAGAGGGTGGAACTCAGGGTGGATAAACACATAACCAATGGGGTGAAACTGGGGAGTGGCTGCTGACATAACATACATAGACATTAACCAATAAACAGGAGGTAGGAGGGCAAAGCTTTCAACCCAGCTAGTCACTGAAGGTCTCTCTCCAAAGCTTCTGGACCTGGGGGACAGGCCCTGGAGTGACTGACAGGTGGGAGGATTTCTTAACATGAGATGGACAGGGAGCTAAGGCAGGAGAGGCAAACCAGCGGGGTATCTGGGGGAGGTTGGGGAGAAGCTCACAACTTGTAACAAAGGGGAACTAAAAATAGAATGGCACTGAACTGGGGTACAGAGAACAGCTGACATACAGTAAAACTTATTACGAAAAATCCCACCACCACACCTTGGGGGTTACCACTAGTGGCAGGCCTGCAGCCCTGTACCAATGATTATGACCCTCTGACATCTGCTGTTTGGGCATTTCTCAGTCTCACTGTCCACTCATCCAGTCCACACTTCCCATCTGATCTATGTGTATTTATTTATTTCAGTGGCTGTTCATTTAATGAGTTTAAGCTAGTCTGTACCCTTTTACATGTGTTTTCTTTCTCATACATTCTTTGCACTTTTTTTCCTTGAGTTCTTGAATATAATCGTTGATACTTAAGGAAGCTTCTCCTGGTGGCATTATTTGATCAACTTATTTGGACTCAAATAATTCCTTAATTTAAAACTACTTTTATTAATTTCCCTCTTTTCTGGCTCAGGTTCCCATTCCAGATTGTTACCATCAAATAATACCAAAAAAATCTGCTCATAATTCTCAGTTTGTTACAAATGAAGAAAAAAAGTCATTGAACATTTCAAATTTCTCTGTTTGGTATGTTATTTATTCACATTGTTGGCTACTCATTGAACCCTCACTTTTCTTTTAGCACATTTCATACTACAGCATTGCCACCAATTGTTTTACTCTCCCCTGCCCAGAGACATTCAGCACATCCCCGTCTCATTTTTTCAGGAGTGCAGAAAACCTGTACTTTTTTGACAAATAATGTAAAAATCATGTCCCACTGTTTGAAAGCACTCAAGAGCTAAGCCACTAATAAAGTCCCTCAACTCTGCAGTGCCACAGTTTTCGCAGTATGTTACTTGTATCTCTTCCAGTTTTTCCCGAGGTCTAGAACATAGAGTTTTCAAAAACTTTCCTGTTGCTTCTTTTCGGCTTAATTTATGACCCAGTTGTATATTTCCATTAAGCATGTCCAAAGAAGGGTAATACAGCTGGTGAAAGGTTTGAAAATCAATCATATGAGAAGCTATGAGGGAACAGGGACTGTTAATTCTGGTGATGAGCTCACAGGGGCCCTTTCAATCTCTGTAAATACCTGGAAGGAAGCAGTAGCCAGGTGGAGGTTGCTCTCTTCTCTCAAGTAACAAGGCAAAAAATGTGATTAAAAAGTCTCTAGATGTGACAGGGAGGTTTTGATTGATTATTAGACAAAATTTCTTCACTGAAAAGTTAGCCAGGGTTTGCCGGTTAACCAGCCTGTGGAAGTGGTTGGGTCACCATCCCTGGAGACTTTTAAAAACGTATAGATACGGTGTTAAGAGATGTGTTCTACTATTGCACTTGGCTGTGTTAGGTCAATGGTTAGACTCAATGATAATGGATCTTCTCCAACCTAAATAATTCTATGATTTTAAAAGCATTAAATATTTTCCCTGCCTTCATCTCTCATTGTCAGAGGCATGCACACTCACCCTGTCACTTTTGATTTACTGAACCTTTTACTATGCTGTGCACTTTCAGCTGTCTCAAGTTCAACTATCTCACTTTCTAGTTAACCAGTTTAACTAAAACATGAGCCAGTAGGACCTGAAGAGGTTTTTAATTGACATTATGTGTCTTCAAAGAAGAAGACATGTTATTCCCACTTTGCTATTCAGTTGCATGATGAGAGCTTGGTAACTTTAAAGATATAAGAAAGAAAAGGTATTTGACTTAATAGCCTTAAAGCTCCTTTCCACACATTTGGAATAAATTATGCATTTCCATGTAACATCTGTTTGTTAAATAATTCAGTTAGCTTAATTTTCATCTAAATATCTTCTTTTGGTTGGTTGATTGGTTGGTTAATTTTTTCTGAGGGTTTTTTTGCTTTATTGTATGACATCTAACAGACAATGAAATGCAGTAAGTTTCAGCAGGGAATCTTAGAAGAAATTGTCTTTTGAGAGGGTGTGGTAGAGAAAGCATGAGGAAAGAAACCTACAAATGCCAAATGCACTAGTAATTTATTTAGAGTTACATAAATGTGTCAGCGTAGTACAAACAGTTGTAGATGAATGAATCATATATTCAAGAGCTTGTTTACATAACTCTAGGCTGAAATATTGCATGACTTTATTTTCTTTTCCCAGATAGCTTGCTATCCTCTGATATTGTTGACTAAGCTGAAAGAGTTGAAATAGCTTTTGCTCTGCACAAATAGGCACTTCAGTCAAATTTTGCTTACCTTTAAGGAACCACAGATAGACAAGCAAGACAAAATGGAATAAGCTACTTTTACACTGATTTATTTTTTACAGAAAAGCTTAGGGCACTATTTAATCTTTTATATGACACGAGAATTCAGTGTAAGGTTAAGCTCAAGTGTAAATAGAGGTACTGAAATCCTCTTTTGAGTGCAATACCCTTCAACAATGGCATCTCATACACTGAGCTGCTCATAGATGAGTCGTGTCTTATGTGCCTGATCAGTGAATATATTTCCAGCCCCAGAGTATGCTGAATCACGAGCTTCTCAAAGTTACATACTTCAGCTCACTCCATCAGGTTAGGTCTTATTCCATTCATTGAATGCTGTTATGAAGAATTCATGAAGACAAGTGAAATTAGAAATCAAATTTTCTAAATGGGAAATACTACAGACAATGTCCAAAAAGCAAACTCCATATCCAGGTAGCATTCAACAGTTATGGAATGCCAGGCTAACTTGACATGCAAATTCAGTTCATTACCCTATTTGCATTTTAAGGGGAATTGAAAGAAAAAAAAATTAATTCTAATTCTTAGCAAAATCTACATGTGTCATTGAAAAAAAGAAAGCTTCTTTACTGTGAAGGTTTGAAAGAAACCCTGTTACGTTTCTAGGTAATTTCTTACTCTTTTCTTGAAGAACAACATTCTTGCAGTATCAAATCACTGTTAGCCTCAAATGTAAAATACCATCAGCCATTCATGTGCATTATTCAAAGCCAAAATCCTTCCAGGTATTAGAGATTTTCAGCATGATTTGTATCTTCTTGAGCTTTAGATATTGAGCTTGATTTGTATCTTTTTGTGGGTGAAACCTGTGTATTTCCTTTAGGAATTTCCTCTCACTTAAAGCATTTCCCCTCCTTGTTTTTGTTTTGGAGGGTAATAGAAAGTAGTTGGGTAAGAGGAAAGGATACCTGGAGACAATTTCCTAAGAAACAGTCTGTGTACTACCAGCCTCTCTGACTGTTATCCTTTGTTTCCTGCATCCGTGACTGAATGAGCATTCTTACATTTACATATACACAAGGACTCAGAGATGATGCAGAGAGACCTGTAAACCCTAAAAACCTTGTGAATGCAGCAGGTACACTAGCAAGGACATTTCTTTATGACCTTAATCAAACCAGGTACAAAGAGGGTTGTTGGGACTGTCCACTGAGTAGAAGGCTTCTCATGCATGGTCAGGAAGGTCCACGATCTGTGTGCCCACACCAAGGCCACACAAAAGTGAGGCTAACGGTGCTGGCAAGGACAGCAACAAGCAGAAGAGGGACAGTGCTCCAAAAGCTTTGTTCAGCACCTATGTGCTGCAGGAGACAAGCCCACTAGTGGAAATGGTCTCTAGTGTCACTCAGCAGGAAGCATGGAACTAAAACTCCTGAATCACATGGAAAGTGGGGCAAGGGCATAGGTGTTTGGGGCCAGTATTATTTGCAGAAGGAGGGGAGAAAACATGCTGAGGAGTCAATAAAGCTTCCCTACTACCTTTTCTAATATTCTCCTACTTTGATTTATATATATAAAAAAAAAACAAAACAAAACAAAAACCTGTAAAATCTAACATTTCTGTTCATTGATTAGTGATGATCGAAATTTTCACTGGGTCCAGGAGTCTACCGATTATCCCAGTTTCAAATGGTTTATCCAGAGCTTTTTTTCTGTATAGCTCTGGGCTGATTTTTTCATGAGAATTGCCCTTTAAAGACAAGAAAACAATTCCTTCTCCCTCCCTCTAAAACTCCAAACTGTTTTTATATGATCAAATAAACACTTTTAACAAGAATGACCCATTGCAGAATTTTCTTCTGCTTTCATTAATATTAATTAATTCATGCTACTATGAGTACTCAATTTAGGATGAAGCATCACCAATTAAGAAAAACTGGTAACCAAAGTGCTAAATGTGATTTTTTAAAAATGTATATATTAAGAAGAGTAAGGAGAACAAATACACACAGCCACACATTTCTATTCATGTTTTTCTCTCTCTGTCTGTCTCTTACAGTGTAGCATAAAAATGAGTTTTAAATAGATTATTAGTAACTCCCATTTATTCCAGACCATGCAACAGAAAAAAAATTAAGTTCAAAGACATATTAATTAACTCAAAAGTGCACAGACTACCTGGAGTGCCATCAGTTCAAAGTCAGTTCAAAGTACCTGGTCCTTTTCTGTGGCCAGAGATATAACCAGGTAATTTTAGTACAGGTTTATATCCAAAACAATGCATACTTGGATCCTGCAATATTTGAAAGATCAAAGATTTATATGTATCACAGTACTTAAGCAGGATCTAGCATAATGCATTTGCTGCAATTTCCTTTGAAAACCTATAGCACCTAATTAATTTCAGCTCTAGGGTTGAAATAATGGAAAAGCATGCTTTGACTGGGCACCTTTCTTAAAAAGTACTGAAAAGATGCTTGTCAAAAATCATGTCTTTCTAATAGTTTTATGAGCACATCATGCAGTTTCTGATAAAGATTCCTTCCTTTGTGTTGCACTTCTTTGACTTCAAAAGTTTGTGTGCAAGGTGTCAGCCCATTCTTTTCACTCTCTTATTTTATTTTAAATATTGGTCTTTAATGTGCAGAATGCACACTGGTTTTGTCTTAATTTTAATATGTTTAGTCCATGTATAAGCTAGGGCTGAAAACACCACACCATTTCCAATTTTGCGGCAAGATTTTCATCACGACTCAGTTTTCTGCCATGAGGAAGAGTGAAAGAAGTTCTACAGACTTCTTTGTTTAATGCTGCATTGAGTTTCTGAAGCATTTCTGCAACACTAAACAGGTTAAACCCATAAGATTTAAATGAAATTCTATTCTGTCTAGCTAATTCACATAACATTTTTAATGACATCTGCTCATCCATGTGAGGTTTAAACAAGGAGTGTATGTCTGGGAAGCACAATTGGAAGCTGCAAGGAAATTTTACTAATCTGAGCTAGGTAACAGTAGCAGGAAGGAATCTGAACCTCAAAGCTGGGCCATATAAGCCTGGGGCACCTGGGAATGTGCTTTGATTGCCAGTATAGCAAAGTCAGTTCTTTTCCCTTTTTGTTATTATTTTTAGATAAATGAAATGCCTTAAACTTTCCTAGGCTGGAAATCCAGTCTCACACACAATGTGAGAAATACCTTGTGTGACCTGACCTCTATATCAAAGTGCCTACACAGAGTTCTCATGACAGGAGCAGAGACACTGCTTGCAGAAAGATTGCTTTATGGGCTCTGAGTAAGTCTTTCCTTATGACCATGAGCTCAGCTGAACCATTCCCCTGGAATTCCCTTCTATATAACTCAGTCACTTTTTAAACTCTTCTCAAGGCTCATAATAAACTTTCAACCAAGAGATCTGATCTCCAGAAGAACTTTGGCTGATAAATTCATGTGCAGGATTTACAGGAGAAGCAAATTCTGGAGTGCTACAGTTGACCCAATTCCTATTGCTGCCAGTGTGGTAAGATGTGGACTTATCCTTATGGGTTTTATGCACTAGACATCCAACTTTTTTATCATTTTACATATGTATAAAACATATCAGTTGCAAATGTGTTTCATTAAGTAAAATGACTCCTAGTCCGTAAATTCAATAGATCTTTTGAGGGTTATGATAACCAGGAAAAAAGAGTGCATCTACAACCAAAGTAGTAACTCAAGAAATTGAGTCTGTAACACATTTATCACAAAAAAAGAAGATAGATGAACTATTTTTCAGAGAGTTTAGATTTAATTTCCTTCTAACTGTACTGCAAGAATGAGGGGGCTCGATGTACCTTTCCAGTCATTCCCCAGCCCAGGAAGGTGTGTTTAAAGACCACAAACATCAGTGGTCACCTACTGGTTTGCTACAAAAGGCCTTTGGACCGAAGTGTTAGCTACATGAGAAAGGCAAACATTAATATGAAAATGAATCCCCTGTCCCTCCCTGGATTAAAAAAGTTTTACAAGATGTTAAAAAACTTTAGATTTAGGTAGAGACTTTCTTTTGTCTTCTGCAAGAGGTAATATCAGTTGGATTGAAACTTATAATTAAAACAGAGTTTTAGAAACAGGAATGGAGATGACTGCAAAAGTTTTGACCACAAGGACTGCTAGGGTTGACTAACTGGAATGTTGTTTTCCTTTGGGAGGGTGGCTGGAGCATGGAATTGGGAGGCACCCAGCAGCCCAGCTCCCTTCCTTCTCAGCCACTTTCTGTCCCACACTGCTGGCCCCAGAAAGAGAAGAAAGAGAAAAGTTAACTTTTGAGGAAAGATTTTAAAATAACCATATTCCATATCTACTAGGGAAAAGAAAGCTGTACTCTGATTAGAGCAGGAAGCAGTGTTCAACATCAGGAAAATAGGATTCAACTAACTCCCTCATTCTGCAACATTGGAAAAATACTGTGGGAAATTCCAGCTAGACTGGGATAGACAGGGACAAGGACAAGAGCTGCAGGATGAGAGAGGCTATCTGTAAAGGGAAACTGTATTGCCATGCTGGGTGGACAATACACATCTAGTTATAAACTTGCTTTTGTTATTCTGTTTTGTTTTTCTCAGATTTAAACTCACTGTGTTTCCCCATATTATCCATCATCCTTCATACTTGTCAATATCCACTGAAAGCTTTGACCTGCTACCTACAAATTTCCAGACCTTTCCTTTCAAACAGTTCACAGACCACCAATCCTACTAAAAGGACTGCTCAGTATATTCAGCCAAAACCAGTATTAAATTCCTATCAGCAAACTTGAGCCAACCCAGTACCTCTACAGAATTCCAGTATAATCCAAGAAGAAAGTAGTCTAAGAACTAGTTAAAAACTTCAACCAAAATTGCACATAAGGCCTATTTTAATATATCATTATTCATTATTTGATCTTCTCTTTTTCTCCTCGTTTTCATTAAAAAGGGTAAACATTACAAGATGTATGCATGGCAACATCCCAAGCCTCATAAAAATGTGTTTGACAACAAACTATTTTTTGTTAGTCAGTTTTCACTGAAAACTGCAAGTGTCTCTAAAAACATAAACAAAGAGGAACATTTTTTACAGTGATGTTTCAGCTTGGAAAAAAGAATAGGACAAAAGCAAGATGCATTCCTTTGCCCAGAAAGGTTGTGACCCTATACAGCTTGGGATGTTGAGAATTTCAGAGCAACAAAAAGGTAGACTAGACAAGGAACCACTTACTACTGTCTAACTTCATCTGAAGCACTGCCTCCAGCTCCAGGATCTTCAACACTGAAATGACATGGAGCTGTTGGAGTGGGTCTGAGGAAGGCACATGAAGAAATTTGGAGGGATGGAGCAGCTATCTTATGAGGAAAGGTTGAGAGAGATGAGGGTGTGCAGCCTGGAGAAGTCTCCAGGAAGACCATAATGCAGCCTCCCTGTGCCTAAACAGTGTTTATAAGGAAGATGGGGACAGAGTCTGTACTGATTGGGCAAGTGGTAACAATTTTAAGCAGAAGGAGAGTCAGTTTACGCTAAATACAAGGAACAAGTTTTTACCATGAGAATGCTGACACATTTTTCCCAGAGAGGTGGTGGACACTCCTGATCCATGGAAACCTTCAGGTCAGTTTAGAAGAGCTCTGACTAACCTAGTCTAGTGTAAAATGTCTTTACTCATTGCAGATGTGTTGGACTGGATGTCCTTTAAAGGTTCATTCCCATCCAGACCCTTTTGTGATTTATGATTCTTTATTAAGCCTATAGAAAACCTAACATCCTGTAAGGTAGGAGTGTGCATCCACCACTACTGTCCCACAGATGTTGCCAGCAGCTCACCCTGTCACACATTAGATGCCTCAAAGTGAAATCCTCACCCTCTCCCTCCAGTTGTCAGATGAAAAACAGGTTACTGTGATACTCCCGCAGTTCTGTATCAAAAGTCTGGTCTCCACTGCACTCATTTGTGGGATGACAAGTCAGCTGGGATGCAGACGAAAGCAAATCTCAAGGTGAGGTATTCCTGCTGAGCTGTTTGCTACATATATCCTGCACACAGGTATTGTCTAAATCTTCTGCTACAATCTAAACAATTCCTAATCATGCTGCATCACAGAGAGCCTCAGCAGATAATAAAGGTATCTTAGCCTTACTCCTCATGTACCACAGGACCCCCACAAGGTGTTTTAGGCAGCCCAGGGTGTGAACATGTGCAGGGTCAAGCAGCCTGTGCTTGTCCAAGTTGCCATACGAGGGCTGATTGCCTCAAGGACCACAGAGCAAGGTTTTCCCATCTTCAGGGGAGAGGATTTTCTCCCCTCTTTTCCTGCAAGTCCCCTGTGTGAACTGTCTGTCAGACTGAGTTAACAAGGCTGTCCGTGTCTGCAAGAATATCGAAATAAACATTCACTTCTGCAAAACAATAAAGTCTGGCTTGAGAAGTGCTAGCAACTCCATTGATTTAATTTGAATCAGATTAAATATTAATTTCACTAAGATATGAAAAGGCTGTTTTTTGAGCCACCAGAGTAAGTCATAGTTGGAGGAAACAAGGGGACAGCAGGGGCTCTACTTCTGAATCCACCTCAAACATGGTATTTGGAAAATCAAGAAATAGTTAATTTTTGAGGCCTTTTAGGTTTGTTTGTCTATTTAGCACTGCCTTCCTCTCCAGTTGTAATTTTGGAAGAAAACCTGCAAGGAATTCTTCTAGGAGAAGACGAAAGACAGAATCATTTCAAATTTTTGCCTTGATACATTTTTCAAATTTTTAATTTCTCAGACTGATAAAGATTATTTAAATTCATGGCTTTTCTCATCACAGAAAATTTTTACAAACAGGAAAAAAATGAATGTTTCTAAAAGTTAAAAGAACAGTTTTTCACTTGAAGCAATTTATAAATTCAATTCAGCCAGGTGTCTACTGATTTTTGTTGTTATTGCTTTATTTTATAATCAGAAATACTTCATAAATATGGACCTTACTAATAACTTGCATGACAATAGGAGAATTCAAGTAAAAGTGACCCAGTGGATTATAACTACAAAGCTGATTATGTTAACAGAACAATAGTGGCATTGAAATATTTTGAATTAAAAAAAACCACAAAAACAACAGGTAATACTAAATTGGTGCATATATCTGGAGTTTATGGTGAAGTGCAAGTTGAATTTGGGTGTTTGATTTGCAAAAATACTACAAAACTCATAAATGTGCCAATGCATATAAATACATATGTGTATGTTTATGCACGCTCAGGGTTATGTACGTTACATATTTCAGTGTCCTGTGAAAATATTCATTAATCATGGCCCTCAAAGTGTATTCTGCATATTCCACAAAGACTTGTCTCTAGCAGCCAAATTGTTAGGCAGCTCCTATCAGCTGCATTTTTTAGAAATAGACAACTGTCTTGAAGCAGAGATGGATATCTATTAAAAAGAAAATAGAGATCCTGATTTTCTTCCTTACTTCCTTTCTGTCACAGCTGCCTGGGAAGCAGTATATGAGCAATCCTCCCTCTTGGATAACTAAAAAAATATATGCTGTGATTTGCTGGCAGTATTCCAAGTAGTAGGAAAGTATATAATACTAATTTTATGTTTATATATATAAAACTCGATACTTATGCTAAACAGAAATGCATTGCATACATAAGAGGTACTTGAAATTACTTTGAAAACTTTGAAATATTTTTTTTTTCTTTTTAACTGGTTTGAAGATAATTAAGTAGAGTCCCTTAAAAATGGAAGAGAAAAACATATAACCCATAAGATGACATTTTCATGTCCTTGCCCAAAATACTACCAAAGATGCTTTCTATGTATGGTAGATACAGAGGAAAGAAGACATTTTAATGTGGTTATGCATTGCTCCTCTTCTGAAAACACTTTCTAAACTACTTCCTCCTCAGCAAAGCTCTAAAGCACATCTATCTCCTCTATACTCTGGTGTTCAAGGATCCTACAAATTTTAATGCACTTATCTGCAGTACATGCCCTGTGAGGAAGAGAAATATTGTTATCCCTCTGTTAAAAGTGGGAATCTTAGACACAAAGAGTGACCTGAAGCCATGCAGGAAAACTGCAGTGTAATCCAGTAATGAATCCAGGGCTCCCAGTCCAAATTTTTATCTTGAGGCATCATTCATGACCAGCTTTTGATATGATCTGCACACAGCTGCTCTTGCAGAAGGAAGCAATTTCACTGCAAGAGCTTTTCAGGCAGCAGATTCCAGTTTTAGTAATTTTTCATCAATTTTTTTCAAATTTGTAACCTCACACAGTTCTCCTCCATTTGCCAAAAATGCAATTATTTCCAGTACAATTCTGAATGATAGCAAGTGTGAAAACATCATGGTTCCTCTTGGGCAGAATGGCCCTGTTCATTCAGTGTTTGATGCAACAGCAGCATCCATTTCCCATATAACCCTGGCAGTATTTATAAGCATGTCGTCTTTGTTGAGCTACAGAAACATGTAAAGGACAGTTTTCAAAAGCTTTGTAATTAATACCTAAGGCCTTGAAAACATTCAGGCACTCTCTGTTCTTTAACAAAGTCAGGGAACCCAAACATCTAGAATCTCAGGCAGAAAAAAAAATAAATTCCTAGTGTCTAGGACCTTCTAATACCTGCAACCAGTTTTTACCTTTGATAAGGGAATCTAAATCCCTCACCTAGGAGGGACCAGCAGGCAATTGAGAACTGCTGACAGGTCCTGTTCTGGTTTTTCTTATCCATGCCACTTGTGCCTGAAGGTAACTTATTCTTCACTGCTGATTTTCCTGTCTAAAAGTAGGTTAATTAACTGAGAAATAATCATACAATCTCAGCCTTTGCAAACTGAGGATGGTGTTGGATGAGGGACAGGCTAAAGGTTAAATGCTTTTACCTTGATAAAAGTTTGTAAATCCCAAATGTAACATTTCTAGCACTGTGTGCTGGCACCATGAATATTCTTCAACCTATTTCATGGCTGATAAGAAAAATTCTACCCATTTTCTCCGTGACTTCAGTACAAGTAAAGCTCTCAAAATCAAGGGCAAATGACTGTATGTCAGAAAGAAGAATTCAAAAGCTTGATAAAGACATTTCTGCCTATGCAACTCATTTTCTTGTTTCCTAACAACAACAACAACAAAAATTTTATGCAACCTTCTTCTCTCCTAACTTTTTAAGAAGGACACTGAGTAAGTCTTTAAATGTTTCCATGGAATTCACTGCTTCAGAATCCAGCAAACAGTGAAGGACCATTGATGAAATCATCAATTCCAAACGAGCCAATTCCTTGACCCGGAAAGCTTGTGGAAAGACCTCCACTGTATTCCAGCTAGTGCAGTCCCCATCAAGGATTCCCAGGGTAGATTTATATAAAATCTAGTTCTATGTGTATTATTAAAATAAATATTATGTGAGTATTATAGAATTCCTCCTCATCTAAAAGTTTCCCTGCAGTTGTATCAGTGAAGAAATGAGGAGTGGGAGAAGAGGAAGAAGGGGAGGGCAGGGCTGGACTATAATAAGTTTCAAGAACTCACAAACATTTAGTAGATAAATTCAAAAAAAGGTTAAGAAAAAATAATGGTTGCTCTTGAAAGATGTTCCTGTGTATGCTCATAAATGAAATACGGCAATTGGTGGCATTTTTCTGAAGAGGAACAGGAGCATAAGAAAAAATGTGCATCTCAGAAGAAAAAAGGACAGAAAATTTACAGCTTCTACTCACATTTGGAGCAATTGTTCCTGAAGCAATACTCTCAGCTGGCACTGAAGGCATTTCATGAGTATCTTGGTTACTTCTGCTGCTCCACCTCATACAGCCATGTAGAACATACAGTCAATTCACTCCTTGGGATAAGAAGCAAGAAAGATGAGTGCACTGTACACCAGGAAAAAACCATCACCTGATGGACTGTGATACTAAACCAAGTGTAAGGTAAAAACAAAAAGATGCATGAAAAACAGAGTGAAGCAAATAATTCTAGCATGAACTCCTTTCTGCAGGCATAAAGCAAATGTCTTCTTTTATCCTGCAACCACAGACAATCTGTATTAAAATACTTTGAGACTACGTCCAGGGCTTCAATGTCACTCTGATTATTAGCAAAACCCTTCTGTGTCAGCCTGACTGTATTGCTCTCTGTGTCTCTCTTCCTCTCTCTCTGTTTCCTGAACTAATATTGTTATGTCTCTGAAATGATGTATCACATATGTGTGGAATAAAGATTAAAGAAAAAGGCTTCAGGGAGTCAAGAGAAGATGTGTTTTAGAGCAGCAGTGGTTAGACAAGTAATCATTAAAGCAAAAGTAAAAGAAGCCAAGATAATGTAATTTACCAAGAAGAGCCTCACTGAAAAAGTCATGCAGGAGAGGCCAAGACATCAGCTACAGTTCTGCAAAGGCTTGTATTCAGAAGCATGACAGCCTTCACAACAGGCTCTCACGGTGGGATGTCAGTCAGGGTCTCCTTCTCTCTGAAATGCTTAAGCACCTGTGCCAGTTTGCAACCTTTTTCAAAGGGACCAAAGGACTGCCCCGGTGCCACTTTAATTTCATCTTTGATATTTACTGTCACAGCTTGAAAGTGCAATTTGTTGAGTCAGAATCTATTTGCAAAGATACACACCTGCATCTTTATTTTTACTCACATAGTAATCGGTTTTGTAGGCAAAGCTGATGTCTATACATCTCTTTGGTATGTGCACTCAGGTTTAATTGGCAGTATTGCCTTTTTGCTTTTCCGAACAAACCTCTCTGTATTTTTAGATGTGCCCTGACCTGACAATATTTGATTACTTGGCTTCAAAATCACAAATGTATTTTACTCTTCTTATAAGACCCAACCAGTGTACACACATGCTTTTGTTTCTCAGCAACAGAAGCTGTAGTGTCAGTGTTGCTGTAGTCATGCAAATCACACAATTGTTTGTTAATGAGTGAGATCTGAAAACCATTAGGGGGAAAGTGCCAGTATCTCCTGTAGTGATATCCAAACTTTTTTGCTGGTCTCCAAAGTGTCTTGATACGCTCCAGAAAATCATTGGCAAGATGGATTAAAAGCTAGAAAAATAAATAAGGTACACTTTAATTGGTATAAATTGTCCATGTGAACTGCTGCTCTGCACTTATTCACCTGATACTAGGAGGAGAGTCTGCAAGACCAGAACTGGAAAAATTATTATGGAATATAACCTCATGAAATTGGGATCTGTGTTAGAAATAATAATCGCAATGCTCAGTCTCACTTTACACTACATACTTTAATATCCTACATACCCACCTATCATTTCAATAATCTTTGGCATTTTAGCCTAAAACCATGGGAATTTTTTTCTACATTGCTTGCCTTTTCTTTTGGCTTGAACTGGGGGAGGTAACTGCCTGAACCCTCCTGGATACAGTCTAGGCATTCTGGGGACTTCGGACACCACCACCACTGGAGAGATCCAGAGGAGGACCTGAATTGCCACCAGAAGACCAGACCATCCACAGGACGATCACTTTCAACAGCAGCCACCATTTCAACAGGACTGCAATCATAACTTGATAAGCCTATGACTACCACTCTGACCAACAGGATGCCAGGTTGTATTCTGACTTAGTGGGTTTAAGCTAGTTTTTCTGTATTATTGCACTTATTGTAATCTTTCTATTAAATTGTGACCCATGAAATCTCTTTCAAGGTATTTGTGTGGGGCTCATTCCTCCCACTGGTTTACTTTTGAACCAGCGCAATCTGCTCACTTCATAGTGAGATTGTAGAAGAAGGACTTTGTCTTGATGGGGAATTCCATTTACAAATTTGGCAGCTAGTGAAAACTACAGCCTATCAAATTCTGCCTCATAACAAACTGACTCTTGAATGGAGATGGACTCTCAGGAAGTGGGAAGAGACAGTAAAGGAGACCTAGGCTTTCTCCAGAGTAGAAGCATACATGGTTTTATTCTGATGATTTGGGAAGTGTTAGATTGCCTCTTGCTGCTGCTGTCTAGCAGGGCTTTTTTAATGGAAATGGTTCCTATTGCTTCCTTCAGTTTTCATGTTTTAAGTAGGACAGCAGCTTGGCAGCTGGGGATGTTAGGTATAATTTTTGTCTTTTATCACAGCAGATGAGCAGTTATCTGCTGAATCTAAATGTGGGGCAGAGCTGACCCAAGCAAGGGTCTTAAACTGCCATCCAGTCCAAGATCAGGGAAACTGGTGATCAGTAGAGCAGAGAATAAAAAACATAAATAGAACAATTTGATGAGGAATCTCTTGGTCCTTTCTTGAAGAAAGAGACACTCAAAATCAAAGCAGAAACATGCTTCACAGGCATGTAGGTCGCAGAAAACCCATCCCAGGATAAGGACACTGAGACTGCCTTTTCAGAAGTATTATGCAGGAAGCAAAGGAAGAGCAGAGGGGAACTACTTCCAAAATGGCTGATCACTTTATGTAAAGGATTGAAATACAGTTTCTGCTAGTAGCTTGGAGAAGGACTCCGCTAAGACCTGCTGCTGCTGTATTTTTAATATTTCCTAGATTAAACAATGCCTAAATAATGTTTCTATACCAAGGAAGAGACACTGCTACCTGCAACTGGTATAGGTCTCTTCCACACCAAGTTATAATATTAATTTTCTTCGAATATTTTTGGCTTTTCCAAAGAGTGTAAATAGTTAGAATCTATAATGCTTTCCCCATGAAAGAGAGGAAAATTTACCTTTCTTCTTGGTGCATTTTTCACAATGTTTCTTCACAGCCACCTCTGGTATCAGACAGCTCTCAATCTAGCTCATGTTGACTGTGCCATGTTCTCAGCTTTCATTACAAACACAGCTTTAATGTGTTCATGTTTGTACATTTTCAGAGAGGAGTCCAGTTGTAGTGAATCACAGCGCACTCAGGGTAGGGTGCATGCTGCTGTGTTTGCACCTTATCTTTGCAGGTGTCTGATCCCAACTTCTGCTGTGCATTTGCAAAACCCCAAGGGCCAAGCCTGGTTTTGTACATCCCCTGGGATGAAACACAGTGGTTGGTCTTAAAAGTCACCCTACACACAGTGCTGACACTTGTGGATTGCCATCTTCATCCTCACCGAAGTCTGTTTCTCAATACCCTTTAAAGAACTGTTGTCGAGTCTCACCAAATGGAGTGCCCCTATAGTTAAGAGACACTGTGACAGAAGTCTACAAATTAAGAGGATTGCTCATACTCCTCAGCACTTAACAGAAGGAAAAGAATACTTCCAGCAGCTTGTACCCTAGTTCACTTTGCAGAGCTATTAAGAAAAAAAAAAAAAAAGGCATATGGATTAAAGCTTTTATTTTACTGCATTGCAGAGTGACTATAAATCAGAAAATGCAGACTTGCATTCAACCCACAAAGGAATTTTTCCATCTGTCTTAGACTTTAATTTGAATGTCTACCAATTGCAGATGCCATGAGGACCATAACAATAGGAGAAAACTAATGAACAGAGAAAGAACGTGCTTTTTAAACTTACTAAAATCATACTACTACTGATGATGATTAACTACTGCAATAATTGTCATGAAATAAGGATTGATGATTGCAATACAGCAACAAAATCTCTTCTCTATTTTATATGGGCTCACCTGTAAAGAAATGACAGAGAACTGCACAAACACATAAAAATGCATACATTGTCAAAAATTCTTACTAGGGGCTAGTTGGTAACACATTTTAAAAATATTTGATTATGTGACTCTTCTTTCCATGTGACAGGTTTTAATAGTTTGTAGCTGATGGTTTTCAAAAACTGGAAAACTGAAATTTGGAAAATGAAAAATTATTTAGAAAGCTAGAATAAAGAAAAATATGTTGGATCTTCACTAAAAAATGAGTAAATATATAATTTAGCCACATGTATTTTTCTTAAATAACTCACACAAAAATATGAATATTTGATCCACTTTGGGCATATAACAAGTTTGACAGCCATAGTTTATCTATGTTCTGTGAAAAATTATCAGACCTTTAAAATGAAATCCTTTCCTGATTTCCTTCTACTGGGTTTTGCAGTGTTAAAAGGCAGTCTGAGCAGTTTAAGCAAGCTTTATTTCTGTGACGTTTTACAACATGATGGAGAAAAGCAGCAAAGCTGCCTAGTGCACTCTGAAATGGGTGGGTAAAATCAAGAGTAAAGAAGAATAAAAAGGCACAGAAGCTGCTAAAACTGATATGTTTCTGATGGAGGAGAGAAACTGCCCCAGGATAGGAGAGGATTGTCCTTTGTCAGCCAAGGAGACTGCTTGTGTGGAGAAGAGGTGGTAGATTCTTGGTAAAAATTGGAACTCAAATTACCAAAAGGGGAACTTAAAGCTGGCCTTGCGAGAAAAGAAACAAAATGGTGAGGGAATATCCACATTATAACTAAAAAAAGAGTCCTTTTTCAAACCTGGAAGAGAATATTAGATACATCTAATCACTGAAATATAACACTGTCATGGAAAGGGAAACTCATGCAAGTACCAAGATACTTTACATTACTTCTTTTGCACCACTTACCACACTCACATTTATTTGGAATCTTCCATTTGCAGTGACACTTTATTGGTCATCATACAACCAGGCTCATCAATGTCAAGATCTCAAAAAACAAAGCAAAACAAAACCAACCAACCAAACAAAACCCCCCCATACAGTTAAAGTACATCTTTGGACTGTGCATGTAAAGTTCAGATTTCTAAGGATACTACTTTCCTTCCACTTTACTCAAACTAAATGGGTGGAGGTTTTTTGGAGTGTAGTTCAGAAAAGAAATGAGGCAGAGAGGAAGGCAGAAATCTGATTTCCAGAGCATTTATACTCCATGCTCAGATCTTCAGTTTGGGGCTTTCAGTTTTTAAATTCCTGACATAAGAAAGATTTAATAGTTCATACATTATATTAATGTCTGAGTTATAACTTCAACAAGTTGGCATTACAAAACTGTCAAAAATGTAACAGCTCCTGCCTTCTTTAATTTCAATTGCTTCTGATGAATTGTAGGGAAATGCCTTATTGGTGTGCAGTACTACCAATTATCTGACAGAGCGAGAGTGTATTTCCAGCTAGTCAGAAATAAGAGCACAGAATTAAATCTCCCATGTGAAACTCATCATTTACATATTTATTATTCAGAAATTATAATAAGGATAATGAGAACCTCACAGGGTGCTTTTAAAAGTCAAGCCAATCTTACTGTGAATTTTCAGCAGATAGAGCTTCCCTGGTACACAGCAGTCAAAAGATAAATTCTGTTGATTACAATTTAGTTTAATTAAACATTACAAGTTATTTGTATGGATCCATACACGCTTTGCAGGAAGGGATTAGTTACATAAGCTGGAACTGTCTCAAGAGAAGTGAATGGACCAGAGCAGTCAGGGGACAGGGAAGATTATTTTTGTATCTATGTGGGTATAAGCATAATAAGACAAGACGGAAAAAACCCCTGTAAACTTCTTTCAGAGGGGTGACTATTGGTTTAACATCCCTGTGCAGCAGCAGCCACATGATGCTCATGCAAGATGCAGGGCAGATGGCACGATGTGACCTCATGGGTGTGGCCTTCAGGCAGATAGTCCCAACCTGAAGTCTGAACATGACACCAACCCGCCTGTCTCATCCTCACTGTAGATAAAAAAGAGCTCTCCAAAGGCTGCTGAGGCTGCTGATGCTGGCACCTGAACCTTTCCATGCATTTATTATGGGCGTTTAGACTTCAAATCAGTGGATACAATTTTCAGGCACTATATAATCAACTGTCATCACTGACCTTGTTTTCCAGGCATACCTTGATTACCATACATGGCCTCAATCACAAAAACACAAAAAGAAAACTTGAGTATCTGCCCCTTCTCCCAGAAGAGACATTTGCATTTATATGTGTAACTCTCCATGAGCAGAAATATGACTGTGCTTCCCTGGGATCCTGTCTCTTGACTTTTGAAAAAAAGTGTTCTGAAAGTGCTTAGTATATTAGTAATTAAGAAAAGAACAACCCAAAAAACCCCACAAAAAACCAAAACCAACGAACCAACCAACCAAAAACACCAACATCCCCCCCAAAAAAGAAAAAAAGAAACAAACCAGAAAACCCCACACACAATACCAAAAACAAACCCAAAAAAATCCACAAAACCAACAACAAAAAAATCCCAAACAAACAAACCAAAAAAAGGGAAAAAACTCCCTGCTTGCAGTCACATAGTCACTTGTGATTGCCTTGTGCTATGTTGCAGTAAGAGGTTTCCTTTGTCTGTGATCCACTCACAGCCAGCACTTTATTTCCATTTCTATGTCAGCACTTGCCACAATGAAAGATTGTGCCAGCAGACTACAGCAAAGTGATAAAGATACTATTTGCTGTGACCTACTTTTTCTTTCCAATATTCTCTATTCCCGATGTCTTCTGCAATAGATAAAGAAACAAAGTCAAATCAAGTAACTCCTAGCAATTGAGATCCTCTTCAGCCAGAAAATGCAACCATTTTCAAAATGTGTTCATTTTGACACATTTTGAAATGAAATTTTGATTTGGTGACTAGTATCAGTTTTGTTACAAGATATTCAGTAGCTTAAAAATTGGACAGATTCTACCAAGAGCAACTATTAATAATGGCAGAGAAAACAAACTTACTTATCATTTTCTCACCTAACACTGGTTCAGATAAGTAGCTGGAGATCCACAGCAGCATACATTAGTCTGTCTAAAAGCTGTCCATTTCCACATATAATGACAAAGGTTATTGTAAGTAGAAAAGCCTGGGTTTTGCAATCACCTTCTTTACACATATAATTTGGGTTCCTTGGGTTCTCCCTGCCAGCAGAAAGAGAGGTCTCCTGCCTGGCCCCACAGGCCAGAGAATCCTACACCATGTAAGGTAAGGACAAAGCCCCAGGGCAGTGAAGGCAGTGAATGCACCACTAGGGCTGTTCTCATGCCAGGCCATGCATTCTGTGGTAAGATCCTGGAGGTGCTGGGAGCCCCTGCAAGTGATGGGCAGCAACCAGGCAACCACAGCCCTCAGAGCACCAGCCACACTTGGGTGAAGCACTGCCACGCTTCTCCACCTCCTGTTGGGGTGTTCACAGACATTGAGAACTACACTTCCTCACCAGAGGCTCTTCTGGTGTCACCCCACAAGTCAGTGGAGTAACACCTACAGAGAATATTACGTTGTGGCCTTAGTTGTAATGGATAGTGTTATGAATAAAATGGGCAGAGATAATATTAATCTCTTTAAAATGCCTTTATTAATCAGCTCTTATGATGGTTGCTCGAGGGGTTTTTGGCCGCCCATGTGCCGTGGAGGAGGAGAGTCTTTATCAGCTCTGCTGCAGGCAGTTCAACAGAGCTGGAGAACCCGCCTCTCGCCGGGAGTAATCTCAGAGTTCTGAGTTCCTTTTGTTTTCTTTGGGGGTCTCATTTCTGGTTTGGCACTTTAACTTACAGCTAGTAAGAAAAACCGGAGAAATCAGTTCTTTTGATACTTTAGGGTCTACACGGCTTAGCATTGGTTCTTGTGTGTTTTAATTTTACTTAGTTTTATTTTTATAAGGGGTTTCTGGTGTTAAAAAGAGTCCCAAGATGCACCTCGGGGTCTTTGATTTGCATGCGGGGGTCGGTCTGGGCAGCCGGGGCTGCGGGCTTTCATGGCATTCAATATGGCATTTTGGAGGTTTCGGGGCTGGGCAGCACCAGGGCTGTTAGATGGGGACGGAACGTGGCTGGCGTGGGTTCCCCTTTCTTGGAGCGGGGCGGCGGTTTGGGCGCGCTCGGGGACGTGGCTCTGCGGGCTTGTGGACGCGCCATTCAGCAGTGGCGGCTGGCTGCGGGCGGGCTGAGCCATGTGCAGGCTTTGGGGCTTCTCTGCGACTGGACTCGAGCCGGGCGGGTGGCATGGCGGCTGGAGCCATGCTGTGGGGGTGGCTCCGCGGGCTCCGGGATTCCCCGTGCCGGGCTTGGGGGGAGCGGCCGGCCCCTCTTTCTCCCGCTCTGGCGGCGGCGGCTGCAGGCGGCCGGAGTCTTTGCGGTGGGCAGCACTGGGCCCAGCAGTCTCGGGGCCACTGGGAGCTAGCTCTGCGGTGGCATGGGGGAACGGCCGGCTCTTCTTTCTCTTTCACTCTGGCGGCGGCAGCGCCGGCCGCTCCGGCGTGGGGTGGGGCGGGGAGCTCGCAGTGCTGGGCTTCTTTGAATGGAGTTCTCGAGGTTTGTTTTTAAGGTGGTCCGAGGTCTGGGAGGTGCAGACTCCCCCTCTCTCAGGGCGGCAGGCAGCCCACTTTTGGGGTCTGGGGGAGGGGCCTGCGGGTGGTTTCCAAGCGACCAGGCAACTCCCCCTTCACTGCCCCCCCCTTCCCTCTCTAGGGGGGGGCACGGAAGTGGCTTTTTACAAAATAAACATTTAAGATATTAATACACTTATTATATGACAATTAAAGGTTTCAGTTTTCCAAATTTCATTTTTTTCAGATAGTTTTCATTACTTTGTTTCATTTTTCACATCTCCACAAGTGTTGTTCTCCCTGCAAATCACATCCTTGATTTTCCTAAGTGTCTGTATTTAATTAGCCTCAAATTAGAAACTTGCAGCACTCCTGTAAAGCAAATACTTAGGAGTGAAGGACCAGAATAAAAAAAAGATTTTTTGTTTTTCCCCTGAAGGAAATCATTCACAGCTGCAGTATCAGGGAAAGACATTTTAAAGACATTATAACATAGACAGAAACAACCTTTATTAGTGGTGTTATGGGGAACATACTGTATTAAATAATTTATGCTGAAATAAAGTAAAAATAAAGAGCAACATATAGATGCCAATTCCAGGAAAACTGGGTTTGCATTTGAAGATGGGTGGCTCCCGCAAAAGAAGAAAAGAAATCAACAGCTGAAAAGAGAGTCCCAGCCTGGAGATGGACCATTAACAATGATTAATCAAGCATACACCAAATCAGATAAGCCTCAACGACTGGGCACACCTAATGCTGCCTTCCCAGAAAATTCATCAATTCATCAGGCTCTGCCCGAAAATCTATTCAGAAGAAAAACTGTTTCAAAAGAGAACTCATGAATACACAATCTGAGCAAAGGTGAACAAAGGAATCTGGCCTGGGGGAAAATAAAGAGTATAAAAACTGGACACATGGTGGTGAGAATTGTGAACGAGGGAGGACTGGTGCGATAGAGACCTGTCCATACTTTCACCCAGTGTCGATCCCGGGATCGGGGCTGTCCTTTTATCGTGGCTTTCCGTGTTCGCTGTTACGCGAAAAATAAATTTTGTGGTTTTTTATTTTATTTTTCAAATCTAGCTATCTCATTTACAACAGTGGTGTCTGAAAAAGTTTCCACATTCAGATATCAAAAACTACCCCTCAAGGCTACACAGCTATGGAACTTTTCTCACTTTTCATATGTAAAACAAAAAAATTAGCCAAGTAGAAAATAACCTGAATAAAAGATTGGCTGGTAAATATATTTTTTGATATTCAAGAGAACATGAATTAAAAGAAGTTTATTTTGTTGGTTGAAGAAATTATAACTTTCAAGTTTTCAGAAATAGCATCATCTTTCTTCAAAAGTGAATAATTGTTTAGAATAAGAAAATATCTATGTCATCAATTTTTTTTCTGCAATATCTGTGTTCTCCAAATCCTAAATTTAAGAGAAAAAGATACATTTTCAAAGTTGAGGAAAGAACTACACACCTAGCTGGTGCTATGAAGTCCCTTGTGGTTTTGAAGTGCAACCTGCAACGGGCACAAAGAAGCAAGCTGATTTTCAGAGGTGAAATTCTTGGAGCATCTTTAGACATTTTTGTGGCCATAAGAAGAACTAGGCAGGGAATCTGACAACCCCATAGTAGTTAATTACAAGGTAAAGGTCGTACCTTATAAGGACAGCATGAGGACACTTGGTTTGTTCAGCCTGGAGAAGATACTGGGAGTTGTCCCGGCCAAGGCACACCTTGCACCTGGTCTTGTTAAACCTCATGAGATTTCCATGGGTCCACTTATCCATCTTTTCCAGGTCCCTCTGGATGGCATCCCATCCTTCAGGTGTGTTAACAGCACCACTCAGTTTGGGATCGTCTTCAGATTTGCTGAAGGTGCAAACTTAATCCCTTCATCTGTGTTAACAATGAAGCTATTAAATAACACTGGTCCCAATACAGGCACCTGAGGGACATCACTTTTCATTGATTACCACTGGGACTCTGAGATGTTGACCACTACACTTTGGATGTGACCATCCACCCACTTTTCTATCCATCTAACAGTCTGCTCATCAAATCCATCACTCTCCAGTTTGGAGAGGAGGACGTTTAGGGGAAACCATATCAAAGACTTTACTTAAGTCCAAATACATGACATCTGTAGTCCTTCACTTATCCACTGATGCAATTACCCCATCATAGAAGGCCACTAAGATGACCAGACAGGGTTTTGCCTTCATGAATTCAAGCTGACTGTCTCAAATCACCTCCCTGTCCTCCCTGTGCCTTAGCATAGCTTCTGGGAGAATCTGTTCTATGCTCTTCCCAGGTACAAAGGTGAGCTGACAGGTCAGTCCCAGGGTCTTCCTTCCCACCCTTGTTAAATATGGGTACAATACTTTCCCTTTTCCAGTCACATGGACGTTCACCTGCCTGCCATGACTTTTCAAATATGATGGACAGTGACTTAGCAAGTACATCAGCCAATACCTTCAGGATGCTGTCATACATACCATCAGGTCCCATGGACTTATGTACATTCAGATTCCTCAAGTAGTCACTTTCTCCTATGTATTGTCACCAATTTACCAGCATAGGTTATTGGTCTGCTTTTTCCAGTAAACATACCTGTAGAAGGCTTTCTGTTATTCTTTCTGTCTCTTGCCAGGTTAAGTTTCAGCTTTGTCTTTAAGAAAAATGCTGAGAAACAGACTAGGGGAATTGAATAGGATGCCAAAAATGTTTTTAGAAAACATAGTTTAGAGTTTTATTGCTGGATGAATTTCTTGACACCAATCATGGCATAACTGCTGAACAGCTGTGCTGCCACAAATCCCAGGAAATGCAAGTGTAAGAGGGAGGCTGCTTTTTAACATTTTAAACACTGAAACATGTTTAAGTCTGTTTACACACATTAACATTTAAAACATATTAAATGTGTGAGCTTAATACTGTGCCAGAGTAGGAAACTCCAGCAACTGAAGCTCATCCTTTCTTAACCAAAGCACCATTCCCTCAGGAACTTGTTTTTGACTATTGAGCTTCATCAACAAGCTTCATAAATTGCAACACAAATTAAAATTATTCTACTCATTTCAATGTGGTTCATCTGAGTTGCTTCAGCTGAGGATCCAGGCCAGCATCATCACTCTAATCAGATGAAACAGCAATATTCAATCACTAGCCTCAGTTCTTCTCCACAGGAAGAGCTCCTCAGAGAATTAGCTTCTGTCGTTCTCCTTTTCCTTCCCTCTCGCACCATTGCCCTCAGCATCTGCTACAAGGCAGACTAATTTACTGGCATAATTTTAACGTCTGAACAGCTCTGCAGCAATACTCTCCTTCCTTCCCCTCCACAGAATTATAGAATCATAGAATGGTTTGGGTTGGAAGGTGCCTTTAAGATCATTTTGTTTCAACCACCACTATATGGACAAGGACACCTCCCATTATAACAGTTTTCTCAATGCCCCATACAATCTGGCCTTGAGGTGGGGCCAATCCATCCAATCTCCCAGAGATGGGGCATCCACAAATTCTCTGGGCAACCTGTTCTGTTGTTTTAGCGTGGAAGTCAGGCTGGCTGGGGTAGACAGTGGTCTGGCTGGCCTCCACAGGTTACATGGCAGGCATCAACTTCAGGCCATGGATGTTGAGAGGGAAAACATCTAGATAGCTTATGGTGAGAAGAACAGGATGATGGAAGTAGTAATGTTGATTAGGTGATTCCATATCAGGAAATGTTTCGATGATGGTTAGTAACATTCGCTATATAACGTTATGTTTCAAGTTCACTTTGATGATTGGATCTCTACCTCAGATGTAATCCTATATTATTGTGGAGTTTCCCCTATTTCTAGGTCTTTGGAGATTGTCCTGTGTGCATGGCTTCTGCCCCTTGTTGTTTTCCTCTTTATGAAAGTTTACTTTTCCGGGCTACTCCATCATTCCCATCCCTATTTCATTTTGCCACTCCTGACTGATTTGGTTCTGAAGTCCCTACGCCAACGTGACATTCCACCACCCCCACAGTAAAAAACTTCTTATATCTGATATAAACCTACTCATTCAGTTGGAATCCATTCCCCCTTGTCCTATCACTATGTGCCTTTGTAAATAATCCCTCTCCAGATTTCTGGTAGCCCCCTTCAGGTTACTGGAAGGCTGCAGTGACGTCTCCCTGGAGCCTTCCCTTCTTCAGGCCGAATGGTCCCAGCTCTCTCAGCCTGTCCCTGCATGAGAAGTGTTCCAGGCCTCTAATAATATTCATGGCCCTCTTTCTCATGTAAGTTAAATATGATCTATATGGCACTAAATAGATGTGTTTGCTTTAAACTAATTTCTTTCCTATTCACTTCAGATAACACCTTCTTTTTAAGCCAGTTCTCTTCTCTACTTGTTTTGGTTGGCTCATATTGAACCTTGCAAATTATGTTTTTTAAATTGTATTTCCTACTGCACGAGAGCCAAAATATAGAAATGGCTACATCCTCTAATTCTGTAGTCCTAGATTCTATGCAAATAGCATTGAAATTGTTATTTTTAATTCTCTGTCTTCCTTTTCTTCTTTGACTGATACAGAAAATATCAAAAAGCATCAGGTGCAGCAGCTTTCAGCCAAACCTAATTAAAAGGAATTTATTTTCCATATAAATTAACAACTTGAGTTTCCATTCCTTGTGACTCCTTGCTTCATCTTAACAAGTATTCCCTGTTGTAACAGCAAATGATAATTTTAGTGATTTTAACTTGTTTTTTTGGCCAGAAATGGACAAAGTGCTTGTATATTTTATCTGTTCATCTGGCTCTTTCCATCATTCCTATCAGACTGTCTCATTGCTGCTTGAATGTCTTCTCCAGTGGATACATGTTTTCACCTGGAATCAGCCTGATTTCCATATCTGATTCCCAGCCTCAGGCACTTCTCTCCCATTACCATCTCTTACTCTTTGTCCTACCAGAGATTAAGGATGTCACTTCAATGACTTTACACAAGGACCACAAAGCTTTGCTTTGTCTCCCTGTTTTTTTCCCACTGTCCCTTTTACTGGTTTTACTAGGAAAAGCTACACACTCTACACCAGTGAAAATACTTCCTCTTAGCATGAGGAATTTTAATGATGGGAGTTTCATGAAAAAGCTTGCCACTCCCAATAATAATTAAAGATAATTAAAATTATAATTAACAACCTGATTACAATGGATTATCAGAGTGACCCTGGGAGCAGGTGGCTTGTGAGAAGTCCAAGTCAATTGGACTTGGTGACAGTTGATGTTTTATGTCCAACACAGCTGCAGTAAAGCCATCAGTGAGGATTCTGGAGCTCTGTACCTTTGAAGTAGCTACAAGATTAGATTCCTTAGAAATGTAAAAAAATCTACTGTAAAACAGCTTTTCCTTAAACTCACAAAACTAGAACAATTTGGAAGATTAAAGGCAATTTCACTACTTAAAGAGAATAATTGAAATATCAAGGGAACTCCCCAAAGAAATTGTTAATAAAGTGAAGATCCTAACACTGGGCCCCAGATGACTTTACCTCTATGTCTGTTTTTTCATTCAGGCATAATAAATACCAAAGTAACACCTATTGAACATATTGTGACTTTCACCTTCACTTCTTTTTTTGTGAAGATCTAAAAATATATTTGCTGCTTGATACAAACGAGAGAGGTGCTGCTGTAATTCTGTGTATCCTTTACATAACACTAGTACTAACCCTTAATAGAAAAGAGGGGGAATTGGGGTTATTTGTTTTGTTTATTTTTTTTTTTTATTTGCATCACACTGAGAAGGAAGAAATGTTACATGTGAAAGATCTTAAGAAAAAGTAGTTATTTCCAGTTTAAGCCAAACATCATGTACCTTTTATGTCTTACTCAAAGGGCTGGCCATGGTGAAAAATACATCATCATTTCTACCTGTGCAAAAGGATGATCTTAAATGGAGACACTAATCTTTATTCTTGGAATTTTTTCAACATATTCCTCCACTGAAAATGTTTTTGAAATATACAAGAAAGGTAGAATATAGGAAGCGGGATATTTATCTCTAAAAGAAGTAATAACAAATTTTCATGAAAAAATATATGAATGGGTCATGTTCTTCAATTGTTTGCTTCCTTCCTCTTCTAGCTGAAAATTTCTTCTGTTGTTAGTAATGGGCTGACATGAGCTTCCAATTAAGAATCACTTTATCATGGCTTAACATTCAAACTACTATGTTTTCAAATATTGCCTTTTCTGCCCATAGAAGGTGCCCAATTTCTGCCAGAGAGCCTTGGGACAACTTGCTAGCAACAAGAAATCAGAGCCTGGGATCCAGTAACTCTGGGTGTTACTCATGTTCATGCCAATCACATTAACTAAAGTCATGGTTATAATAAAGCCAAGGGGCACTGTTCACTTCAGCTACTGTCTTGTATAAAGTGGTTTCCTAAAGATGAACTCTCTAAAGACTAGGTTTACTCACACTCACACTCTGTATACATCTATTGTTTGCTACAGATTTTCATTTCCGCAGCTAGCATGTTGTGAGAAAAGCACAAAACAAAAAAACCAAATTCTATAATACTCATTTTGAATTTTTCATAGTAACTAGGTTGAAAAATAGAAATTTGATTGATTTATGTTATTTAAAGTGAAGTGATTAATAGTTTTGTGGAAAACTGAACAATTTTTGAATAATGGCAGGTTTCTTGCACGTGTACATACACCCTATGTACTTCAGGATGGAATTCTACAAATATTTTCATTATTTCTAAACCTATTTTTTTTCCAGCTTAACAAAACCTGACTGAATTGAGTAAGGAAAAGTAGTAGTTAGTGAAATTTCATTCCATAGGTTGCTCTTAAATGACTCACTGTACTGATGTTGAAATTAACACCATTGTGCTAGTCTGGTTTTGCACTCCATTTATGAATTCCAAATCACATGCTAATTTTTGAAGGTCTCCCAAACTGGCAGAGTTGTCCAGATGGCCATGTAAATGCTTCCAGTGTCACTACTCATGTAAACATGCATTCACACCCTTATCTCTGATGTTTTACTTAGCATTGAACATTGTTCTGAACAGAAACTTGCTTTCAGAAACATTTGGAGAATGTAAATGAAAAGAATTCTGAACATCATGGAAGATGATTTGTGGTTTCTACTCAGAAAATGTGAGACCTTCTAAAACAGCTAAAATCACAAGCATATTCTTCTACCCTATGACCCTGATTAGAAGTAGTATGTGGGTAACTTTAAACATGCAAATAGTGTCGGTTGCTCACAGATTTATATATGCAATTACATTTCTTTTTTACCCAGGGGCTTTGTGATTTATATTCATTTTCACCTTTCTCTGAAATTTTATGGGAAATCTTTAGGAATGGCATAAAAGCAGTGACTTAATGCAAATGTTAGTCAGCTACAAATTTTAATGCCACAATGCAAGGGAGAAAGAATGACACTGGAACCAAAGACACAGATGAACAAAAGGAGAGATACAAATGAACAGCGCAAAAAGCCAGCATGACTGTCAGTCTGTAAGAATATAAATGTAAAGTCAATTATTAGGAGGTTTAAAAGGCCAATCAATACTGAAAGTGCTTGAAGTAACTCCAGGGTTAGAATTGGTCAATGATAATAAACAGGATGAGGATACTTCAACAGGATGGAGTGTTGCTAAGAAAGCCTGTACATGAACTGAGGAAAAAACAGAAAATCTTAGTGACCAAGGAGTCACTGTAGCTATAATCAGAACAGATTATTTGATTAATTCTCCAATAACCTCATTGCATTACATATTTCTGAATTATTTCCTTTAATTTCTTTATGGTGCATCCACTCAGAGCTTCTTCCTTTAGGAGAAAAATAAGGATTAATTTATAATAAAACCATAAAGAAACTAAACATTAAATGAGTCAATTTTTTACCTTTTATAACAGGATATCCAGAAAAACATTGAACAAATCTTTGAAATAGCTGTTTAGAAAAAACCCAAACAGACATTTTCCTTGTGAAGGAGTTTACAGTGATATTGGATTTCAAATAATTTTGAGTACAGACAGTCAACACAAATACTTTAATCAATTATTCATAATGTTATTCTTCTGCAAATCCTACAGATATAACCACTCAGCCCTCCACTCCTTAAGTATTATAGACAGGGGGCACAGCGGTAGTAGGTAGATTACTCAGAAAGCAAACATCTGTCTAAGATAGTGATGTTGGCTCCAGCTTGTTTTGCTTTTCATGGCACAGTGCTCTAGGAAGTTGGGAGATCCATTATTTAAGGTGTAAGAAAACTACCCAATGATAGCCCTTAGCTGAGGAAATAAAAGAAACAGAAGAAATCAGAAAAAATGAACCAGAGAGGACAAGGTTGGAGCTGCAGTTTTAAAGGAAGATATCTTGAGGATACAAAGTATAGGGTAATTAAAAAAAAAAAAAAAAAAAAAAAAAAAAAAAACCACGACAAGAAGGAGCTAAAGCTGAAGTAGGTTGCTTGGGATTATCAGCAAGCGATGCTACCTTTTTGAAAAATAATTGTGATGCCCATCTCTCAGTCTCTCTAGAGTCCGTCCCCTTGTATACCAAACCAAAGAGCTGAACTTCATCAGCAAAGAGTGGTTGCAAAAACACAAGTTAAAAACACTTTTTTCCTTCTTTGGTATCAGAAACTTTCATACTTCTGCTCCTGGTATAAAAACAATGGCCACAGTAACATACCTACTCTGTCTTCATAAATCCAGGGACCAGGGTCCATGATGAAGATGCCAGTAGCAATCTTATCATATTAAGGGGAAGGTGATGTCTATGCAGCAACTGGATAGACAAGATTCTCCTTCCTCCTTTTCCATGAGACTTCACAGATGGCCAGTAATAAGCTTCCAAGGCTGTATCCTGAGACACCATGAGCATTGTCTTCCAGAAGGCAATATTTTAATTGTATTCAATCCATCCTCTTTTCCAGTACACCATAAGTAAAAAAGCATATACTGAAGACATGAAGATTTATATCATACAGTCACTTGTGTTTTCATCTTCCTCCAGTAGTAACCAGCAGCCAAAGGAAAAGAAGATGGAACCTGAATACAAAGAGAAAATTAATAACAATAACACTAGCATAATAATAGCAGTAATAAAGGAAAAAGTAGAATTAGAGTTCAGTTGACATTTATGACCCAGAAGGAAAACTCAAGTAAGGCAGTTAAGTGGACATATCTTACTTTGTTGGGATTCATTTTCATTAGGTTTAAACAAAAAGCATATAGGGACTCTCATATTTTCTTAAAGCAAAATTTAAAAATTTTCAAGATACTAAAATAGGTAGAATATTCTGTATTCACTTCAATCCATTTTAGCCATTAGCAGTTATTGTTGAGTGCATAGCTACACACTTCACATTCAAAAAAATATTTATGGCAAAAAGCCCGTATGTTTGTGAGGACAGTATTAGTAACCTGTCTTTCCTTTGGAAACATTATTTCTTGATAGCAACAAATGAATACACTACAAACACTTATAGTAATGTATTAAAATTTACACTAAAAGAAGCTGTTGTCTTATTACTTTGTTACATTAAGTAAAGGACCAAACTCCAAATCAACTTATCTGTTCAACTTACCTTTTGGACTATGAAGTTTGAAGACATATAAACCTTTCTCACTAGAAGGTTTTAAAGGTTCTTTTTTAAAATTAAAAAAAAAATTCCTCTTGGAGAGGAATCTGGAGTGAGATGAGCAGTGATTTGGACACAGGGTCCCTTATGAACTAGTCTAAGAAGGCTCAGCTAAAGTTGCATCGTCTCTAGTGTCTCCAACAAAGATTCCTACAGAAAGTCGGATGACATCAGTAGACACAATCTGGCTGTTAAAAAAACATGGAAAAGTGAAAAGGAAACTTGCAGAGAGCAGTCTTTTGTCTGTCATTCTCTGAAAATGAGATTGTATTGAATAGTGCTACTGGTGAACATAACCTGTAACCTGTACCGGCTTTCACTGTGATTTGGGGAAGTTTTAATTCTTTATGGTTCCTCTTCATCCTTAGAGGTGTTTCTCCAGCTTCAGAATAAACTTGAGTTTTAGAAAGGATTTTTTGTCTTTAAATCAAATGCAAACACTTCCCATTTATTGATGGTGGGATAATTGCTCAGAAGGAATCTGTTTGGAATACATATATGAATGCCATTAGTGCATTTTCTTACTAATGGATTCTTGCACATTTTTTTTAAAGTGTGTGACCAGCATAAACAGAAATTGGAAGAGCTTTTCTGTCCTGTAAATATGCAACATATTCCAATGTGGTGATATTATTTTGCCTGGACTTATTGTTTAAGTTATTATTATTATTATTATTATTATTATTATTATTATTATTATTATTATTTTCAAATCCTGAGGATCTCAATAATTTAATTTGTACCACAGGAAAGAATTACTATTCTGTGCCTTTCCAATGGTGGAAACAGTCTGAGTAATAACACTAACAGATACACATTTCTTTCTATCAGCAAGTTATAATCAAAGAAATTTGAAAACCATGAAACCCTTCGCAAACTTTGAAGCCAGAGTCATTGTGTTGGATCAGCACACCCAGAATACAGTCAACAAATGCCATGGCCCTGCACATGTGGGATCTCCAACACTCATATGAGATGTTTCACATTTCTTTCTGTCTTTCCATTTTGTCAAGAGTCAGTTAATAAACATAACCACACTTCACAGCTATAAAAATTTGGTACCAGGAAACAGTTCATTGCTTCCTCACAAAGGGATTCTTGTAAAATAACCCAACAGCCATTTGGTATCTGAATTAGTTTTGGTGCTCTATGCCTTAAATTCTTGCTGGTTAGACTTGCAATTTACTATAACAGTGCAATCCACAGGACAAGTGAACATCAGACTGCCAAACTGCAGGGCATTGCTCTGACAAATACCACATTATTGTATGCCCTGCTGCCATTTTTCTAATGTAAACCAGGTCACTCTCTTTTTGCACCTGTCAGTGTCCTCAGTAAAATGATGTTTAACAATCCTTCCTATCCCAAGGCTGCTGTATTTTAGCCCCTGCTAGTCCCAAAAACTTAAACAGGAGCCTGACATGAAAACAAGATTTGGGAAAGTTCAGTAACTGCAGGACAGAAATAATTAAGCAGATTGCTTGTTTTAAAGAGTTTCTATTTTTGCCTTGCTTCTAGTTATGAGGAGTGAGGTACTAATAGCCCATAATTCAGAGTCCTGAAGATAAAAAATAGAAAAAAACCAAAAAAACAAAAAAACAAAAAACAACAACAACAAAAAAGGAAAGAGATAGATAAACATGGTGCTTTTTTTGACTGAATAGGTGTGTAAAGCATTTACAGGAAGCTCTTGTGCAGTTAAAATAGCTACAAAGGAGATGGATTAGGTTAGAAATCAGCTGGTAGAGACATCAAGCTCAGTGAGGATTGGGGTGGGGGGTACAGGTTAGACTTAGTGGGTTTTCTTCTTTTCCTAAATCAGCCAAATCCACGTGATCAATTAGTAGAGGGTGAGCTGTGCAGAAGAAAGATAGGGAAGGAATGGGAAAGAGGGGAGAAGAAGACAGGAGAGAGGAAGGGGAAACAAATCAGAAGTAGACAAATGAGAGTCCAAATGAATGCTTTCTTTGCATTGCTGGGTGTGGTCGGAGTTGTACAGTTCTATGTGAGCCAATAATATTAAAGATAAATCCCAGATATTGTGCTATAGATTTTTCATTAAAAAAATTCACTCCGCATACCCCCAAATTTTGATAATTACCCAACTGAAGAGAAAGAACCATATTTTTCAGTACAGTGATCTGCTAGGGGCATGTCAATTTTGCTGGAAGTATACTTGACTGATCATGTATGAACAGAGACACTATTTGCTGCAGCTTGAGAAGAACTCAAAGACTCAGACTTTTATATTCATAGACAACAAATCTATGAGACTTGCCTGATTAAACAAAGGCCAATGATGGAAACTCAGTGTAGCTTACAAGGACTGCAGATGGCTCTGGGACTCTGGTGCAAGAGGGTATAGAAAGTAAAAGGAGGTTCTACTAATACAAGTCTTAGAATTATAGGGAGTCTAGGAAGAAGATGAACAAGATCACTCTGTCTCTCCTTGAGTCTCACTAGCCACCTGGTTTTCATGAGGTGATTAATGACGAGTGGTGCAGAATTGTAATTAAAAGATTTGAAAGTAACTGCAAAGTGATTAAAAGAAGTGAGAACATAATTAATTTTGAAGATTTAGGAATTTCTGAAATTTATTAAAATTTGGAAGTTATGGATTTTAGCTTAAAAAGGAGCTAAACACAACACAGCAAAACAACAACAAAAATGCCCAACCTCTAGGAAGTGTCAAAATGTGACTTTAAAAGAATCCTAGATAAGCTTTGTGAAATGTGAAAATGTGAAATATGGGGAACTTTATTAGCAGCTGGAATCTAGAAACTCTACACTAGTACTCTAGAAGTACTAGTTCCCAAGCTCTGTGCCTGCAAATTACAGGTCTTGTCTTCTAGGTCCTTTTCATGACTGGCAGCTAGGGTCCTAATTGAAACCTCAAAACCCAGAAAACCTCCAATTCCCACTTAGTCAAGAAACTGAAGAGTCTATGAGTTACTTACTCTCCATCAGGCAGGTAGAATACAGAGATGTTAAAAATTTAAAACCCTGCCTCACCTCTCATACCTTCACAGAAATAAAAATGTCTCTGCAAACATTTGAAATTTGACAAAAAATTATTTTCTGATGGAAAAATTGTTCCCTTTGAGACTTTCTCAACTGTCTGTTTAGCAGAGTTGAAACATATCATATTCCAGGGATGAGACACAAGAAACGAATAAAAAAGATTTTCTGATGTGCTTTAAACAGCTTCTGAGCAAGTGTCTTGTAAGTCTGTTCTGCTCCTTTGACTCCACCTGAGATCTTAACAGCTTTATCACAACTGCCTAGCTTCCTCAGTTTGGTAACAACCACGACATTGTTTTGACGCTTACGACTTTCTGTCAAAACCGAAACTTGTAACTTGCTGCCACAGTGATATGTCATTAAAAGAAAAATATTTCCAAAGTAAAATAAACACTCACAGTTCATACAACTGCAAGACTGAATCACCTCATTCTGGAATACTGAAATACTACCTTTGCTTTATAAAAACAATCCCTAAGATGCTAACTTACACAGGATTTATGGTTCAACAATTAGCACATCTGACTGCACTGCCAAGAGAAAAAAAATTGCCCTCTAAAACATGAAATGTTTTGGGGGTAGATATTCCATTCAGCTGTGGTTTTAAGGTATTTTTAAATTCTAATTATGTAAAAAACTCAGAACTAAGATGAGTATTAAAATCCAGAAGAATTTACTTCCTAGGATTATTTTTAAGTCCCTTTCAAATACAACATTAGAAAAAGCTCAAAAGGGGTTTTACTGTTATCATGAGAAAATAAGACAAGATGTCCAGGCAACTCTTTTGACTGAAATTTTTGCCTGTCATAAAATTGATGCATTTAGCAAAAAGAGCCATTAGTTGTATACTAGGAACTATCAGAGTTCACTTTGGAAAAGTGGGCACATGCTCATGATAAGAAATATCAGTGTAGATCACCAGCTGGGTAAATCACAGTAATTTATTTGATTTCAAGTTGCTCCTGTATGTGTTAGGGTTAAAATCAGAATAGCAATTATGGTTCCATGAGAAATGCATCTTGAGAAAGTTTTTTGTTTTTTTCTTGCATTTATCGATGTAGTAAAGGAGCTATGGTGTAAACCTTCTTGGTATTTATATAAGGGAGAAAATATTTAGTATTGCTATTTGAAAAATACTGGCACAAAATTTTTTAGAGCATTATACTTATATAAAGGGGTATCATTTTTCATGAATTATCAAGGTCTGTTGCTACCCTCAGTAATTTTTTAGTGCTACTCTCAAACTGGGATTTTGTACATAAACTCTTGATTTATAGGTCCCAGCTAGATTGCTTCCTGGGTATCCCAGGGAGAGTAGTGACCACATGGGTTTGCCAGGGGACCAGTGCTCGGACTTGGACCCTCAGGGACCTTAGTGAATAGGAAATTCACTTTTCAGAAGAAAAGTAGTAGTTAGGCATCACACATAAGATATGTGAAACAAAACAAGTTTCTTCCGGCTGTTTGAATTAAGTACTTTAGTTTTCTTCTTTACAGTTTTTTATTCAGGGGTTTGTGAAATCTAATATGAAGACTTTAATTAAATGTTAGCATGAGCATGCCCAGTGTAAGTCGTACAGAGTACTAAGGCTGAAGGGGTTAATATTGTAGCATGAAGGAAAGGGCTGGAGCACTTGTGTTCAGAACTATACTGCAGAAATATCTATTCTTAAAAGTGATAACCTGCTAAAGTTAAGGACAGGAAATGGGAGAAAGAAATACCCAAGGACGTTGTTTAGAGGCTGCTACTGTGGCCAGCCTGTCAGTATATGAGGCAAGCACAAGGCAAATTTTCAGCACTTGTGAGGAACACTCAAAAAGCAAATCTACAGAAAGAAGATCTGTGATACCAGCTGTGAAGGCAAGCAGTGCAGCAGCTGGTAAGCCCATCAAAAACCAGGGAACAGCAGAGACCCTGTAAATTATCACAGAAATACCCAGTGTGTTTTTTTCAGAGTGGGAGAAAGAGGTAAGCTTGGACTGCAAAACACAGCTGCAGTCACCAATTTTGGCAGCAAGCCAGAGTGTTAAAAAACGTTCTATACTCATAGAAAGAAAATAAAAACTGAACCTCTCAGGTTTTGCTATCAGACCAAAGGATTTCTGCCCTTTCTATAATCTGTGTTGCTGCAAACCTGCATGGACCAAAAATAGGCAGTGTAACACCTTAGTCGGGAATGCTCAAGTGGCCATGACTCAAGGAAAGTAGTGGAGGTAAGATCAAGTTGCTCAGGTATTTCCTGAGTTCAGGAACTCATTCAGCAGCCCTGAGCCCTCAGCAGCCAGGGAGGCAAGGAGCTGAAGTGTCAGGAGAAACCAAGGAGGATTTCAAAGGTTTCAGGAAAAGCAAGCAACCTGGAGGGTGGTGAGCAGGGACAGAGACAGGGCAGGGATGTTTAATGGATTCTCGCCCCTGCCTTCAACATGGATAATGATCCAAGGGGGTGTCAGTACCCTGACTGAGACCTGTCAGTGACCATGACTGAGAATGATCAACTCCCAGTTGGCCCTGAAGTTGTGCAGGATCTGCTGCTCCAGCTGGATCCCTACAAATCTTTTGGGCCAATAGTAACATGGATCTTATGGCATAATGGAAAAAGTTTTCATCGCATTAACCTGTATTGGGGAAAAAACATGCTTGGTTGAGAAAGAAGATTTATGAATGGTGCATACATCATATGTTAGCTGACGAAATTTGCCTACAGTTCTTTTGCTCTAGAAACAGACCAAGGCCTAGATTGTAAGAAAATCCACCTCTTACTCATTTACCATGCATCATAATCCTAGCATGAATTTGTAAATTTTAATGCACAGTGTCTCTCACAAGGAGGAGAAGTCAATTTTATTAAGAGTATTTGGGAAGAGTATGTTCTCTTTGAAGATGCAGAAAATTTGATTTTCCTCAAAAGGCAGTTGACATGAATTATGCACCATCAGAGCATTGCTGATGGCACACCTGCATGGAGTCTGTGTTTGGGTTGATACTCTATTCCAGTCTAGCAATCTAGCAGGACACTTCAGCATGTGTGCTGAGCTGTGCTGTGTTAATCCGGTGATCCTCCAAACACTCTAGAGCTGACCTGCACACAGCCAGAGTAGTCATATATTTGCCATGTCTTTTGGACTCCTGGCTCCAGTATCTGAAGCATAGACCTGTTTAAACCCAGAAAGTGGTGAAACTGCTTCCCATCTCAGTGATAACAGCCTGTTGTAATCCTCTTTTTGACCCTGGTCTTGTCTGACTGGATGTACACAAGCCAATCTATTTCTTAATTATGCCTTGGTTTTATAGCTATAAAATGTGACAGCTATTCCAACTTCTTGAACTATGAACTCTCTCATGCAAGCAGACTTTTTTTAGCATAAGATTTTTTTCATACTTGTCACTGATAAGGAATTGTAAACCAGCAGAACAGCATATATAAACTACTGCTTCGCCCACAACATCCACTTCCACCCCTCAAACACTTGTTTCTACTCATCAGCCCGTTAAGCAAGTCTTTATCACTTCATTTTCTTTCTACATTCATCCATGAGTGATGGATGTTATTTTCATACAGTAATTAAGAGTTGTACTTCATTCCTCTCAGAGATGAGATTTTCAGCACAAATGGGGGTTTTGATGCCTTGCCTCACACAGATGAATCTTCTATTCAAGTGACAAAATGCTTTTTTTATTCTTTTATTTATAAGTGACTGCTTTTGAGCTTCTACAGAACATAAAGGGTTTGGCTTTAATTTATCTTCTTAGTCCTCTGTCTGCTCTATGGCCAACACAGTTTGCTGATTCAATACTTGGAATGTTCCTGAATATACTCCATAAGTGGATATCAAAGTGTCTGGTCATCGACTGTTAAGCCTTCAATTACATTTGGAAAAGGACAAATCCAGAAGAATCTCCTTCTCCATTGCACAGGCACTCTGTCCCTCTGCAATAGGACATGTCTGCTGCCAAGATGGAGCAGGAGTTTGGGGAGGACTTTGGGGAGAGTCTGGTGGTACTGTTTTTGAGGGTCACCTTCTGGAAAGAAAGCAAGGGCCTCTGAGAACCAGGGAGCAAGTCTTCAATCAAACAGGAGTAGGACTAAGACACTGTGCACCATAATGGGTGATGCACTCTGAAAGCTAATGATGGAAAGCTTTGCTTGCAAGAATGCACCCTCCCATTGATGTTGTCTCCTTGAAGTATCAATATGCCCCTTGACAGGACTTCCCTCCACTCAGAGAAGAAGCTGAGAAAAAGCAAAGTGTACCAAAGGAATTGTTGGACTCTGTGCCCTATGCATTTGTCATTCTAGCAACCAAACACAATTAGGAGCCTTAATTAAAAACAACTGACCCATCAAAATCCTAAGAACATATTATCAAGAATATTCCTTCTGGAAAGGATGAAAAAATGTAATTACATGTTGCCAGACTCACTGCTTTATTGTACCTGAGTAGACTGTGTGTGCAGCACTGTTACGAAATTAATCTTATCAACCATAACAGATACAGAATTTTACTAGGAAGCAAAGCAACCCTCTTATAGGAAAAAAAATATTTTGGAAGAGAAGTAACTTATAGCCTATATTTTTTTGTCAGGTAGTTATAAATCTCTCAGTGAACTCTACTGAAATGAGAAAGAAAGATTAAAAGCAAGCAAGAAAGCAGTGGTAATAGAAAAGTTTAAATGCAATTGCTCACATTCCAGTGGAAATGATTTAATTTGATATTTAACAGTCCCCTCCACCCACGCTGTTGGAAACTAAACTCTAAAAAGAACAGCATTATGGGGTTTTTTGCAAGTGAAATTTAACACTGATCAAGAAAAGAAAGGTATGTTTTAATTTCAGTAAGAGAAATTAAGCACAAAAAGGGTAAAGAGAAAATAAAGTGACTTAAATGTGTAAATTACTTACTGTGATAAACACAAGAGCCATTAGTCAACACATGGAAGAGATTGTGCAGGAATGTAAGTTAGCAATGAAAGGAATATTAGACAGCTTATATTCCATCCAGGAAAAAAAAAAAAAAAAAGATAGACAACTCCACTCCTCTTCTAGAAAGGCTCATGTGCCTCATTTAAACCATACAAAACACATAGATTTCTCAATCAAATCATTAAAAAAATAACATGAAATCCCTTCCTACTCTGCATCACACAGTTGTCACCCAGTTTTCTGCTTAGTAGACTGCACTGGTAGAGATAATGACCCTGTGACATGACAGTAGATGTCTGGGCTGCACTGATTGACTTCAGAATGATACATAAAGGAGTGCACTCAGCACAGCACTATTCATTTGCTCTGATATGCAACTTCTAAGAAGTCATGGTTAGAGAGAGCATGCCGGGAAATTACTTCTGGGAAACTTAGGTCACTATCAGTGACTGTTTCTGAGACAGCATCTTAGCTTACAGGGTTTTTTCAGTCAGACCCTGCTGCAGAGAAAACTTACTGCTGTTTTGTACAAATAGCCAAAGGCATGGGAGTGATCCTGCACAAAATTTTCATTAAAAAATAGTAACATAGGTTATTCTTCACAGCTTTAAACTTCACTCACATTCACACCTAAGCTCTAGCAGACAATTGCATTTTGTTGACAGTAGAGAATAAAAAGAACGCAGCAGAGAGGAAATGGAACAGAGGCCCTTTCCTAATACACTGTGCAAATCATACAGTAAACCACACAAAAATCATTACTGCTCTTCTCTGGTATTGCTGCATTCCTAGCTGCTGCTAGACTCTGTTCTAAAATCATCAGAACTGCAGCCCAGAAGTTATGCTGATGATTCTGATATCCCCTACTGCACTCAGGATTTGTGGTAAGGGCAAGGTGGAATGATTTCCTGGAGTGTTTACGCGTAAGAACTGACATCTGGCAGATAATCATGCGTCCTACTTACCACTGACTTAACTTCAGTGGAACTACTCACATACTGCAATTCTTTCTTATACACAAAAAATTCTTACCTGGCTTGACTCTGCCCTTTTCCCTTTTTTTTTCCCCTTTTTTTTTCCTTTTTTGTGGTTTTATTTGTTTGTTTGTTTTTTATTATCTGCCATTAAAATAATACCACAAACTATCATATTTTTAAAACTTTTTAAAAACTTTTTCTTATATCCTTGTTCTCTTTGATACTTGTTCAACTTCCATGACTATGGGTTCTGAAGTCTTGACTGTATTTTCAGAACCCTAAGCTGAGGAAATGCTATCATCTGCATTTTGCAGGCAGAGGGTCAATATCACCCAGTAGCTGATGGATGAGTTTCTTTTCTGAGAATGCATTCTGTACTTTGTACACTGAATACTGTGTGAAACTTGCATTTATGCACATTTGCCTCTCTTCTAAAATATGCTAGAATTTTTGATATATTTATGTTCATTTTCTTTCTCACTCCTACTATTTGTTTGAAAAGATTCAGCTCATGAGTTGTGGACCATAACTGAATTTCAAATAGTCTTCCACCAGAGTGGGAGAAATGCTTGCTAAGTTTTGTTTGCGCACCCGTAACTTGTTATTGGTTTTGCCCTCTGACTAAAAAGGCACAACCTCTAGAATCAAATTTTTCCTTCAGTGAATATTCTGTAACATCAGATGTTTTAATAAGACCACTTGAAAGATATTTCATAAACAAGGCATGGAAATGTATGAATGTAAAAGTGGTAGAAATAATAACAAGGTGACATGAAACAAACTGTTCTGCACATATAGGTCTTTACCTTTTGAAAATTTCTGCACATATACTTATGGTTGTGTGTAGTTTGCAATACTGATGCCCTAACACTTTCCAAAAGACACTATTGATAAATTTTTCTAGGTACCTGCCTAGCTTCTCTCAGCCCTTCTGGTCAATGAATAATATGCAGACGAATCCTCACACTTTAGTTTTTAGTAAAAAAATAAGCTTTGGTGTGTTTTACCTACCAGTCACAACTAATTGTAGGGGTAGGAAGCCTTTGTGAAGATGAGTCTCAAAGAACCTGTTCCACACTCATCCCACATCTCCCCTCTGCTCACTATCCTGGAAAGCATGGGAAAACCTGTTGACCAGCTCCCACCGTTGAGCACATAGGTTAGCTTAATTTTGTATTGAAAAGGCTCCTGTCAGTCCTTCATGCCATGGGTACCTTGGGCCACATGTGCTACATACCTGACATTTGGATCAATGCTTATTGGGGCTACATTGTTCATAGAGAAAAACTATATGCTTCCAGTAGGACCACTAACTTAGCTGATCAAGATCATAATTCAAATTCTGAAGCTTGTTTAATTCTCTAACAAGACTGCAAGGTTATTTATGAACTGTCTTCTCTTTTTAGCTCTGGAAACGGAGCACTATTTTGACAGTAAAGTCACAGCATCAGGGAAATGACTTCTCACTTCTCAGATAAGTCTGGTAGTAGGTGAAAAATAAATAAGCAGAACTGCCTTAGCAACAGAAACAATCTTGCTGAATGAATGAGAAAGAATCCAGCCTAAGTTTCAGCAAGAAGCCAAAGCACAAAATTTAGTGAGAGAGTAAATTTCTTTTGTTTTCTTATATGTCTGATACATATCTGTCACCCCTCAGTTAAAGAGGTCACACGTTGCAACGTGTCCTCACAGAGGACAAGCAGGCAGAAGCAGGGTTAAACATGGAAAGCTCCTTTATTTCTCTGACTCCATTACTTATATACACTTTTTACAGAAGGCCAGGATTGGCCCAAGCAGGTTACAGCCTTCTGACTCCATTGATTACTGTGACCATCAGTCAAGTTCTCCTCTCGGAGAACACCTCTGCAAAACACAAGATAATTTCTAAAAATACATATAGTTTACGTTAAAGCAGTGTGAGAATCAGGCTGCAAAGATTCAAACATTTGAAAGCAAGAAAATCATGGGCAACATATACCTGCTGTTGTTTCAGTGTGCCCTTTATATTTATTGTGAATGAGTGTTTTAGGCTGCTCAAAGAATGTATTTTAAAGAATATTTCAAAGAATATTCTGAAACTACAGTGTGCCTCTAGTGAGGGGGTGAGGAATGGGAGATGGATGCACTACCACAACATCACCATAACCATATGTATTAAGGTTCTCCAAAATCTAATTTTTTCATGTATATGTGTTTATATATGTATGTTCTATTTAGACAGATTTTGAAAATTTCTTATCCTATTGATATCCAGAAACTATCAGAAATATATTTGAACTTAAGGAAAAGCCGGCATATGCAATTTTCTCAAAGTTGTGGGGGATGAGTTCCTCCAAAAATGACGGCATATGAGCAATCCAGTTTACTTGAAAGATTAAACCTGTAACCATTTCAAGGGCAGCAAAAGTCATGTACAAGGAAGAACAAAAGATGGAGAAGCAGAACAAACATACGAAGCAAAACAAGATTCAGAAGTCATGTATGAAGCAGACCAAAAGATGGCTCACAACTCCAGGATGTGAGAGACTGGATGAGAACAAGAAAAAAGAACTGTGTAATCCGTTGTGTATGCAAGAACATTCAACCAATAGGACCTGAAGAACTAACATGTGCTTTTAAGGAGCAACCAATTGTGAAGTAGCACATAACACATGATTAAGGCTAAAAACTGTATAAAAGAGATTATAGTTTTGCAATAAACGGCTCACTGTGGTCACTGTGGTCCTATTGATAACTGAGTGCTGTCCCATTCTTGATCGTCTGCACAAAGTCTTGGCTAGGCTGCACCTGGCCTTTCATAACATCAACTTTAAAACAAAAACACAAGCAATGGCAGATTTTCAAAGAGTCCTGTATTGAAGAGAATGGAAGGAAAAAGAGGTGTAGGGAAAAGACTGAAAAATATATAATATTACTGTTAACAGAAATCTATTAATGAGGTGAGTTGCTATGAGGTTTAAAAAATTCTCATAAGAGCAGAAGAAAATTTGCTCTTGGTATTGCACAGTGATACCAGTATCAGCTTTAAATGAGCAAAAAGGGTAAATTAGCTGGTGAGAAGCCTGTAAAAGCTGTTAAGAGTATCCCATAAATAAATAAATAAATAAATAATCTATATACTATGAAAAATTGTAGATTTTTTGGCTTCTTTGTCACTTTCTGATTATGTGAAGCTTTTTTTGTTTTCTTTTCTATTTTAAGAGTCAATAATAAAGGTGATAATCTGTTTCCTCATAGATACACTTGCAAATGCACAAAAATGCAGTTTTGAGGAATGTGTCTTGTTCTCAAACACATCAAGGAAGAAAAATTCAGCATCTGTTGTTAGCATACTGTGAATAAATGCGTTTAAAAGGATGCAAATATGAATCTAACTAAACAGCTATAGAGATTTGAAGAAATGTCTTCCCCCATGCCTGACCAGTACTAGCACACTTGTTCTAGTCATTGTGTTTCTAAATAATCAAGTCATACTTGAGAATTAATTGTTTAGCCTGTCTCTGCATTGAGAGAAGTGATATGCAATCAATTAAAATGATTTGGTTTAGACTTTCTGGAAGGTCTTTAGTGAGATGAATTCTTTAGCAGCATGCCAATGACTAGCCTGCATGGTCAGTCACTCACTAACACCTCAAGCATGGTGCAAAGGTGCAGGAGGAATCGCACTGCTCAAGAATCTGTCTGAGTAATCACCAGGAGCTACAGGTGGACTCCTGTCAAGGAGCCAATGAGGTCAGCAAATGGGGTGCTCTCTAACCTGACAGCTGTTTTTTTATCTGGTGATGCTCAGTCTTTGTGAGTTGTAACACCAAGCTGCTGTCTGTATAAGCAAGCACCAGGTGACAGTGATGGCACAGCATGAGGGGCTTGCCCTGCCAGCACTGTCTCAGCACAGGCCATGGAGCTGGGCTGAGAGATGCTCACTCAACACACAGACCTCCCTCAAAGTCAGCAGTGTGCAGATATCCAGTGGTGATGTGGACTTACATTGCCTCACTGCATAAAGGGTAAATTTCACACAGACTCTGCAACCAAATGGATTTCATTTCCACTGTCACAAATGTGTTGCCTTCCAGCTCTGCAATCACTTTCAACTTAAATAAATTGAAGCAGGCAGCAGGGCAGGGGAAATTAAACTAGCAAAGGAAAAAAAAATACTTAAACAGACTGGAACAGTTATTGCTGCCTGCTAGGAAATATTTTTCTAGTCTTTTATCGCCACATACAATCCCTAGTCCCATGTGATTAGCAAATTCATCTTGAAACACTGATGTTGCTTGACTGCAGTTGAAAAATTAAGTGGTATCTTTAAATTCTTGTTCCTCAACTTAGTGAAAAGAAATGTTTTGCAATACTTGTATTCTAGCATACGTAATCAGGCTGCACATTTCCTATCACGTTCAACACCTTGCAATCTCCTGTGTTCCAATTGCACACAGTGAGGTGATATGTCTAGAGGAAATTATTTCTATCACCTGCATAAGGGCAACAGATATGAGAGTCAGCTCATGCTTTCCTTTTTTGTATACTTTTAAATGCCTGGCTGGTTTATTTTATATACAAGAACACATTTTGTTCTAGAAATTTGTTCCTGAAAATAAATGCTAAAAGCGACACTGAGAAAGAAAGAAAGAAATAGGCCTTCGCTGTCTTTATTAAAAAAATCTCTGAAAAATTATTTGGATTTCTGCAATAGATGGACAAAAAAGAAAAGAATGATCCAAATGGATTCTTTTAATGACATGAGGGAGGAGCCCAGAAATATTGGTGAATAAAATCTGAAAGCCAAATCTGTGCCCCTTTGTGCAGCTTTAAAGGAGGAAAAAAAGCAACAGTTCTGGTCATGTAATGAGTCCCATCGGCCAAGTCCTGTAAAGAATGCTGTAAGATACTCTCTCCCTAGGAATAGCCAGTCTGCATAGTAATCCCTTATGCCATGGAGGTGACACAGAGGAGAAAGGAGAGGTTCTTTGAGGCCTGTGATCAGATGCTAGTCACTAATTTTCTCAGTCCCTTAGAGCTCTCCATATTCTCCATATTCCCCCCAGCGTTATGCATGATCACTAACAGCTCCACAGCTGAGACAGAAACATAAAACTATACAAAGGCACAAAAACATCTTTCAAAATATATTTCAGGCATGACCTAGGATGGTCATTTATATTGACAGCAAAATTCTGCAATATGAAGGTTAGGTACGGCATTAATATTTCAGCCATGAGCCTGGAAAAATAACCTTTGGAAAAAAATCCTTGGTTGCTTTCCGTAATCAGTAGTTTCCCACAACAGGAGAAAAAGGTGAGATCAGTAGTTTCAGTTCACTAGCAATATTTTTTCAGCTAATAATTATCAAAAAAATTTAGGAAGTCTACATTCAGACCTCTCCTAGAGATAAATTTAAAAAAAGATACACTGCAAATAATCCTTCATCAGCATAGTAAGACTTTGCCAAAAATTAAAAAGGTAAGTAGCATTTGGATTCTATCTGTGTGAAAAGCTAAAAACACCATTTGCAGAGATGACAGGATGTTGTCGGCACAGGATGCTTCACATAAAACTAGGCCCAAGTAGAGTTCTACATTGTCTTGAATGAAGTGAGTTGAGTTGTTTGCATGCAATGGACAGCTATCTCCATTCAAAAATAAAAAAAAGAATAATAAAAATGGTACTTGTGGTTGGTTTTAATAGGTGACATGGAATAGTCTGAGTTCACCAGAGACACCAGGAGATGTTTAAGAAGTAATATTAAACACCATTTACAATGGTGCTTCCAGAAATCCAAGGAGGTAAGGAGGTTTGTTGTGTTGTCCTTGCAGACTGCTCTGCAAGCAGAGAACACAGATGTTTGACTTGCACTTTCCCCTGATCAGCACACTCAGCTAATTGTAAGGGATAGAGACAGCCAGATCGCTTGGCTGGAAAGGAAGCAGGGAACGAAACTGCAGTAGATCATTTTGTCTGTGGGAATATGAATGACTTTGGCTACACACAAGAAGACCAAGTCTCCATTATCAACATAATTTTATTTTCATTGCAATATTTTAATTTAAAATACTGAGCTTCATTGCCATTTTTTTCCATTTTCTGGAAATATTTGGAGCAGTTATTTCCCAACATTTTTTATTCATAAACCATGTTTTACTCTACCTTATGGCAATCCTTTACATACTGCAATGACAGATTAACTGAATTGCCTTGAGTTAGTTCTCTTTCTGTAGAGGGAAACAGCAAGAACATACTACTTGCAAATATGGGAATGATTCAGCATCAGCTTTAATTATTACTGGTAGGAGTACTCTAGGAGTACCTAGAGTGTCTGTGACAGCGAGCCAAGGGAGAGGCAAGCTAGCTAATCCTAACAGAGCATTGGCTCCGCATGCTACTGAATGAATGGGAAAATCCACACATTTTTAAGTCACACATGCAGATCTTCAGTTTCCAAAAGTAATATTTTATTTGTCCACTCCCAAAACCCAGATAGTGTACTGCTAAACTTCTGAAACATTAATCAATATTCTTGGGTGACCCTTCCTAGTTTCTGTTGCTGTGCCTGCCATGAAGCTGCACAAAATGAATTGCTGTTTGCTGGTGAGAATCTGTATTATTTGCAGAGGGATTACACAGAATCCCTAGCCCTGACTACATTTAACACAGCACAATTTCAGGATAGTCAAGAGCCGGCAGTGCTGAAACAGTACAAATGACTACATTGTGAAAATTATTTGAGATAGGAAGAGGAATCTGCTCTTGCACTTCAGCAGCTGAAGTAAATCTGGAAAAGTGGCATAGGAATATTCAAAGAGAACACTGAATTTTCTATGTATTTGTTTAGAAATGTATTCCTCCTGTTTTACAGACAAAATATTCTAAAATTTTCTCCTTGGTGTTCTTCCGTGTCCATCTGTAAATTTAAAATATTTTTGATGTTCTATTTTGGGGTTAACTGCTCATAAGAGCAGTTAACTGCTCATAACTTCTCTCATTAAGAAATGTAGGATTCACTAAGATAATTATTCAATTTAAGACGCTGCAATTTGAGACAACATTTTCTAGTTGTTTGAACTGTTTGACAAAGTTCCAAAGCCTTTCCCTAAACAAGTGGGCCTAGTTGTATGATATGGAAGGAGGAAGATGTAATTAGGCTGTTTTAATGTACAGGGAGTTCTGTCTTTAAGGATCTGAGAGAACTGCTAGACAATGTCTGTATGAAAACCAAGTGCAGGTGTCAGAAATCCCTTGAAGATTGATTCATACCTGTCAGATGTTCAGTCCTGAAGGAAGGATTGCTCTCTCTCTCAGACAAAAAGCATCAAATGGCAAGATCATTGAATGCCTCTGGGCTTACCTTAAGGAGGATGGCAGGACTTTCATTTGGCAGGAAGGCGCCTGGAAATTTTTTATTACAGCTAGGTTTGCCTTTTTCTGTATGGGTGTTTTTTGTGGTTTTGAAGGGGTTTTGAGTATGGATTTTAAGGTGGATTAGACCATTTTAAACCAAAGTAATGGTGGCACTTTTTATCATAGCTTTCACAAGGTACAACCCATCTTCAACCCCATACCTCCATGGTTTTTGTGGAAGGACTTGCAATACCTCCACAGCTATGGTGACATTGTGATTTCTTTTTTCTTAAAGCAGGATGGGACTGGTTCATGAGGAAGGATTTTTTTGGAATTGTGATAAAACACAGCATTCCTGTGCTGTATATAGCATTTCTACCATCTGTATATTGTTGCTCGCTATGTGCTCGGTTTTCTTTTGTTGAGAAAGGAAATGGACATAAAGAACAATAAAAATATCTATGACTAACATCAGTTAGCCAATGGATAAAACCCCACAGCCTAGTCATTTTATCTAAAATTTGTATAATGGCTTTAAGTTTTACAGTACAGAAGTAGACTGCAAAATGAAATTAAAACAGATATGAGACCATTAATGCTGCTAACTGTGACTTTTCATGTTGAAAAACAGACTATTTTGTCAGAATTATGCAGAAGAAATGGAAAGATATACAAAAAATACAATCTGATCATTCACTCTCTGTCTTCTGGGGTTTTATTTGGCTCTGTATTTGCATCTAGTGATACAAAGAACCTGGCTTCACTTATAGCCCTCCAAATGTCCATATGCTTCTCTTTCCATCTTGAATCTCCTTGCATTTCACAGACCTGTCATCGTCCCTGATCTGCAAAGACCTCACAAATTTCCAAGTAACTGCATCAGACTTGAGAAATGATCCATGAAGGAAAAAATATGAAAATACAAGGATTATTTTGCTCTCAAGAGATGCTGCTGTACTAAAACTAATCATATGAATTAAAGGCTTTTGACAAATGAATAATTCATACACGCCAAATTAATTCATTCATTCTCAAGACAGGCTCAGTACATTTTCCTGTGTTAGCCATCAGCACATGAGCAGAGCTGTAACAGCTCTGCCATCTTTACTCCCTGTAGTCATGATTCAGATTTGGAAAGAGGATACAATTTGCATAGCACTTGTGCCTCACTGAAAGGATTACTTTATTATTTAGTAGTCAAAATAATGCTGTACACATATTACTCTTTTCATTCTTCCCCTCCTCCCCTTTGCAAGACACTAGGAGCAAAACAACTGTTTCTTCATAAACATTCCAACTACTGTGGTGAATAGAGGTGACATTTACATAAATGGATTGCAGTGCAGTTGTTGAACATATACAGGGATAATTCTCTAATCCTATTTTAATTAGATGGATGGTGCAAGCATACAAAAATTACAAGCCTCGATCCCTGTGGTGATGCCATACCGGTAAGGAATCAATCACCACAGCCTCAGTTGTCATGGAAACTGATAGCTCCTGTGCCATCATCTTAGTGCTAAATGATTGGTGGTGTACTCCTAACACAGGGAGAGCAATGAGTTTTTATATCCTGTCCAGCAGCTGTGCCAGAGAGTTAATTAAAAGCAGAGAACATGAAATAAATCTAAATCTGTGAAGAAATGAAATGTACAGTACAAATTGAATTCCTGTGTTGGACAGAAATTAATATACAGCACAAACCACAGAGCTGCCTGAATAAGCAGCAGCTGTGAATCCTGGGAACTGGTACCTCCGTGGCAGCTAAAATCCAAAAGTGGTGAGAGCACCTCCTTACCTTTTTACCTAAACAAGCTCTTCCTTCAGTGCTTGTGTGGACTGAAGCATGCAAATGCATCCTGAAATGTTAAAGGTTTGCAGAAAAGCAGGAAGGACAAAGCTTAACCAAGATCTAATTACCAACTGCAGTTTATCAGTTGTGGAGATGATATAAGTTAATGCCTGCACTGCTGTACTCAAATTCACCTGACAACCTCTATGAAAGTCAATGTGGTTTTATTGATACGCTGTGAATTTTGAATTCATATTTCAAGTACCATAATTCCTGTAGCCACCCCTGAAATGATTTTATCACAAAAATATTAGCTCTACATAAAATATTATTGGTGGGATAGGATGCAGCTGAGGCACAAGATTCCTGCAGTCTAGCCCTTAGATCCCTCAACCCTACTGTTTAGGAGGCAGATTCCTATGAGTGGGACAGCACAACTCCATTCTGGAAAGAATGTTTAACCACTCATACATGGCGAACATGGCAAGTGGGCAAAGGCATCAAACTAAACTCACTCCACTGTACACAAGTGAAAAGAAGGAGGAAATGAGGAAGTCTCCTTCTAGTCCCAGATGCAAGTGTGCCCTGGAGAGCCATCTTTGAAGCAACAAAAATTACTTTAATACGGTTTACATCTGAGGCTTTTTAGGTGATTTGCATCTTTATCAAACCTTTTCCATTCAGTGACTTCCTGCTAGCCTATTGGGTCTGTGTCGTTGGTTAGGGTGAAGGGCATTGGTCATATTCCAGCTGGTCCATCCCTGGGCTGTTCTCCAGCCCTTCCCGGGGCTGTTCTCAGGGCCATTCTTCCCGAGGCCATTCCCCAGTCCATTCCAGGTCATATTCCTCATTTCCATCTCTTATTTTTCCTGCTATTAGCTCTTTCACCTAATGTCAGCTGCACCAAAGATTGAGGATTTTTCTCAGACCTCTGTAATGACATGAGAAAAACAAAGCTGTTGGACTGATTTCTCAAGATGAAGTTATAGTAGCCTAATGCCATATTTTCACTTTCATATTAATTTTTTCCAAACAAATAAAATGCTGACTGTCTCTAAAATCCCCTTCTTTTGGCTTTAAGTTATGAAGTGAAAATATTGTTGCTTTCCAAACACCCTTTTAGTAGGTGTTTTACATGGAGAGCAGACACCAGTAACAAAACTGTCTTGGGTATCCAAGACAATTGAAATATGACAATTTCCTAGCAACCTGTCATGGTGGATATGAATGTCAGAGAAACTCTTGATTTTACCTTTTGAACAGTGCACCTCCTGCTGCCTGTAATATCTTGCACAGCAAAAGAAGAATAGATCATCTGTAAAACCACAAGTGTAGTAAATGATGAAGTTTTACAATTTCCTTTGTGTGACTTTAGTAACATATTGAACAAATTACATCATAAATAGATGCTGAAAAAGTCTTCTCATGGTTCATCTTAAGCCTTTTTGTCACTGTGTGGTCACATGGCTTAGGAATGAGTAGAAGTAATACCTTCAACAACACCATCTTAATTAGAATTTCATAATACCTTTTGAAGATATTTTAGGTGATTTTTTTTAATCAGTTTATATAAGTTCCATAGGAATAAAAAGCCCTGCTTTGAAAAGATACTTTTCACTAAGGCTATTTTTTTAATCTTCAAATCAAAAGCAAATACACAAGAGAGCAAGTTGAAATTTAAGAGAATACCAGAAATCACCTGTATCACAAGTAGCTGAAGATGGGCAGATCAAGAGCAGCTGTGTCAAGATATTGGGGGTGCTGGTGGATGGGGGGCTGGACATGACCCAGCCATGACCATTCACAGCCCAGAAAGCCAAACATGTCCTGGGCTGCATCCAGAGCAGTGTGGGCAGCAGGGGAGAGGATTCTACCCTTCTGCTCTGCTCTGGTGAGAACCCCACCTGGAACCCTGCATCTGGGGTCTCCAGCACAAGGAAGGACATTGGCTTCTTGGAGAGAGTCCAGAGGAGGTCCACCAGGATGATTAGAGGAATAGAACAGGCCGTCTATAAGGAAAGGCCAGGACAGTTGTGCTTATTTATCTTAGAGATGAGAAGGCTCCTGGGTGACCTTATTATGGCCTTTCAATTCTTAAAGGAGACTTATGAGAAAGATAGGACAAGCATTTTAGCAGGTCCTGTTGCTACTGGGTGAAGAAGAACTGTTTCAAACTAAAAGAGGGTCAATTTTTATTAAATATTGTAAAAATACTTCTTCCTTATAACATGGTAGAACTCTGTGTTGGGCTGCCCAAAAAGGTAACGGATGCCCCATCCCCGGAAACTTTCACAGTCAGATTGGATGGGAGTCAGAACAACATGATGCATTTGAAGATGTCCCTGCTTATTGTAGGGCAGTTGGTCTAGATGGCCTCCAAAAGACTCTTCCAGCCCAAATTATTCTATGAGTCTATGATTCTATAATTATCTAGTTGCCTGTGTGTTGCTTTAGTTTCATTTATTTTTGAGCAGTTGAAGAGATGATATATAAAGCATATCCATTATGTATTTTGTTAATATATATTGGAAATTTGGACAGGAACATTGGTCCATTGAGTCAACTTTTTGACAGACTACCCTAGAACTTGAGTTTGGGTACTATAAAGATAGATTTCAAGAACCACTGGCAACCATCAAAGGCAATTGTTACTTTTTCTCTTGCTACATTAATATAGGCATTATTATGCCTTATTATATTATTCTAGTCTTCTAATAACATCTGAATATAGCATTAAAAAAAATTGAAATATGCAACAAAATACTCATAAGTGGTAGTGGCCTGATACTATGTATACTGTATGAAAGGAACACATATTTTGGAGAAGAGTATGCAGATTTGTTGACTGTGGATGCATCTACAAGAGAAGTTATTTTGAACTTGCTTTCAAATTACATATCTATGTATCAATTGTAAAATTCCAATGCGTAAAACAAAATGAAACCAGACTAGGGCTTCAAAATGAAAATCATCAGCAACAAAAATGTTTGTATTCTAAGCAGCTGTTAATTAAAAGAACCAAAAACTAAAGACAGTCTACCTTCTGTAAATTAGTTGCCAGTTAATAGAGTGCATCCAACATTTCCATGAGCCTTAAAAAAAGTTTTGGATAGAGGATGTTACTATTGATCATTAGAATTGCTTTGCATTGCAATGTTTACACAATTGCATGAATTCATGGGCTTTGGTGTCTCCAAGGGTGGTCGGAGCGGGTTTTGCTCACTACTGCTTCTATTCTTGCTGAAGACCATGGGCCTTGTTGGGTCTTTTCAGGGGGTCCAGTGTGTGTGTGTGCGTGCTCTGTGTGTTGCGTGATTATGTGGTATTTTTGCAGGCACCTCTCTGTTCCCTGGAATGAGCTATTTCTGAAGGTGTAGTTTTGTCCCCACACAAAAGGTGCCCCAAATGTCAAAGCCTCTACCTCTGTTGATAGAAAGAGCTATCTATTGAAAAAATGTCATAGTTTTCTTGTCTTTGTTTAATATCATACTACCTATGTGTTGCTATTTCTGATGTGTGCTATGCTTTACAGTGTTGGACTTAGCTCAAAGCCCAGTTCTGACTGGTTTGGAGGACTGTTTTATTGATATTTTCTCAGAGCTGCTCTTCTACTGAGAGTGAAGTTTTCAAAATACATTGAAATAATGTACTTCCAAGCTCTCTGTCAGTGGAAAGTTGGCAACTAATTCACTTACATGCATTTAAAATACCACTTTGTTCTCAAAAGTGAAATCAGTTGTGGTCAGAAAAAAAGTTGCATTTTTCCCAGTATTATTGGTGAAATTGCCCTATCTTGATCTTTTGGGTAGAATAAGAATTTTGCCCTCTGTGTTCCTTAAGGCAACAAATCTACCAGAAAAACAGACTAACAAAAAACCAAAGCAAAACAAACCAAAGCAAAACAGAGTCACAGAAGAGTAAGTTTCTGGTTTATGTTCCTTCCTTCCTCAGCATTGGCATCATATTGTTACCTTCCAGATCCAGTGCAATACAAATTACATAGTAGGAGTAAGGTTGGGTTCCTTTGCCTTAAAATTATTGGCCATCTATTTTGAACTGGTAATGCAGAGCCCCCAGTTTGCAGTTCCTGACCTGCATCAAAACAGCTGTAACTGAGTTTTCCATGCACTCCTCATTCACTAACCGTTAAGTAGTTAACATTGTAGTAGTAGTTAACACAATATATATAGTGGAGAAGTTGACTCTACTGACTTTCTTGTGTGGTATCATTTTACCTCTACAAGGAATAAAAATACTTAAAATTTCTTTGCTAATGCACTGGGCAAAACCCAAAAATGTACAGAATCACATTACACCTACCACAACACAGAAGTCTGTGTTATAAATGTAAAATTTTAACAGCAACCAACAGAACTACTTCATCTGTCAAATACTGGTACATCACAACAACAGTTTCATCACCTGAGTTGTATATAATTTATATTGATAAAACATTTTAATATAATGAAATGAGTAGATGGGTTCCAAATCATAGAATCATAAAATAGTTTGTGTTGGGAGAGAACTTTATCAGCCATTTTGTCCAACCCTTGTTGCAGTGAGCAGGGACATCTTCTGCCACATCAGGTTGCTCTGAGCCATGTCTAATGACTGTTCCCAGGACAGGGCATGTCCTCTGGGCAACGCATCCCAATGTGTCACCACCCTCGCTGTAAAAATTTATTCCTTATATTTAGTTTAATCTACTCTCTTCTAGTTTAAAAACTTTACCCATTGTCCTATTTCAATAGAACGTGTCTCCATCTTTCTTGGAAGCCTCCTTTAAATGTTGAAAGGCCACAGTAAGGTCTTCCCAGAGCCTTCTCTACTCCAGACTGAATAATCCCAGCTCTCTCATAGGAGTATTCCAACCTCTGATCATTTCTGTGGCTCTCATTTGAACACAGCCCATGTCTTTTCCATGCAGCAAGAGGAAATGTTTTCTAAAAGAATATATAGCAAATCTGTGAATGTATAGAAAACTGCCAAGCCATTGGATGCTGCAGATGCTGACAAATCAGTAGCATTCAAACCAGTTGTGCTAGTTTCCTAGGAAGAGATCTCTTAAAACAGGTATGTACCTTTTCAGCATCAAGCCATTAAGATTCATGCCAGAGGAAACAGAGATCATGCAAGGTGGGGATGCATCATGCCTGTTTTCCTCTTACAGCCTCAACTAGACAGGCACCATTGACTCCTGTAGGCTGTCAGACAGGGTCCAGGCCATGGCATAGCATTGGTATAAATCAAGAAATGTTCTCATATTCTTGTCTATATGTAAGAAATATGATCAATTTACCATCTTTTCCTAGAGTGCATAGGAAAAAAACCCAATGTTTTAAATGGTTTGAAAGCTTTACTATGAAAATCTGTCAAATATTGCAGATTTTCTATGTTGTTGCTGTTGGAACTAATGCCGGCTGGCAGTGCACCCAGTAATGAGGTGCTCTGCTATTAACTTTTCAGAAGTACCCACAAGCTTCCAGTATTCCAGGGAAACTGAATGGCAGCGTAAGAGACACTGTCAAGGTATCATATTTTAACAAAGACGCATGGGCTAGCATGCAGAAACTGACTGTACATGCTGCCAGAGCTGGTGGCAAGTGATATGGAAAACACTTTAGCTTTAATTTTTTCTGCTGAGGTTTTGCCTAAATTCTTTTGCGCTTTTTAAATGCATAGGAACACATCTGCACTTTTAAATCTCCAGCTGCAAGAACATCCAACAATATTTTGGAATCCTGACCTCTATCACTGACAGGGGAGTTCAGAAAATCTGTACCACTATTAATTACTTTGCTGGATATTTCAAATTGCTCAGGTCTTCCATATGTCCAGTCCTTTATATTTTGTGTAAAGATGCCAATAGATAATGGCCTAGTTCTAAAAGATCCAGTAGTCTGAAACAGTGATAGTCTGAAATAACCCTAAGGAAGCCTATGATTCTACCATGAAAAGGTCTTCAGCTTCTCCAGCTGAGTCAGAAGCAGGCATTTCTTAAAACATGCATAGAATAAAAGTTTCAGAATATTGGGTATGCACTGCTGGCAAGAGGTGATCACTGACTACAATATAGGTTTTTCAAGGTCAAGTGAAAGTTTAGCTAGAAATTTGCATCAGATGGAAAAGTTTATTGGTAATAGCAAGGTCTTTTAAAGGCTTTTCTAACTTTTGGCAGTGATATACTACATGCTGCAGGCTCACTATGTCTCCTCAGCAGGTCATATATTTTCCTTTATGCTCAGCTGAGTGGAGCTAAGATCAATTTTTAAATCACATTGCTATATTATCCATCTTTACAGTTGCAGACATGGTAGATAATTGTTTGCTGTTTTAGAGGTTCTTGAGTTAAAAAGCTAAATCCTTTACCTAAAAATCTATTATAACTCTCAAAATGGTCAGTGCTTGCTACTTGCATGGTGTTTGTGTGTATAATTTCCACAAAGAGGGTAATAAGCATCACCATCAACATACATTTGTGCATATTCAAACACAAATAATAAATTGTTTCTCTTATGCAAGAGGTTTTCCTCAAAGCAAGGGGGAATTTGGTCACTCCCACAAACAGCTATGAAAGGAAAATAACCATGAAAGAAAGACTTCTGTTTCCACTAATTAAACAAAATATACAGGAAAATACAATGAAGATCCTTTGCAGGAATATAAAGCACATTAATAATTAAGAAAAAAAATTATATTCCTGTGCTCTACTACATACAAAATGTGAACTATAAAGCTTATCTATTTCTAATTGATAAATCTTCTGCAGGAATATGCTTTGTGTCTGTAAAAACAGATTTGTTCATGTGCTTTCTTTTCTATGAAATTACTCAATTTTCTTTCAAGGTATTACTGTCCAGCAGGTCACTGCTCTTTCTGTGTGTGAGTATGGCACTGAACACACGCTGTCACGCACCAACTTTTCTGTGGTGAAATTTTTGATTTTTCTCCACAGACTGATATTGTCAGCTTCTGGAAAGTTTTCCAGCTTGGAGATATGTCTCTGGTACAATGGTCCTCAGGAGGAGCAACGGCCATTTATATCTGGCCAGCAGCAGGAAATATGACCTCTATATCCCACCTCATGTCTTCTGTCAAATATCTATGTCAGACAGCAAAGGTCCAAGCTAGTCTCTGCTCATTTTACTGGCTTATTTGTTGACTTGTTCTGGAAGAAACACATGAACATCACGTCCTTTTCACTCTCCACCCTATCTCAGAGGCTGAAGAGGCACTTCAGTCCTACAAGTGGCTTTTGATGGCCTAGAAAAGCATTCAGTACAAACCTCAAACCCTGTAATGTTACAAGATGTTCAATATGATTTGTGTCTCCTGTTTTGTTTTTATTTTACAGTATATCCAGCACATTGCTTTTGCTGATACTTAACCAGAGGTATGCTATTTATAAAAATTACTTTATGAATTTGGACACTCTCATCAAATAAGTCAGTGTGATTCTGCATTTGATTGTCTTTGTAAGGTATCATGGTTAAATACTCTTCAGCCTAATACCAGGGAGAACTTGAACAATCTGACTGGAAATCATGCAACTAAAATTTCTCAGATCACACATATATCAAACATGGTATTGTTTCAGATGTGGCAGCCACTATGGATCCATTATGCGACATGCAAAGAAAATCAAATAACAAGTACCACTGGAATGAAAAAAGAAATCACTCAAGAATATAATGATTTACCAGGGCCCTCTGTCTGGGAGTCTGCTACAAAAGATCCAGGCACTGTAGCAATATCACTGATATCCTATAATAAAATTGTGCAGATGAAGAAAAAAGCCACAGAAAACAAGAGCAGGAGCTACAATGTGGTACTCAAATGAGAGAGAGGCATATAAGATACTAGAGTCATTACTTGCAAAAATTTTACTTCGCTGTACCAGGAGAAACATGCTAAGTGAAATTCCCAAATCATGCAGATGACTACTCTAACCAAGAGACAGATTCCTTTCTGACCTAAAAATCTGTTTTGTTGTTTGGGGTTTTTTTTCCTAAATATAACCTTGGGAATAGACTAGATAAGTCTGAGATTTTTAATGCCATTTAGCTAATTTAGCACTTAAAATGACCTATTCCCAAGCTTTGAAGGATGTGATAGGAAAAGGAAAAAAATGCTGCCCGTATTTTTCTCACATTAAATAAAAGATATCTTCTTACATTACAATGGGAAAAAAAATCCTTAAAGGCCTTTACAAGCAATCCAGGAGAACCCTAAATCACTATCTCCATATGAAGCAAATGCAGTACAAAAAGTAGCAATTTATTGTATTTTCTAACTCTCTTGCATATGCTACTTCATTTCAAGGTTAAAGACAAATATCACTGACATAACTGATCACTATGGGAATTTCCTTGTCAATGGAAAAAGATATCAATTATATTATTGCATAAGGCACAAAAAAGTAACAGAACAGAACTAAATATTTTTGAGTTTCTAGTGATGTCAGCAGAGGAACAGAAAGGATAAAGCTTATTATTATGTTGCCATATAGAATAGCCAAATCTATAATGGAATGAAATTTCACCACATAAAGATCAAAATTTCGACAAATTTTGGCCTCTTTTTGACAGAAAGTAACATTGTGCAATTCATAACATTGCAAAAAAAGCTCATGTTATGCCCTGTATTTTATTCTCCAGGTGTAACATAGGAGATCCTCCTCATTTCCTTTAATTTTGACGCATGTTTTATAACCTCAGTTCCTCCTTCCCTTCAGGATTTGCAGGTTTGGCCCTATGTGAGGGCGTTAGACAGATCTGAGTAAGAAACAGGATGTTTTAGGAAATAATTCAGGCTCTGTCAAGTTTGCTTTAATCCCTCTCTAAAGACCCAAGATAAATCTGACCACTACTCAAATTTAAGTACCAAACAGAGTAGCCAAGGATTATGAAAATAAAGAGGCCTAGAGAAGCTATTGTAACATGTTGATGTTATGCCAAATACCCTGAGCCAAACTCCTCAAGGAAGAACTCCACTGTGGAGTTACACTAGAGTAAACTACTCCGCATTCCCCGATTACAGGCAAATTCAGGTCTAAAGCAGGGGATAAAATTGCTGACCCAAGTATAATAAAGAGACATAGAATGGTAGAGATGAAATAAATGAAGATTGAAACTTATTGACTTGTACTATCCTGAAAGTCAATCTACCCTTACAAACTTTATTCAAACATTGGAGGAGTTTAATGTACATATTTGGAGATCTCAAAATCATCTGTACAAGAAGATAAACTGTATATTCACTGAGGGTGCAAATAACATTTTTGAGATGAAATTGCGGCAGAGCAAGAAAATGGTTTTTTTCAGGCATAGTGCTGCAGGATTTGCAGAAAAGCTATTACAAAGTTCGGAGTTAGAAAACAATATAAAGGCACAAAGGAAAATCACTGGACCAGCTTTCTCCATGGGGAAATGCAATGAGTTTTGAGGACATAGGTAGAATGTCTCACCAGAAACTATTGATTTAGAAATGGGTTTATATTGTAAGGTCTCTTCAAGTTTCTTTCTCTTTCTTTCTTTCTTTCTTTCTTTCTTTCTTTCTTTCTTTCTTTCTTTCTTTCTTTCTTTCTTTCTCTCTTTCTCTCTTTCTCTCTTTCTCTCTTTCTCTCTCTCTTTCTTTCTTTCTTTCTTTCTTTCTTTCTTTCTTTCTTTCTTTCTTTCTCTCTTTCTCTCTTTTTCTCTCTTTCTCTCTCTCTCTCTCTCTTTCTCTCTCTCTCTCTCTCTCTCTCTCTCCCCCTTCAGTCTTTCCACCATCCTTCTGTCCTTCAGTCCTTTTTTAGTTCTTCCAGTCTGTTGCAAAACCATGGAAAACCATCAAGGTAGGAGGTTTAATGTCCCACCTTTTGTGGGTGGAATCAGTCGTGCTTTGTAAAATACAAGAAGCAATAAAACTGGAAAATCATAAGGCTTGATATGAAAACATGAAAGACAACTCTGCTTTCTAAGAATAATTGAACCATCTGTATATTTCTTTCCATATTACACATTACATTTCAGAATCTAAAACCGCTTTTAGCTATTCACATTTTAACAACCTTCCCTCTCTATGATCCCCAACATTTGTCTTACTGTCCCAAAGATATGCAATAGGCAATAGATAAATTGTTGCAAATAAGACTGGCTATAGCTGCATGTACCAAGGGAAAAAAGCTTCCTTTACTTTGATGGATATCCTCTAATGGCATTAATTATGTTGCTTGCTAAGTGTAATCACATACTAATTTTACATTTTTTAATATAAATAAAACCACATTATCAGACCTTTTCGTCTTTTATTCTTAAGACTGATTTGAAAGGATAGTCAGAGACATTGCATGGAATAAAAAGTTTTCTACTTCAGTATGATGTGTATAACAAAAGCAATATCTGTCCCCAGTGGTGCTTCAGCAAACTTTAGTTTTGGATAGATACTTCTTTTTTTTTAAGCTTCCTTGGACTGAACATGCAGTAAAATTCCAAGCAGTTAAGGCAATTTTAAGATGAAAATATTACAGACAAAACGAATACTTCTTCACCATCTGAAGATTTAAAATCCTTTCTTATTCAATGTTAGAATTTTTAAATGTAAGATCCAGCTGTAGCTGTGGCTGTCTATGGATTTGGGGACATAATTTACATTAAAATGCATATCATTCCTTTAAGCCTTAATATAGTTTATCTTAGTTAAGTATCTTTATTTCCTTTTAATACAATTTGTTCCACATTTTTATGTAAACAGATCAGCTTGTTTACTTGATACTTTACATTTTATTACAAATACAACTTATTTAAAAGCTTGCTGAAATGCCAGTCCTGTTTCCTCTCTTAACTTCTGGTACTTCTGAATTTTTAAAGTTCTATTTCCACTTCTGCTTTCTAGATAATAACTATTTTATTGAGAGAAAGATACCACTAGAGACAAAAAGGTAAAAACCCTGTTCTTGTTAAGGAATTAGCTGTTTGATTTCAAAGGCAAGCTTGAAGAAAAAAAATCCTACAACTTACAGACAATTCTGATGACAATTGAATGTCCCTAAAAATACTGTTTTAGATGTCAATGAATGAGTTAATACTGTGCTAGGAAGCATTAACAATCTTACTTGGCAGCAGTAGTATATCTATAAAAAGAACTTAAACACAGCTCTTGTAATGAATAATACAAAACATCCACCCTCATAAACTAACCTTTTAAGGATTTTAGTCAGTCCTGTGAGTACAATTGCATGGTGACATCACTTTATCATGGCCACAGATCACTCACTCAAACACTTTCAGGTGTATACCATTTTGCCTGAAACTTTGGGTAGTAAGTACAGAAAAAAAGAGTCTTCAGCCAAAGACTATAAATAAGTCTTTCTATCCAGGAATATCTGAGAAGCAGTCAGCAAATTTACCAGGTAAATATAATTTTGTTGTCTAGTAAAAGAGTATTATTTTGAAGACCAGAATTTGAAATAAAAACACTTATTTAAAATGGCATACTATTTAATATTAATTTTTAACCTGTTTATGTTTCTATTTACAATTTAAGATTCTGATAACTGAAAGCATCACAATAATTTTTTTCCCTACTTCTTGCTTTATATTTTTTATACAATTTCATAGAATTAGTTTCAATGGCTTCTCTTTTCTAGTGAACTCAGTTCTTATATAATCTCAAAGGTGTTTAGTAGATTGTCCTGGATTATAGTGCAGGATGTACACAAAGTATTTATTCTATCACCATCTTCATGAAATGTTGGAACCAAGTGGGGCAGTGTTTTCCCAGGCCCCCTTCCTTTGGGCTATATGCTGCTAATGGCCCATCAATGCCTTGCCCATGACTCACAGGTAACTCCTCCAGGAGTTATCTCTGTTTAATGGGCCATCAAGGACCCATTTCATGACTCATCATCCCATTGCGAAATGCTCCACCCAGGGGGAGGAGCCAAGCATTCTCACTTGGATATAATCTGGGATTTGGGACAGTACAAGCAGCCCTTACCTACTGGATTCCCAGAGGACCAGAGCTACCAGACCTTTCTACAGGATCACTGCTTCAGGAAGACCACCTCATCTGGATTGCTTCCACCATCCTGCTCAGGTTGTATTCTGACTCTGTCAGTGGTCTTTTGTATTATTACATTTATTTTATTTTATTTTACTTTTTTTCCTTTCTTCTTATTAAATTGCATTTCTGACTTGGAGTATCTCACTCATTTTGCTTTCAAACCACAACATAGATCCACAAAGGAAAAAGTAACCCCATAGGACCATAAAGCAGTATTATATATTTTTGAAATAAGCAAATTCAAGAGGAGATTTGGAAACTCAAAATCATTATAAAACTACAAAGTAAAGAGAGTGGTTTGTTTCTTTCATTTTTCAAAGTGTGTACAAAACTTGAACATACAAAGATTCTGGATCTTTACCTCAAAGATATAGGATGAGAATAAGATCTATTCAGCCTGAATCTTAAATATTAATTTCTTTCCTCATTTCAATGGTACTCATGTATATTAAATTGTTCCAATTAGTGATTTCAGGATTAGTCAAACACTTGATGGCTGCTATCCCACAAGAAACATTTTTCTTTTTTCCACATCTAAATAGGGAGTAATAAGAAGCAGAGAGGTTCATAGACCTTTTTTATGCTGCAGAATCATATAACAACCTTAAAAACTCATAAGTCTGCTAAGAGAAAACCTGATGCATAGTAATTTTGGTTACAATAACTGTGTCTGAGTCAAATTTCATCAGATTATAAAAAAAAGTTGAAACTGAATTAAATGTTTTGTTATGCGTCTCTATCAGGACTTACTCTTTAAAGTTTAAAGGGATTTAAAGACAAAATTATTCAAATAGATATTGCCAGAAAATTCAGAAAACATACAGGTGGAGACATAAACATCAAAGCAGGCACTTTTCAAATGGAAAAAACTGGAAACTTCTGCTGGGATGGGATATAACCCAAAGTGTGGATGGTGCCTTTTTAAAAGGATTTTACCAAATGAAGAGAGCAATATTTTCTGAGAAGATTTCTGAGAATCTTCCTGTATAAATTTCTTGGAGGAAGGGCTGGGTGACCACCCCGCCTCAGTCATGAGTGCTCACTTCCAGCTCACCCTTTGCTTGGTAGAAATCACTTCTGCAGAACAACCAGAAGAATCAAGCACTGAGACCATGTTCTGGGAATTTGGTATCTCACTGACAAATGGTAGGGTGTGCCTGTAGCATAGACTTCACTCTGAATAGGGTTCATTTATTAATCTATAAACTGACTGACAGAAAGCCACAGAAAACAGAAAGTCAGAAACAGCAATCATAGAAGAGTCTGAGCTGGAAAGGACCTTAAACATAACCTAGTTCCCTGCCATTGGCAGGGACACTTTCCACTAGACCTGGTTGCTCTAAGCCCCATCCAGCCTGACTTTGAACACTTCTATAAATGGGGTATGCACAACTTCTCCAGCCTGTTCCAGTGCCTCACCACCCTCACACTAAAGAATTTCTTCCTAACATCTCATTTAAACTATTCTCTTTCTACTTCAAGCCATTATCCTGGTCCTGTCACTACAGACCCATACAAAAAGTCCCTCTGGCTTTCTTATGGCCTTCTTGAACTACTGAAAGGCCCCAATGAGAATCTCCAGAAGGCCTTTTCCTCCAAAGGCTGAACAACCCCAACTCTCTCAGTCTGTCTTTATAGTGCTTTTCACAGAGGTGCTCCAGCCCTCTGGTCTTCTTCACGGCTTTCCTCTGGACACCAACAGACCCATATCTTCTTTGTGCTGATAACCCCAGAGCTGGATGCAGCACCCCAGATGTGGTCTCACAAGAGCAGGCAGGGGCAGAATTCCATCCCTCACCCTGCTGTCCATGCTGCTGTGGATGCAGCCCAGGACACATTTGGTCTGTGAGTGTGCATTGCTGGGCTGGTGCAGTTTCCTGAGTCCTTCTCCTTATGGCTGCTCTCAATCTTTTCTCTGCCGAGCCTGTATTTGTGTCTGGAGTTGCTCTGGCCCAGGTGCAGGACTTTGCACTTGGCCTTGCTGAACTTGAATTTTGCACAGGCCAGTCTCTTAAACTTACCAATATCTGCCTGGATGGCATCCTTTTCCTCCAGTGCTTTGACTGCACCAAACAGCTCAGTGTTGTCAGCCAACTCACTGATGGTGTCCTCCATCCCCATGTCCACATCATTGACAGAGGTGTTCAACAACTCTGGTAACAATACTGATCCCTGTGGGACACTCTTCACACTTCTCTCCACTTGGACATGGAGCCATTGACTGCAACTCTTTTGTCATCCAGACAATTCCCTGTCCTCTGAGTGGTCCACCCATCAAATCCATGTCTCTACAGCTTACAGACAGGAACGTTATGTGGAACAGTATCAAATGCTTTGCACAACTCCAGGTAGCTTCCCTCATCTACCAACACCTTAACCCTGTCACAGAAGGCCACCAAATTTGTCAGTCAAGGTTAGACCTTAGTGAAGCCATGTAGACTGTCATCAGTCACCTCCCTGTTTTTCATGTGCCTTAGCAGAGTTTCCAGGAGATTCTGCTACGTGATGCCAGGACCACAGGTGAGACAGACTAGACTCTAGTTCCCCAGGTCTTCCATTTCATCCTTTTTAAAAATGGGAATTAAGTTTTCCCTTTTCCAATCAGTGGTAACTGCACCAAGCTGCTTTCTCTCAGCACTCATTTTACATGTGAACTAGGGATTTGAAAGATTGCCCTTTCAGTGGTAGATACTTAAGTTAATGTGAAACCCTAAACTCCATTGTTTTGTTGTATGTGCCAAACTCCCAGGCAGTAATTCACAGTGTAAATTCTCAGATTTATCTTATAGCTCATTTAAAAATAATCAAATGCATTTATTGCATATACAGTTTATTTATTTTTTCTTATATATGATATTGCTGGGTAGTATCCAAAGCACCATATAACTCAGTATTTCCAGCACCTTAGAGCCTGAACAAGATTTTGACCATGAATAAATCTACAAGTATTATGAACTGTCCATTCCAAATGTGCAGTCACTACCCATAGATGTAGAACTGGACTCGACTTATCTGTTGGACTCAATGTCCACAAGGGTCTTTTTGAACATAAATGATTCTATGACTCTATGGTATGTTCAAATTTTCCTAGTACTAATGAGTAATAAAGAATGTCATATTCCAAAAAGAGGTCCAGGTTTGATCTTTGAGACAAACACACTGGTCTCAGTGAAATATTGCACCAATATTTTGTTTCAAAAAAATGCCTAGCAGGTATTTCTGTTGGACTGGAAAAATGCTATACTGCACAAAGCAGGCTAGTCACTACAATAGAGTAACCAGCTACCATGAGGAATCCTTCTTGGAAGTGGTCACCAGCTGTGAGCAGCTCTTATGATTAAAGTCTGCAAACCTGTAACTCCTTAGTGGAACAAGACTATCCTGACAGTGAGCTTTGACAGAGATATTTAAAAGTCACAGAAATCTTTTGCTCAGAAGAGAGGCAATTTAATTAGCAATTTAAAACATGCTGGAGAAAGACTTTTTTATTACTCAAATTCCATATGCTGGACATCCAGATTAGAATTGAAATTTAATTTGTTCCTCCTTTGAAAAAAACCCAAAAAACTAGCTTGAGTTCATAGACGATCTAGCTGTAGTAAATGTCTCAGTATTAAAAATCAGTTTTTCCAGTACAGAGATGAATTTTCAGGATTCCAAAATCAAACAACAGATTTGCCACTATCATAAACCATGTGTTCCATGTAGCTTAAAATGTTTGGTATTAATTAGAATTTCCTAGTGGCCAAGAACTGGTTGGATCATATTTCCTGGAGGAAAGTTTTGTGCTGCATTAGCAGAAAGGTGATAGATTTCAACAAGTTGGTAAAACCTGAAATGAAAAAAATATTTAAACATTTGTGAATATCTTTAAAACACTATCCTTACTGAAGGTCATATGTCTAGGCAAAATTGTCTGGAGAAAACCCCTAATTTAAGGAGGATAACTTCATTCACCATTAAGCACCTAGGACATTCATTTTATTGATCTCTTATTCATTTCAACTGAACTTTAGGTTCTAGAGATAAATCCTGGAATGATCTGACTGATAAATTTCCAGTACCAATGGATTGGAAGGTGTCTAGTACTACAATTTATATTGTTTAAAATTTCATTTTATTTTATTTTTTTAATGAAGGAGATGGGAGCTGTAGGTAAGGGTATCATTATCCATTGGAGAAAAGAGATAGAATCTATTCTAAAGAGTAATTAGTGAGAGGTGAGAATGTTATATTGATGCTGATGATGTGTGTATTTATATGTATTTATGATTATTTCACATTGTAGGTAATTTCTTCAGCATACAGTTTGCTGAAGAAGTTACCTACAATGTGAACAAGGAAAACTTGCACATGTATTCCGCCTAGGTTTAGGTCAAAGGACAGTCAGTACTCTCATAAGAGGCCCTTTCAGAATCCCAGAAGGAACAGCAAAGAAGGGGGAAATAAAGGAAATGGAAATGATGGAAATGTAAAAGGAAGTGGAAGTGGAAATGAAGTGGGTATGAAGTAGAAATCATCCTCTTGCCACTGTACAGATCCATAATGTTTCTCACTATTAGACAATGGATAAGAAAGACAGGAAATAGGTAGAAGAAAAGCTCTTTAAAAAGTGATAAAGATAATTAAAAAAACTTGGTTTATTACAGAGCCTGGACAAAAAGTAAAACACAATGAGGAAGCTAATTATCAATTGGAAGATAGACATGGAAGAACGCTTGAGAATTAAAGCTAGTTTCAGATTTCTTACTTAATCTGCCAATCAGGGAGTACATTTTTACTATGTTTTAGAAAGACATTAAGATCTAAGACAAGTATTTTCCTTCTCCACGATGAGACATTAACCAAAAAAAAAACCCCAAAAACAAAAACATTTTCTGTCTCTGCTTTGTCATTTGGGTTACTTTGTCAATACATTTTGGTTAGTACTCATCACCTCATTGTTGGAATCATTTTAATCTAATACTTATAACTGAAAAGAAAATATTTAAAATAAAAATAATGTCTTTTATATTTTGTATTTACTTTACTCACAAAAGCCTATAGTATGTTTGTAGTTTTAATAAAACAAATTGTTTCATATTTTTTCTGTAATTGCTTAAAAAGAGAAAAAAAAACCTTCCAAAATCTCTGTTGCTTGTGACAGTGGGCTAAAATCACATCTTCTTCTGGATAAGTGTAACTCTTCTAATGAGGTTTCCATGCAAGACCCCCAAGATAAGTTTTCAAAACTATCATACACATGAATGGATTCACATCAGCCCACAAAAGTACTTACACAAATACCTGAAGAAATCAAACCTAAAAAAAAAAAAAAGAAAAAAAACAAGTGCAAATAAAGTGATGGTTGTAATGTATGGCTTGGGGAAAGGAGAGCACAGCACGGGATTTTCTGCAGAGGACCAATATTAGCTATCTTTATGAAATATTTTTCAAAATCTGTGCAAAGCTGGAGCTTGGTCAGGTTGCATAAATCAGGTCCACAAAACCCTGAGTGGTGTGACAATCATTAGGTTTAATGAGAGGAAACTGCATTATCTTTGTTCTGACACTTCCTGATGACTATAAAGAAAATTTTGTCTTCTTTTCTTTCAAGGACATTCTACCTCCTTCCCTATTCCCCGTCCTTTCTCTCTCCATTCTTAGTATTTCCTGAGACAAATCAACTTCCTTGAGAGCTCCTCAAAGGAGAAACTTGTGAAGCTGGGAGAGGTTTAGTTCTACCCAACATTTCTCCTCCAAAATGTAACTTTATCAAGAGGTTTTGCATCTCAGCAACAGAAAGTCTCTGGTAGGCTGTAGAGAGATTTGTTCTTTTGTAAGTAACAGGTGACAAGCAGCAGATAACCTTCATAAATGGATTCAGGCTGTCTTTTTTCTTAGTTGGGAAATAGTGAGTGTTTTTAACACAGTAAAAAAAAATCAGAAGTTAGAAATACTGCAATCTTAAAGTTTAAGGGTTTTAATTAAATCAAAAACTCTAGGAAAAAGAAAGAGACAGAAGTAGAGAGTGAAAGACTTAATGAGGACAAACATAAAAACAGTTAATTCATAAAGCCAAGACTGTAGCACCTAGATGACATGATATGAGGCATCATTCACTAGTGCTATTGATAACTGATACTCCCCCAGAAATAAAATTGCACAGCCTTACCAAGTGATAACAACTCTCATTGATACAGGATATTTTTCTGACTGATGTGAGAAATACTTTTTTTCAGGTAATTTCTTCACTGACAGTTTGATCTTGTGCTACAGCAGATCGTCTGCATGTTCTAAAGCATTTCACCATTGGAGACTTATGTAAAGGTTTCCAGCTCAGCCACACCATAATTTAGAAGCTCAAGAGGCTGAAGAAAATGTGTCTTCTGCTCTCTAAGATTTAGACAGGTTTCAACAACTGCTCCCTGGTGATACTGTGCCAAATAATTTTAGGGTGGATGGCACAGGTATCTTTTGGAAGCAGAAGTTTACCTCATCTGAAGCAGTAAGAAATTATTAGTTTGGATGTTTTCACACGGCCAATATTGTACCTGTTGAGACTACTGACTGAGCCAAATTTTTCTTCTTTAAATTCCATTTCTTTTTAATCTTTCACTAATATGTGGCAGAACAACACTGAAGAGATTTCTTCTTACCAGCATAGGACACATTTGAAGTGTGCATCCTTTGCCATGCAGTAGACTTCATAAATCATAGATCGCAGAATCATAGAATAGTTTGGCCTGGAAGGAACCCTAAAGATAATCTAGTTCCAACCCTCCTGCCATGGGCCTGAACACATTTCACTAGACCAGGTAGCTCAGAGTTCCGTCCAATCAGGCCTTAACTGAATTTTTACAGCATTCAGGCTAGGAATAAAGTTATGGATCACAGTCCAAGGTTTGAATGTTGTATGCACAGGTGTATTCCTCTTCATGTATTTCCTAGGACAATTAACACATTCTTTCCCTTGCTATTATTTGGATCCATTCCTTTGTAAGTGTTCTTGCAGGGTACTAAGTAGATTCATTAAACCTGCTACCTGAAATACTTGTGCTATACCTTCATGTATGTTTATAGTCTCTCAAATTACAGCAGCTATAACCCCCAGATGTACTGTATTTCAAAAAAATTAGTTTTCAGCCTGATCAGGCATATTTTTGAAGATAAAGCAAATAGCTGTAGGAAATAGGAAAAGATGAAAAGGAGAGAAAAAAAGATAATGAAAAAAAAAATAAAGTAAAACAGAGAAAAAAAAAAAAAAAAAAAAAAAAAAAAAAAAAAAAAAAAAAGACTGTGATAGGACAGGAATAGAAAAGAAGGAGCAATTTTTTTATATTTCCAAACAGAAATATTCTGACTTTTCATTAAAAAATGAAAAAAGCCTTTGTTTTGGAATGTTCTGAAATACAATTTCTTTGTTTTAGAAAGTAAATAACCTCCCAACTAAAAATGTTTGATTTAGAGTCAAATCAATTTCTTGGTGGATCAGAAAAAATTACTCTTTTATTTCCCTTAGCCAAGGAAAATATAACTTCAAGAGTAATAAAAAGTAATTCTTCAGGCAGGGCAGAGAAGGAGAAACAGTTATTTTCATTTTTTTTTGTCTGCTAGCCTTTTAGAAACACTCTCCTGTATTCAGTCTCACATATCTATGCCGTGGACAGCATGTTTACAAAGGAGTAATTTTTTTCTTCCTTTCTATTAACCCCGGTGCTATGGAAGCTTCCAGTAATCTTTTTTCACATTCTCATTTAATCTTCATCTTACTCCCTACAGATTTGATCTTTTCTCTTTGTCATTACAAGTGCCTTCTGTAGCAAGCCTTATTTTGATGAGCATGAATCTGTAAAAGCAGTTCCTTCCACTTTTCTGGCCAGTGTTCTGTAGTAGCCTCCTTGCCCTCTGTTACAGCTTCTCTTGGCATGAAAGGTCTCTTTCTTCCAAAGCCCTGGTGGCTAAGGTGGACAGGCATCTTTTCTCCAGTGACATGGATCATTTCTAAAACCCTTTTAATTTCCTGTGGGACAAGTCTCCAGAGATATCTGCTAGTTTATACCAGTCCCTGAATGGGTGTCATCCTCCTGCCTGTGGGTGAGCAGGGGGGTTCTGCTCTTGTCACAAGGTGAGTCTCTCAGATGTGGGGGCAGCACCATTCTGAAAGGGTTAGCAAGGGGCTTTTTAGAGATGTAGGACTTTATTCATAGAGCTTTATACCAATACAGAGCCATGAGTTTAAAAACCCTATCTGAACACACACGGTATTGTGTGGAACACACATTACTGAGATTTTTGCAATGATCTGTTGTTATTACTCATCAAGAGGTCAAATACCAGCTTTTCTAGATTACAGATATACTAAATCTTCAGCAAAACCAAAGACGTTTAATTAATACCACAATTCTTTGTTATTAACAAGGTGGTGGTGCAGCACATGAGGAAAACATCATTAAGAAGGGATGATGTAAGTAGGTCTGGGTATCATAGTGGTGATCAATGCTTGACTTGAGCAGGGGGTCACAGATGTGTCACAGCTGTCAGGATGAACTGCATTGTGGCAATAACTACACTAACATGAAACAATGCAGGATGGGCTAACATACTACATTTAAAAAAGGAATACACAAAGTGATCTTATGAAAACAAAACATATATACAAACATTATCCTCCAACATTATCTTTTAAATAGAATGAATAGCCCCAGAAAAATACTGAAGTAAAGCACTGATGAGGTTAAAATTCCTACGGTTCCTACAGTGAACAGGACTGTCTATCTTAGCTACTGATTAAGAAAACTTCATAGTAAATGTTTTTTCTGACCAAAAGTCTGGGAAATTGTATCTGACAATGCTGGCTTTCTCTCTTCTATTTTTTTTTTTTCTAAGCTCTCCTTGTTTGTTCAGTTATACAAGGCTCTCTGTAGAATGCTGGGCTTCTAAAAGTGCACCCCATGCACCATTTTCATTTCTGATACTGGATTTGGCCTTCCAATTTTGCTTTAGAGAAGCTGAAAAAAAGAAGAAGTTCAGTGGTAATAAAGAATCACATTACATAGTGCAAATAGCCAAATTTTTGGCATTAACAAACACTAACAGTATTCTTTGCTTCTTAATTTTAATTTGAGAATATACATTTTAAAGGTGAACACTTCTATTTTACCAATTCCAGTATCTCATCACACTGTTTACATTTAGATCACCAGTAAGATGAAAGTATGATGGATGAAAAAAGGGAAGGGAATGAAAGAGCTGGGAATAGGAAAATCAAAGCTTAGCTCCAGTCTGAGTTATTTGTGAATTATTTTCACAGGCATTTCAACATAAAACTCTTACTGACTTAGAGAAGAGTATCAGCACTTCTTTAGCTGGTGCAGTACTTTAATTTCATATCTCTTTGATTACCTCACAGCACTATGATACGTGTGTAATAAAAGTAAAATCTTTAATATACTTATCCACCTCCAAGAGAAATATAATTTCCTACTGCCTTCACAGTGCTCAGAAATAAAACAGTATCTTTTCCCTGCTCATTAAAGCAGCGTTAATGAAGAGTGGATACTGTTTATCAGTGTCTTCTGCTGGTTCCTACGCACAAGTGATATTATTTCTCTGCAAGATGTCTGCCATGCTAAGAGGAATGCTATTTGTGTGCAAAATGGTTGACAAGGGATGTGAGTTCAGAAGTGGCATTTGCTACCTTGGAGCACATTTTACCAAATATTTATGCTGAGAAATGCTTCCTACATTTCCAGCTTCCATAATTCTGGGCTGAGCAGGAGGTTTATCTCTCCTTAAAATGAGAAATGTGCCACTGACTGAGACATTTCCTGTTATTCCTTTAAATATTGAATTAAGGTCATGATCTTTAAAAAGGTATTAATAAAGCAACTACATAATAGATATCAGAGCTTGAATAATGCAATGGCATTATAGCTGGAGATCAGTTTTGCTCTTCAGCACTTGCAGCCACAGATTCAATGGGGTAAAAAAAGTTTGAAATTTAAAGGAAATCCTCAGATCATGTAACTTCAATTGTAATATTAAAAGGAAATGGAGCAGGCAACACTACAGAGAGTGAGAGCTTAGCTGCTCCTCCTTTGTCTATGTGCTCTGCTTGCTCCTGGTGTTAAATAATCCTCAGTATGGTGGATATAATATATTGGAGTAAAAGAGGTCAGTTTAACTTTAAACCCTACGCAGACATTATATGAAATTTTCTGCTGGGAGTGTGCCACTGTGAACACAGATATGGAAAGGGAATTGGACCACTATTTAGCTCATGGTAAAAAGTGTTGCCACTTACATAAGGAGCACCTCTTTAGAAACACTGAAAAAAATCCTATAATAACTGTACTGCTATTCAGATATCTGAGGAAATGGTATAAAAAAGAAACATGAGCAGGAATTTAAAAAAAAGGAGCTAATTAATTGGGTAAGAGACATTTCTCAGTCTCAGACAATCAAATGGACTTCATTTTGTGCCAGTGGTTCAAATTACCTGAGAGATTTATCTCCTGAAGACAGACTTTATCACAACAAATGGCAGAAGCTCTTGAGGTTCAAAAACCGATATGCAAAGATGACTGGTATTCAAATGTTAGCTGCTGCTGAGGGTATTGCATAAGCCTTTCAAAATACAAATTAACCCATTTACTACATTTTAGATAATCAAAGTAGCATGTTTTGCTTTTATAAAATTTCCCACAGCTGCTTATACCCTGCCTTAAAATGAATGGATTTAAAATTAGTTTCTCAGGGTGTTACCAGTGTTTCTGAGAACTAAACTTTACTCTTGACTTTTTTCCCTAATGCAGTCTGCAACTTAGTTATCACTTTCTAAATACTTTTGAACTTGGGCAGAACTCTGAAATAATACACAGTTCCCATAAATAGGATTAGATATGTGGTAGCATCTGTTCTGGACAGATTTCTCAATGAGACACGTCTGCTGTGTGTCCCCACCACACTGTGAAGTTTACTCCTCTGCTTTTCAAGGAGAAGCAAGCTCAAACTAAGCATAAATGTAAATGGTTAGTAAAGAATTAAAAACAAAACAGAACGAAACAAAACAAAAATAAAAATAAAAATAAATTAAAACAAACAAACAAACAAACAAAACAACCTGTTTGTAGTTCATACAGAAGATTTGTTTTAAATGTAGTCTGCTTGGACCACAAAACTAAGGGGACACACTTCTTAAAATGTAGTAATGTCAGAAAAGCCTATCAAAGCAAGAAAAACAAAAAGGGAAGCCAGTGCTCAGCAGCTATATACACAGCAGCTATGGTGTAGATTTAAGCCCCAGATTCTAAACAATTACTCCTATCCAAAGCAAGTGATGTAGCAGTGCATCCTGACTCAATGAGAGAGCAGAGAAGATGCACAATCCTCCATCCAGAGGATGGGCTGGGGATAGACAGAAAATGAGCATGGGCTACCTTGCAGTGGGACCACACTACTGCTTACGGGTAACCTGATCAGGAAAAAATTATATTAAGCCTTTTTCAAACAACAGGAAGAAGCCTCATTATGACAGATATCTGTCTTTTTGAGTGAAGAGCCAACTAACCACCCCAGTATCTTTGGAAGGGAAACAGAGCACGGAACAAGCTAGACAGGAGGTGGTGTTATCCAAGGTCCTGAGAGGAGGAAAGAGGGCAAAATATTAGGACTTATAATCAACTGCAATTTAATTAGCTGAGGAAACATTTAAACAAACTGTATAGTCAAAAATTCATCATGTGTCACAGGATGCAGCCACTAGTTCATTTTGAGACAATTTCTGATCACCTTTGTTCACCTCATGGTGAATAAAATAGTTCCAAAGGACTGGGAGAAAACAAATAACATTCTGGACTCTGAGAACAAAAAAGGAAGAGAATAGGAAGATTAAACAGCTGGGCTCAAGGGTTGTGACCAGTGGCACAAAATCTTCAGCTGGAGGAGTATCACCAATGGCATGTCCACCTCAATAAGTGGTCAATAAGACCACTAAAATCAATACTGTTTTACCTCTTTCCAGCGACCAGGATGGAACATACTCTTAACAAATCTGCAGATGACACAAAACAGGGAGGAGAGGCTGGCTGGCTTGCTGGGCTGTCTTCCAGAGGAACATGGATTGATGCGGTGCCAGAATCTCCAGCTAGCTCTGGACAACGTGCTGAGAGTGGCTGTTCTCAGATGGAACGCGATCTGAGTAACAGCAGAGCAGGGCTCACTCTCTATTACACAGTGCTGAAGTGCCCAGGGCAGAGACAAAAACAAGGGAGAGATCTTCCCTATAGGTTCCAAGGTGGTTTATTACCAAGGAGGGTCCAGGGAGGAAAGACACTGGTGTGCAGGGATCGTTATATGGGGGAGGATCTGGCAGGCGGGGTACAAATAGGAAAAGGACTGGGGAGGAGCACAAGGCAGGGTTTGTAATACATAAACCAGTGAGGATGCATAGGGGGAGGGGAGCAGTTCAGTTGGGGCTTCCAGTAACAGGGAGCCAACTAGGTGGGAAATAACAACACAGAAAAGGCCTTGGCATTCTGGTGAGACAACTCTAGAGTGCCAAGTCCAGTTCTGATTCCTCCAGTACCAGAGAGACATGGACATCCTGAAATGAGTCGAACAAACAGCCACAGAAGACTCAGGGGACTGAAGTAAGTCTTATACAAACTGAGGACAGAGAGCTGAGGCTGTTCAGATTGGTATTTATCTGTGTATGTAAACATCTAATGGCAGGGTGTAGCAGTTGGACTAGATAGTCTTTTGAGGTGTTTGCCAACCTCAGAAATCTGATGATTGTGTAGCTCTGAATAAGGATTGACAATTGCCATATTTATATAACATGTAAAGAAAAAAAACTGCTCAGAACTTTTAAAAATGTGTAAATAATCCCTTTGTTCTTTTAAATATGATCTTAACTGAAGAGGGACTAAACACTTATTTACATCAAAAGGAGCATTTCTACTTATTTAAAAGGGATTAGAACCAAACCCTTCAAGGACTTATAATAAAAACTTCTAAAAATTATAAGGTTATTTTATTTGATTTAAAGTTATTCAAATTACCAGTTTCTTATTCCCGGCAAATATTTGAAGTAGCTTGAAAAGTTACTGTTCACACACAGTATACATTGATTCTCTCATTGATTTTTAAAGGCAGTTTATATTGATAATAATGGTCACAAGTAAACTATTTATGCAAGAGGACCCTGATCACAGAATCTTGGAATTATTTAGATTGGAAAAGAATTCTAAGATCACCAAGTTCAACTTTGACCAATCACTGTCTTGTGAACTAGACCATGGAACTAAGTGCCATGTCCAGCCATTTCTTGCACACCTCCAGAAATGGCGATTCCACCACTTCCCTGGGCAGTCAATTCCAATGCTGAATAACACTCTCCATGAAAAAATTTTTCCTGATGTCCAGCCTGAACTTGCCTTGGTGCAGTGCCAGGTCACTTCCCTTCCTAATGCCAGATACCTGGGAGAGTAGCTGACCCCCACCCCTACATACTATTTTCAGGGATTTGTAGAGCCTGATAACATCTCCCCATAGCCTCCTTTTCTCAAGACAAAACAATGCCACCTCCCTCAACTACTTCTCATAGGACTCAACCCTTAGACCCATCATCAGGTCCTTTGCCCTTCTCTGGACACTCCAGCGCCTCAGTGTCTTTCTTGCAGTGAGGGGCCCAGAACACTTTCCATTTTCCTCAGCAATGCCCAGTACAGGGGGATAGTCACTGCACTGTCCAGTCTTTCTGGACTCATCATTACTGAGATAAACCAAGATGCCATTGGCCTTCTTGGTCGCCTCAGCACACAGCTGGATCATGTTCAGGCACTGTTCACCAGCACTCCCAGGTCCTTTTTCACTGGGCAGTTTTCCAGCCACTGCCCCAGCCTGCACACAGGGTTCTTGTGACTGTAATTCAGGGCCCAGCATTCCACCTTGTTGGACCTCATACCATCAATCCAGCCTGTCCATATTCCTCTGCAGACCCTTCCTGCCCTCCAGATAAACACTCCCACCCACCCACCTCCACAAACTGACAGATGGTGCACTTGCCTCATCCAGATCATCAGCAGAGATATCAAACAGGGTTGGACACAAAACTGAGCCCTGGGGAATCCCTATAATAACTGGGCACCAACTGGAGGTAACTCCATTCCCCACTACTCTCTGGGTCTGGCCACCCAGCCAGTTCTTTACCAAGTAAAGAGAGCACCTGTCCAAGCCGTAAACTGCAATGTCTCCAGGAGAAAGCCGTGGGAGATAGTATCAAAGGCTCTTTTGGAAACCATAAAACTATGAAGGATGTAGGTGCTCTGACTTTTGTTTTGGACAGTCAAAAACGATGCTTGCCTGCAAAGTGAAAGTATTAGGTCTTAATTTTTGTACCAAGATTTTCAATTACAGACTCATATAAGTTTGGTCCTGGGTCTGTGCTCTGAAAAGAGAGGAGCACACTCGCCTTCTTTCCAGAAAATCATTGTTCTTCCAAAGAAGAACCCACTCTGGCCGTTTCTTGCAAGTCTGCCTATGAAAGAAATGAGAATGTGAAGTAGTTATCTCCCTAGAGTCTTCCTGAAATGTGGCTGAGAATGGGTTAAATATCCCTCCCAGTTGTGGTGGGGCCAGCTTCTCTGGGCAGCTCCTGAAGGAGCACTGCTGTAACTGGATCCCAACATAACTTTAAACCTGTGGAAATGTCTTCACAGCTCCTGCCTATGTCTCCAGTTTCCCCATCAAATGCACAGAAAAAACTAACCAGCCTACAGAAAGAAGAATTCTTACAGTCCTGTTATTGGAATGGCTACCTCAGAGCCACAGCTGCAAAGAAAATACCATGGCCAAAGTGTTGGTCTGTGTTCCTTGTCGCCAAGATCAATCAACGATTTCAGTACACAGCAACTCCTTCCTGGTCAGAGGAACAACTTCATAGCAAGTGAAAAGTTTCACCTGGTTGGGGAAAATCAAAACCTTGTGTACACTGTAAGACTGTTTTTAGGTCAGGTCCTGAGTGCCCACAGAGCTTTAAATTAATGGGTTTTTGACCTCTGTGATCCCATAGAAGTGTAATATTGCATTGAAAATATCTAGCATTAAATGACATTTCCTGTTTGTATCTTAAGAGCTTCAATTTATATTTACTTTATCTGTATTAGATGTAAGAGATTTCTCAGTTCATTACTACCTCAATGGTTTTAAAATTCTTGGGAGCTAATTTTTCAATATTATGTCAAAATTAATGAAAAAAACCCACAGCCTTTCATTTCAGTCTCTAATTTATGTCTTTCAGGCAGAAGCATTGTTACTGCATCTATTGTTTATAGACAATATCCATCATATTCATATCCTGAAATAAAAAGGTACATTGCTCAGCTGCTTTCAGTTACATACCTCTGGCTTCACCTGTGTATCCATGTATATTGCTTTCTCACTTTCCTCTATATAGATAAAATACACCATTTTTCTCAAGACCTATTTTCATACGGTTGTTTAGAGAAAATTAGTAGATCGTAACACTTGGGTAGAAAAGAAGCACATTCTATGAAGCCAGTTCATGACAAAGAATTAAGAGTCCATGTTACCCCTCCTCTTTTTTCCTACAGTTCTCACAGATTTGTGCATCTCCCCCATGTACCCTCTGGAGTAAGTCATGCCTTTTATTACCCATGTGTGCAGAACTGATCACACAAATGTCTAATTATGGTGTCCTGCCCAATGTTATATTTAAGAAAAAGCAGGTAATGAAACAGTATGTTTCAGGATTCATCTCAAGAAGAGGGAAGGCAGCAGCAGTTTCACATTGCATAAGCTCTGTTACAGTGGTTCTACAAAAGGAAAAGCAGCAGCAAGACATTTCATTGCCTAATTCACATGACATAATCAATTACTCTACACCACAAGATGGGCCTTTTTGCTCCTTTCTGTTACTTACATTGTGTGTTACAGGCTGTGATAGTATGACAAGAAAAATTGATGGTTTTATGAGCAACTACACTCCAATACAGGATAATTAGAAGGCTTGCATAGGATTGCTTTTATCCCTTTTGTTGGGGAAGGGTCAGTTGCAATTTCACTGTAACAACTGCATGTCTACTCAAAATGTCTGAAGAGCAAAATTACAAATCTGAAATGCCAGACAAGCCAGGGAGCTGGTCCAAATTCCAGGCACAAATCTAGCAAGCAGTCCTCAGCTGGTATTGCAGGACACACAGACACACACCTCTCAGAGATGCATAGCACTGCAGACCCCAACACAGCAGTCAGAAATATGGCATTCAAGTTTCTGTCCTCAGTTTAAGTGGCACAAGATTCTCATTATAGCTTGAGGGCTGGCACAGAGAGCCACAGACAACTGAGGCTTAAAGATGCTGGTTTAATTGTTTTCATTTCTTCTCAAAGCAGGATTGGAAGACACAAGCAGCAAAAATTATCATATTTTAATGCACCAGGAAAAAATAGTTAATGGATGGTGACAAATTGGAAAACAAGAAAGAATGACGCTAAAATATTATATGAGAAATGTAAGGAAAATGGCTGAAATATTGGCAGATCTCTGCAGTGTATTCTAGAAGCATGAAAAAGTAAACCTAAAACAGATTGCATTCTGCAGATTGCCAAAAATGCTAATTTATTATCATTTCTTAATTAATCTTCAAGAATCTGGACTACCATGTTGAGCTACACAATATACTTTCCTATCACTCATCTGTGATCTTCACTTGGTTAATGGCTTTTCCAGACAGGATTCTTGTACCTTGGACTGATCTCCCTTGATGCACTTCTGCAGCATTTGAGAACCTAATGAATGCACATCCCACGGTGTCTCCTAGACCTTGATCTTAGGAGTACAGAGGCAGACAGAGTCACTGTTGGACCAGTTGGCTACTTCTTCTCTTGCCTGGCCTTTTCAGCTGCACCTGAGCCCCTTTGCACTCACAGCTTCTTCCTTGTCACCCTGGCCAGACCCAAGCACTCACATTGTGGTACCAGCTAGGTATGGTGCAAATACAAGGGAAATATAAAGAACAGCCTTGATCTCGGCCAGATGGTGCACTGGGGCTGTACCATGGGAGAGCAAATCCTCCTCCAAGGCAGCAAGGGATTGATGAGTGCTCTGTGTAGCTCCTACCGGAGGTGACCATCACATAAATGTTTTCAATTGCTGCAGAGCCTTGTGATAAAGACAATTTTGAAAGCTTTATGGAGATAACTGGCAGTCTGAACAGTTATCTAAACACATTTTTTAAAAAATCCCTGTCTTAGAGACCATAAAGAAATTCTTATAAATATATTAGTGGGGAAATCATTAACTTTCAACTCACTGAAGTTTTCCTGTTGTATGCATTAAGTAGGCCTGAAGCCTTTCCAGTGAGGATAAAAGGGAAAACCAAATTTTTACCCTTCCCTGACTTAGTCAGGCATCCCATGGAACTGCTTGTGGGCTGTTACGTAAGAAAGGATTGAAAGGTAATGCACATGCATAAGTGGGTAAATGCAAATATCGGGGACAACTTTATTCTAGTAGTTCCTCATTTTCTGAACACTAGACTTCACAGCCTTAGTGAGGCCTTGCAGTGTCAGTTTGAGATAGGTTATGGGTTCAAGACTATTGTTTGGAACTCTGAACACTGTGGCAAGTAAAAACTACTAAGATTTCACTTACTTTATTTGGAAAATTGCTTCAGTAAACTGTTGAGGGAGTAATGTCCCAGTGCAGTTTACTAATTCAGGAGGGTGTTTTTCTTGCTGCCCTTGAGACAACGGGGTAATCTGAACTTATGAGAGTTTCATACATCTATCTACATGTGAAAGGCCAAATACTGTTAGGAATAAGTGTATCTGTTTCAAATCTAGAGCTCAGGGAACCATTCCTTCTGCCAGTGTTGGCTGGAACCCCAGTTCTATTTCTGCTCTATAGAATTGGATTTTCATTTGTGGTCAACACTATTTTCTTCACTCAGAATGTATATTTCCTCACAACATTGAATAATTTTCCTCATAATTGAGTTAGATTAATTAATTTAACTTGAAATTACCTCTAAAATGCATCACTTTGGAAGGACTGGTCATCTTATTATACTACTTTTTTCACTTTTTGTTTTTAGGGCAACTTTCATCCGAGGTTGAAAATCAACCAGTGTCCTGTTTGTAGCCCATTCCTCTAGACATCAAATTTAAATGTAGATAATTATGACTTTCAATTATTTTTGCAGGATAATGTACAGGGCTAGGTCTTGTCAGTTCTGAGTGAGGCTTGTAGTGATAACACAATGTAATCAAATAAATAGGCTTGAAGGCAGTATATTCTTTTTTGTCTCCAGAACAGATATATTGGTGTTTAAAGAAATAATTCTTTCTCTCATTTGTTGGTTGTTTTGTTGGGTTTTTTTCAGACACAGTAACAGGATATATTAGACTTGATATCCAAGATGCCTAAATGTGCTTTTAACTTATATAGTCTTAATTTAAGCACAACTCTCAGTCTGCTTCCAGAATAATTTAGAAATATAATTGCCCAAAGTTTACTGAAATATTGATGAGCTTGAGTGCTCACAAAAGTGCTTTGCTAAAATGCAGCTCAGTGGGAGGTCTTACTGCTGAACACTGACTCATTCATAGACAATTTATATGAGTAAATGTTGAAGTGAACAAATGTTGTGAAGACAGTGCAAAAAAGGGGCTAGGAATCCTGGTAGCTGCTTAGGGACCATGCACTGTGTGCCTACAGTGTCTTCACCTTTTCTTTGGTGGCTGTACATAATGGCAGTCAAAAGCAAGCAATGTTTTGTATTTTTGGACATGATCTTGGCTGAGGCAGCCAAGAAGGCCAAGGGCATCCTGGCCTGTGTCAGCAATACTGTTGCCAGGACAGTGACTGTCGCTCTGTAGTTGCACTGGTGAGGCTGTGCCTCAAGTCCTGTGTCCAGCCCCTCACTACTGGAAAAACACTGAGTTGTGGAGTGTGTCCTGAGGAGGGCAATGGAGTTAGGGAAGGGTCTGGAGCACAGGTCTCATGAGAAGTGGTTGAGGGAGCTGGTGCTGTTTAGCTTGGAGAAAAGGAAGCTCAGGGGGTAAGTTATCAGTCTCTACAACTGGTGTAGCCAGGTGGGGGTCAGCTTCTCTTACAGGGAACGAATGATAGGAAAAGCTGAACTGCTCAGTATAAAAGATAACTGATGGAGGGTACATGAAGAAATAGATGTGATAAAGGATTCAGTCTTATGAGAAATTGAGCTGCAATTTCACCAAGTGAAAAAGGAATAAAGTTTTGGTTCACACTGAGGCAATGTTTTATTTTTGTTTGCTTCTGGGGATGTCAGGTGAGGGATTTCTTCTCTTGCAGAAAACTTGTGACAAAATCAGAATGACCTGTTTAATACTTGTACTGTGGCCTCAAGCCACAAGTCATTGTTTGCATATATAAAACTAAAAACACAAAAAGAGGATCCAGATGATGAAATAAGTGCAATTACTCGGCACACTACAGCGAGTCCTGCCAATTTTTCTCATTGGCAGGAACACAAAATTCCTCACTCAGGACTTCAGCATTATGCTACTCTTTCCCTCTGACTCTGTATTTTCTTCTCTTGCCATGACATTGCTTTTCCCTCTTCTTTTCAGTTTTTGCCTCTTCTCTTCTAATAGTCACATGATACTTACTCTTCTTGTTTGGATATATTAGTGTCAATATCCAACCCTAAACTAGAAATATGTAGAAAACAATTTGTATTGGTCCTGTCCCTGGCCTGCACAGCCTTTATTATTTGCTTGATTTGTTATTATACTTAATAGCATTACTACTTATGTCTGCTAATACAGCACAAAAGCAAAATGAATTGATAGCAATGAGAAGGTTTTAGAGGCAATATTTAAGCAGTAATGACTCCTGAGTCAAACATTTCCTGGCAGCTTTTGACTGGCTGGAAGAGTAAATGGTCTAAGATAAATCCCAGGGCTCTTAACCCAACCCACTATTAGCTGCCAGGAAATGCCTGACTTAGAGACTTAGAAAATTGAATTGCTTTTCTGCATGTTCAAGAGCTAAAAACTGAGTATCAAGTTGCCATAGACTGTTCCCTGCACTTTTATTTTCCTAGGTGTTAATCACCGGAGTAGTTATCAAAATAGAAACTAAAAATAATTCATTTGGAGTCAGTAATGTTATTTGGAGCTGATAATTTACCCTAAAGTGTAAGCCCAGGGAAGTTTTTAGTGCATCACACTAAATCATTATATAAATTTAAGTCATCATAAACATGAATATCCATGAGATCTCAAAAGGTAGATGTCACACTGACTATAGACTACTTTTCATAGCTTTATACATCTTTGTGCTGATGTATACAGGAACAACAAACATTTGAAAAAGAATAAATGTAGTTGCTATCTTCCCACTAATATGCGCAGGAAGTAAAAATTTTTGCATTTCTATTGCTGAATAGATAAGAAAATTTTCTCCAACCCAGGTTTGTTGCTATTATAGATTAAAAATAAAGTTTCTCACAATTTCATGACCTAGAGATTCATATGATTTATTGGATATGGTTTCTCATATTCCAAATGCCTCTGACTTTTCCCCTAAAATGTGTCCTACAGTTTTGTTTCTTTTTGCATTAACTTTAAAACACTGTGCTTCCTTTTCCCACTGGTCCTGCCTCATTCATTTACATCTCCTTGTTCTCTCTTTTGATAGCTGTCCTGGTGTTCTTTGAGACAAAGCTTTAGTTTATTTATAAAAGGGATTTGTTGCAACAAATTATTTCCCAGAGCATTGTGTTTGCAGGGGAACCACAGCTGGACAAGCAGAGAGAAGGAGCTATCACCTGCAAAATGGAAGGCAGTTTGAATAAAGAAGTAGCCCATTTGGAAAATGTTACTCTTTTCCCTGCTGAATGACTGAGCATTGCAATATTTATGCTGTTTTATCGAGAGTACAGGTTGTGCAGTTGCAGCTATTGCCATAGTTTTGCTATTAAAACAAGGACTATACCCACAACAGATCAGCCTTACTGTGAAATTTCATGTGTCCTTCTTTTCTGAATATTATCCAAAGGCTTTATTTTTGTACACACACATTTTTATTCCATTGAGTTCCAAACTTCTTCTTGAGTAAATGTTTTTGTGATTTGTATATCTCCTGCTGACTTAAAGTCCTAGAGCAAACAGAAAGTTAATAAATCAGAGCAAATCCAGGAGGAGTTATATAACTCAGCACATACTTAGATAGGGAAACATAACTCAAGTGAAATGAAGAAGAGGCTGTACACTGTGCATGTTTGCACCTATAAAAGACAAAGAAACAAAGACAAGCCTAGCTACAGCCTTTTTCTACTTGCTTCCCTATCCTTATAACCATATTTAGTAGTAGTAGTAGTATGCAAAGAAATGTCCGTTGACCAAAACCTTATGGAGTCCAAAAATCCTGAAATCCCTTGATACCTGTTAAGGTACAAAATCTACTATATATAAACCCCATGGCCAGTTCTACGCTCGAACATCTGGGAATGTATAGCTTGGTTCATTAGCAATTAACAACAATGCAGATGCTGCTACTCAGTGAACTTTTTGTACAGACATATAATCTGTAAGTCATTTAAGGATGCTACAACTGTCACAGAAAGTTACACTTAATACGTACTTTCCAACATGCCATATTTGTTCTGAAACCCAGTCAGAATTTTAGTTCTTCAGCACCACAGGGTACAGGGTAGAAACTCTTCTGTCACCTCTTTAGTCTCGATACAGATTTGTAAATGTGTCCCAAAAGGTACCATTAACACAGTCAGCACAAATTTTTAAGTGCATCTGTCATGTCTGACAGCCCAAGCTGTTGCAAGTCACAGGAGTTCAACACCAAGGGCAAAACATGGCCCAGAGTCCATCTCTTCTCTGCCCTCGCTTCTTTTGGCCACAATAATGTACTAAATCAAATGCTATAAGAGCACTATTATTAATTTCTCAACATGGGCTCTTTCTCAAGCTGGTAAAGCCATAAGGAAACAATCATCTAGTGTGGTTTTTGTTTTATATTTGAGTTTAATTTACTACTGTGTTGCTAACTATTTTTAGATAAGTGAGGAAAACCACTGATTCCAGATCAAAAAGAATATTTTTGCACACAGACTTTAAATTCAAGTCTTACACAAAATTGTTTCTTTGAACATGATGTTCTTTACTTATTTTGATTAGTATAAAGGGCTGGAACTGAGTCCCACTAATTTGAGTTATCTACTTTTGATTACTGTTGCTTAAATTACAATGACATTTTCTCTAGTTCCAACTCCAAGGACACAAACCTGCTTCTTGCTTGGAATGACAAGTTTGCACGAGAAATCACTAGAACAAAGTGTCAGTGCAAGGTCTGCCTAGTGCAGTGGGTTAATGAACTGGCTTTTTCCCTGGAGATCTCGGGTTTAGTTTCTCTCTGACCTGAGAGTCAGGTGGTGGTTCTAGTGGCTCAAGAGAGTCTTTTTTGCCCTCTTCCCTCTGAAGGCTTTGAGCCAGATGCAAGAATGAACTGGAGTCTTCAAGTTCTTGTTTTTCTTGGTTTCTCGCATGCTTATTATTTCTTGTCTTATAATTCTCTGTGCCTGGCCCAGATGTTCATGGCTGCTCAGACACAGGACGACTCCCTCCGTGATAGGGGGTTGCTTTGCTTTTATACAGATAACTGTGTGTCTATTATTTACAATTTCATACTAATGCCTAGTACCTGTACTAGAAGGGTCATTTCTACTTTGACCCAATCCCCTCAAACTACCTTGTGCCCGTATCACTGCAGAAGATGGATGCCAAGGGAGAACAAGAAGAAGCCAGGGTTCCATCCTATATCCTCCATCTTGTTCCCCAATTCTAAGAACCCAAAACTACAAAATTTTCCACCTGGTGATTAACTACACTACTGTCTGTCACACCTTTGTGAGTTGTAATTCTGTATGGTTTCTTCTGAGCTCTTCCACTGGCTAGCTTCGCTCATTAGAGAACCATAAAATCGTGTTATCTGTAGGTCTGAACCTCAGACTGAAATGTGATTAGGCTGCAAGAAGGAGGCTGGCACTTGCGAAGGAAAGAACTTTATTCCGGGCTTCTGCCCATGTGTGCAGAGATCCCCAGGGCTCCAGGCTTCCCCCTTTTTCCCTAGGGGTGTTCCCCTGGGAGGGGAGAACTCAGAGCCAATAGCAAGGGCAGGGGGGTGTGACTTAGGAAAAAGGGGAATTGGCATGGCCATTTGGGGACAGAAAAGGGAAGTAGCGACAGTCCACAGGGAGTTGTGGATGGGGGGGCGGGGGGGAGGGTTGTAGGGATAAACCATTACAGAAATTTAATAAAAAAATATAACAAAACCATACAGAACTTCAGAAAACTCAAAATGCACCACAACAATTCCTCTCTGTGTTGGAAGTTTTTCTCATAGACTGAAATCAAAGACTGTGTCTTCCTGGCCTCTGTGCCAGGCACTCTCCCTGGACAGACCCTCCTGGACAGATTTCAAACCCTCTTGCTCAGGTTCCAGACACCTCTGCCGAGGTCTGTGACCTTCTAGGGAAACCAAAGGAATGCCCTGGACTCTGACACAGGGGAACAATGTACTTGTAGCTAGTTTTGATCACAAATGGAAGACTTGTAGATCTGAACTGGTCCTTTTTTTCATCTGTGCAATGCAATATCCAACATGGTATTTCTGTAGGGACATTTTGAAATTATTGCAATGATTTTGTTATTATTTGCCTAGTACCAGATTTCTGTCAGCACCTCACAAACAGGCATTAAGCTCACCAGAAGGTGGCAGGTGGTTTCAAGCTGGTGAGGCATTGATGGTCCAAGAGCAGTAGCAAGTCCACAGCATCTCCCTTTTTGTCTTCCTGGTGAAGTCACACATCACACTAATACATAGAACTGTCCTATTTGCACCTGCTGGAAAAAAACTTTACTCCTGATGAAGCTTAGCTAAGATGGAACTGAGCCTGAATGATACCTTTCCTTTGGAAAAAAAAGTCAGCTAAGCACTACACAATTAAAAGGAACTAGGATGATTGCAGAACCTGGAAATATAAATACCTCTCTGACAGCAATGTACTAGCATTTATTAGAAATGCCAGTGATTGCTAATCAAGTGTCTGAGAAATATTTTCACAGATCATTTCCCTATCTGGATAGCTATTCCACAAGCACAAAACAACAACAAAAATTGTTGTTCCATCACTAACAACAATATTTGAGAGTGTAAGGATGGAAATGCCTTGTGGGCAAGAATACATAGCCCATAGTCTCACCCCTGAGATAGGCATATGTGAGGCAAGCCTAAGAAATGGTGTATGTACATGGAATGATCTTTGTCATGAAAGACTTTTTCAGATTCTAATAATATAGGCAGAGAGAGGGAGATGATTACAGACAACAAGTGATTTCAAGACAAACAGTGATTTCAGATATCAAATTATTATCTATCTGCTGTAGACCTCAAAATAAAGGACATTCTTAAGGAGGTTGCATAATTCTAGAGACCATCTCCCTTGTTCTAGGAGGGGAAGGAGGGCTAACTTCACAGAACAAAAGAGGTCAACCAAAGTAAATCCTATTGCTCTCACTAGGTCTGGTGTAGGACTTCCAGAGAAGCTGGCTACATGCGGAATACACATGCCTCCACTTTTTTTACTCCCCTAGCATTCACTTGCTACAGATCCTAGAGGCCAAAAGACTACTCACAACTATAATTTATTATATTGCAAAAATCAAGGCATGCTTCTTGAACTTGTAAAACATAACAAGATGTGCAGAGGTTCTTTGTTTCTTTGCTAGTTTTGCACATGTGTATTAAATCTTTCTTTCTGGTAAGTATATAAGTTGTGACTCAGATATGTTGTATGTGAGGAAGCAAAATGCTAAATGAAAGTCTGCCGAAGGGTAGAGTTTAGAAGTAAAAAGCTAGAATAGAAACACCTTTAAGAGAACCATAGCAGCAAGTTATCATGGAATTGTAGAGTTCTCAATATTTGGTGAAGTTAGGAGGAGCATCAACAAGACTTTTATATTGGACTTTTGGAGGGCAGACTTTGACCTATTCAGGAGGCTTGTCCAGGGAGTTCCTTGGGAAGTAGTTTTTAAAAACAAAGGAGTTCAGGAAAGATGAGCATGCGTCAAAACAGAGATCTCAAGGGCACAGGAACAGAGTGTCCCTATGTGCCAAAAGATGAGTCGGCAAGGCAAATATCCAGCCTGGATGGGCAACGAGGTTTTGAAAGAACTTAGGAACAAAAAAAGGATGTATCATCTCTGGAAGGAGGGTCGGGTCTCTCAGGAAGCATTTAGAGCAGTTGCTAGGGAATGTAGGAAGGAAATTAGGGAGGCCAAAGCTCAATTCAAACTTAATTTGAAAGGCAACTTCTGTAAAGGATAATAAAAAATGTTACAAGTAAGGTAATGGTAAAAGGAAGGATGAGAGCAATCTTTGTTATCTATTAGATGCAAGAGGGAACTTAGTAACTGCAGATGAAGAGAAGGCAGAGGTGCTTAACACCTTTTTTTTACCAACCTGGGCTCCTTCTATGACCGGGTGACCTGCCTGCTGGATGCAGCAAGGGCTGTGGATGTTTTCTATTTGGACTTCAGCAAGGCCTTTGACACTGTCTCCCACAGCACAGTCCTGGCAAAGCAGGCAGCCCGGGGCTTGGACAGGAGCACTCTTTGCTGGGTTAGGAACTGGCTCTCACCAGAGAGTGGTGGTGAATGGTGCTGCACCAGCTGGGGACAGTCACCAGTGATGTTCCTCAGCGGTCTGTGCTGGGGCCAGCTCTGTTCAGTACTTTTATTGATGACATGGATGAGGGTATTGAGTCTTTCATTAGTAAATTTGCAGACAGCACTAAGCTGGGAGCATGTGTTGATCTGTTGGAAGGTAGAAGGGCTCTGCAAAGAGACCTGGAATGGTTGGATGGATGGGCAGAGTCCAATAAGATGAAGTTTAATCAGTCCAAGTGTCAAGTCCTGCACTTTGGCCACAATAATCTCCTGCAGCACTACAGGCTGGGGAGGGTGTGGTTGGACAGTGCCCAGGAGGAAAGGGACCTGGGGGTTCTGGTGACAGCAGCTGAACAGGAGCCAGCAGTGTGCCCTGGTGACCAAGAAAGCCAAGGGGATCCTGGCCTGGATCAGGAATAGTGTAGCCAGCAGGAGCAGGGAGGTCATTCTTCCCCTGTCCTGGGCACTGGTGAGGCCACACCTTGAGTGCTGTGTCCAGTTCTGGGCCCTCAGTTTAGGAAGGACGTTGAGACACTTGAGCGCGTCCAGAGGAGGCAACGAGGCTGGTGAGGGGCTTGGAGCACAAACCCTGTGAGGCACGACTGAGGGAGCTGGGGTTGTTTAGTCTGGAGAAAAGGAGACTCAGAGGTGACCTTATCACTCTCTACAACTTCCTGAAGGGTGGCTGTAGTCACATGGGGGTTGGTCTCCTTCTCCACGCAGCAACTGGCAGAACAAGAGGATATAGACTTAAGCTGCACCAAAGGAAATATAGGTTGGATATTAGAAAAAAGTTTTATACAGAAAAGGTTATAAAGTATCGGGATGGTCTACCTGGGGAGGTGGTGGATTCACCAGCCCTGGATGTGTTTAAAAAAAGACTGTATGTGGCACTCAGTGCCATGGTTTAGTTGAGGTTAAGGTTGAGTTGGACTTGATGATCTTAGAGGTCTCTTCCAACCTAGTCATTCTGTGATTCTGTGATCTTTCTATTCCTAAACCAGCATAAATAGTCAGTTTTCAGATTACACTGGAGAATTATTTTTGGTTTTGTTGAAAGAATAAAGATTGAGCTAAACAAATTTCATCTATTTTCCAAAGTGAAAGGAAATACAATGCCTGGGTTTTAGCATTAATCAATAAACATAACTACGATTTAATACAAATGTTGCTTTTCATTACTTTATGCTGTAACAACTTAAATTTATGAGAAAGCTGACAAAATCAAGAATGAAAGCTCCTGTAAGGCACCAGATATTTAACATGAGTTCTCTTTAGGTTTGTTGCTGCAAAAATCTATGCAAAAGAAAGTTCCCATGTGTGGTATGTTGGAAAGCAGGAGATAACTGACTGTATAAAATTATCTCAATTTCATGGTATTGAAATTTATATTGGAATAGAACTACCTAAAGTCTAATAAAGACCCTAGGGGGTGTGTTGCCTTAATATTTCTATTATTTAAAAGAAATAAGCTTTTAGTAATAGTAAACACTACATAAAAATGAGTGCAAACACAACTTCCAATTCATTATAAAATAAGATGTTCCCCTTTTCTACTGTAATTTCCTCCTACCATTATTTCAAGCAAGATTTTCACTGCAAGTTACATTTCTCATTTACTATTACTGTCCCTTCATTTAAGTATGTATTTGTATCAGTGACAAAAGTAAATTAATGCATATTTTCTCATCTCTTTTTTAAGAAGGGAAATTATGGGCAAGTTTTCTGCATGAAAGTAAATTCTCCATATCTTATCATTTTCTAAAAATATTTACTAGAGTGCAAGTGCAAGACAAATTCAAAGTTCTCGTTGATTTGGATTCTTAATCCTTAGCAATAGAAGATTTATTTCCTGGGGCATGAGTGGAGATCTGCTGTAGAACTGCTTCATCTACTGGAGCTGCAAGTATGAAACATTTCTGAAGGTGAGAGCTTTATAAGTTAAGGCAACCATAGCTAATGTGCTGATAGTATGCAGGTAATTCTGTCAATGTCATTGAAGGACACCCTTGACAGATTTTATACAAAAGCAGTTGTGTTAATTGAAACTGCTTTCCTTTTTTTTCTCTTCTTATCAGTGTGGCAGTCTGGACTTTGTCACCAATGTCCCTTAAAACTGGTCATTCTGTCTTTTGGTCAAGAGTGATTTGTACTAGGATAATTGCCCGTGCAGAGTAAACTAATTTAAACTCGACAGTCTTGGAGCTTTGCATCCAGCTGGTGCCCTTGGACAAGACCCAGGTCTGTGTCTCAGGAGTATTCTGTGGACCCTGACATTTGAATCAGTTTTTGAAAAAAAATTTGTGTTTTAGCTTGTTCTTTCAGACACTAAGGCACAATGACATAAGATTTACTCACTAAGTTTTTCTGAAGTTACGGAACTGCAAATAACCTTGTCTACCAATGGCTTAGTCTGCAGGGTAGATTCAAGTGGAGGACTCATGTCTTATTTCAATAGTGTGCTTAGAGAATTCATTATATTTAGCCACTATTTTAGAGTCAGAGACAGTTTTGTACTTTGTATTTGCCCACAAGTGCAAGAGGACATTTAATGTGATAAACTGGCAGTTGAAAACCTATGAGAACAGTAAGTAATGTGGAAACTGAGGCAAGGAACCAAGCATGAACCTGGGACAGATCTAGAGCAAATTTCAGAATGCACAAATGGTTATGCTTAGCTTAAAATAAACTTCATTGCAAGGGGACAATGGCTAGGGCTAGTCCCCTCTTGAAAATTTTTAGTTAGCTGGCTGAGGAACTGGCTGGCTATGGCTATCTGCCACAGGATAACAAAATATATTTCTTTAAAGATAGCAAAAGAACTATGTATGAATACTGCAAATGAAAATATAGTTGCATATTAAAATTATTAACCTTAACAAAGAGAAAAATGTTTCACAACTAAAAATAAATGCATTGTCTCCATTGTTGCTTGACAGCCCTTCAGGCAGTAACCAGACACTTTGTGGAGATTCCCAGCTGTTGCCAATGAACTCCTCTTGAACTCCTTTGAGATACTTACAAGGACCTGAAAAACAGGACATTTCTAATGTTCCCCTGAAATCTGCTTCAAGTGTGTGTATCACTTACACTGGAAAGCTTGCAGAGTTGAGGAGCTGATCAGCAGACAAAACTGCCCCTATGTGGGCGTGAGTGGTCTGGGAGAGGGTGCCTGTCCTATATGGCAGGGCTGACCAGCCACAGCCAGAGACTAACACCCTGGAGCCCTGCAGAGCACCTATGTCCACCCTGGAGAAGATGAGGGGAGGGAAGCCAACAAGGAGTATCCTGATTTGGATATAGCAAGCTCCAGGTGAAGGAATGTGGGAAACAGGGGCAGTATGCCATACGTCATTTAAACATTTCTATGCACATCTTGAGAGCCAGTGGGATGCTCTGCACCCCCAGTTAATCATTTCTAGATAAATTCTTTAGTGTGTAGAGTAACTATCCCATGTAGACTTAGAAGATCAGGGGACTTGGGTCCATGACTTACCCAGGGCAGCTACACACCACTTGAGTGTTTCAGTACCTACTCCTCCATATGCTAAATTATTTTGCAGTGCAGGTGGAATTCACTAAATTAAATATTGATATCAAAATATCTCTGAGAATAAAGAGCTCCCCCTCTCTAGCTATCCAAATATTGTTGGAGTGCCATAGAGTTCAAAAGCCTTTGCTAGATAGGATGGAGAATATAAAGTGAGAGACATAGTAAAGCAAAATTAAACCCAAGGTGATACATTCAGGATTCAAGCAGAAAACAAAGCTACTGATCAAAAAGCTCCAGCTTCTTCTACACGTCAGAGTCCTTGCAAGGACCTCTCAACACTTCATAAAAGGAATCCTCCACTCACAAATCAACGGAATTTCAAAGACAGAGGGAAAAAAAGTGAATTTTAGAGCAGTCACTGTGAAACAGACTTTGTTTCACCATAAGAGCTCCACAAAGACTGTTGTGCAGAGATGCTGGCAGTCAGGAACTGAGAAGTCCAAGTTCACCACTATATGCTACTGAAGGTAATGCAAAATAGGGAGTTGGTATATTTTCTGTACAGAGCGCTACGACTGATGTACTGTGATCAACAGCACATGAAACGGATGATATAAACCAGATATATGAGTTATGCTCTAATGAATGGGAAATACTGAGACATATTTCAAACTACACAAATTTTCTTTCTATCCTTCAGAGGATGGTTTGAAACTGAGGGTGGTATCTGTTACTGAAACTCTGCACTGAAGGAAGTACAGCATAATTTAGGGCAGCGTTTGCGCCCCAGTAAGAGGAAATTAGATGCTTGAAGCATTGTTTGCTTGTTTGTATGTCAAATATTTTCCTTCTTAGTATTTTCCCTTCAGTTGTAAGATTTGTGTAGAAATTGTGTGGCAATTGTCAGGAACAGTCAATACATATAGACTTCAGTCACCAGAAGTCATTAATACTATCAGGAAAAATCTGTACATATTGAAGGGAACCACTTCTATTTAGATGCATATGTCATTACTAGTCTGAAGTTTAGTAGCTCCCCTGGAGACAGCGCTTGGTCTCTTAGGTTTTGGATTTGTACTGCCAGTGTGAAAACAATTATGTGTCAAGGACCATTAGGTCAATGTAATTTTTGCAATCACAGAGTCTCATGTTATGGTATATCTTGTACCTGCAGAAATCTTTTTGCCTGCAAAGTTTTACCACTGCTGTTATACAGATCTGAAATTTTTTCAGAGATTTTTTAGTACTGAGTTTGTCCAGAGATTTTTTAAGCACTTTAGGAAGTGTGAATTTCATTATTGTACAGTAAGAGAAACTGAGGCATGGGTGAAATAAATAATGTGTCCAGTGATAAGATACAAAGGAGACAAAGAAGATTAGGTAAAGAAAAGAGCCTGCTATAAAAACATTCATATTATGATTTTCTGGCTCACACATCAGTCATGCTGCTCACTGAACCATATATGCAAGTCTTTTATTGCAGGTGTTGTGTGCTACAGGAGATTAAACACAACCCCATAAAATATCTGTGAAAGTTTATCCCGTGGGGTTTTCACTACTGCACACACTAAAAAAACCCGAGATTTGTGATACTGGCTGTTGCAATTAAATGGCTTTAACATAATACTCCATAATAGCTTTATTTCTGGCTCATATCATGTAACTCAGTGAGATTCAAAGACTACACAAGGAAGATACAACCCTCTGCAGGAGCTGAGAAGGGCTACAGGGACTCCATTTGTTTGAAGGAGGAGCGCTACTTCCATGTGACCACCGCTGGAGCACCAGCTGTCTCTGTTCTGTGAAAGGAATCCCAGGAGGAGGGATGTCAGCGCCGCAGGGCGTGGTGGAGCAGTGGTCCGGGTGTTCAGGCGGTTTGTTGGGCAGGATGCAGTGGGAGAGATCTGTTGACCCTCATGCACCAGGAAAGCAGATGATGGGATCCAGGCCGGGGCTCTGGTCCAGCTTTTTTTTGTGCAGGACCTTGCGGCAGGCAGCTGGGGGCCAAACCAAAGTGAAATTACAGGCTGTGTAAACATGCCTGGCTGCAGGAAAGGCTGTGTGAGGGCAGCTTCTAACAGAAACAAGTCCCAAACCTTTCCACTCCTTCGCCTGCTCCTGCAAAGAGGCTGCTCTTTCTATGCCTGGCCCATGTCAATGTTTTAACACGTAACAAATATCACTTAATGCTTGAAGAAACCTTTGAAGATGAAGTTTTTTTCTGAAGTGCTTAAGTGTTATAATTAGTAAGGAAAGTACTGAATTGCTCTGTCAAGACAGCAAAGAAAGGACAATTTTCAAAAAAATTAATCAAATAAGGGGTTTTTGCATGAGCTGTACGTTGATAGTATTGTGGTAAAATTCCATATCACAAGTGAAAGAGAGCTCATACTTTTACACTGATTAAAACTTAGGAGGATTTCATGGCCACATGTTAACTGCAAGATATAAAACTTTTGATTAAAAGGTTTTATTCTCTAAAACTCTAAAGAGACAGAAAACAGCTGAAAAAGCTGCTAAAAAATTTTAAAGAAAGAATCTTGGTAGAGAATACACACAGGTAGGCTATTACTCCTCTTTTCTAAATTAATCCTTGGAGAGCCAGAGTGGCACAGTAAGAAATCTGTAGTTTCACATAATTTTGGTGTGAAGCCCAGCAAAACTTGGCAGATATAAAAATGGATTTGTAGTATTTACATGCAAGTGGTTTGGCATTTTTCCTTGGCTTTTTCAGAGTAACCTAGTTTGATAATGAAACTGTTTGACAAATGGAAATACTTTGCTCAAAATAATCAAGGAAAAAGGTAAAATTATCCCTGAATTTTAATTTCAAATTTTATTTAAATTAAAAAAAAATATTCCTTGCAGCATTTCTCAAAGAGAGCAATAAGATCTTCTGGAGGCAGCAATGTCTTTTTGCGCTGTCTTTTTACAGAACCTTATGAAGTTTTTACATATACATAATTTCTTCTTGTAAGCAGTAATTAAAAATGTAAAGCCTCTCAATCAGAGGAAGGTAGATCTCGGAAAAACCTCATATATAGTCAAAGTCCGATTGAAATTCTGAGAGTACCTGAAGGAGAGAGAAAGCATTTTACTTTAGCTGTAAACTGAAAGTCAGACAGAACTGTTTAATCCACTGTAATATGAACTTCAATCTTTTTTCCTCCTTCTTTCATTTGCACTATTTGTAAAACTTCTAATTTAGAAAGTAATGACAAAGTACTGATATCTCTATTCCTTGTTTGTGTTCAGAGGGCTGCTTGTAGTGTTATGGGAACAAAATACTTTTATTCTTTTCCAATTAGATTATGAAAAGAGCTGGAAGAATGGATCAGATATTTTCTGACCTATTATCAACAGAACAGTCGAGAAACCAATGATCTCAGAATCCTTGTTTCTGGAGAAATATAAAGGACAAACTTTCACTTTCCAATTCCAAGGTCTTTTTGGAGCCAGATATCATGAAATATTTTAATGTTACATGTAAATGGCCCAAACTAAGAGATGCTTCAATAAATAAAACACCCAAGAAATCATGTATTTTATTTCCTTTTCAAAATAGAAAGCTGCTTTAAATTGTTTTCTTTAAAATATGAGCCTAAATTACATCCTAGATTCAGCCTTCTTCTTTCCAAAACCAAGTGATATATAAACATGAATTATTGACACATTTGCATATTGCTTTTTTGGGAGTTTACAGAGTAAGATGAGACAATGTAATTCTTCAACATCTAAAAAATGTGGAAACCTAAGCAGTATCTATTCTTGCTTGTGCATGCTAGAATTTAAAAAGTAACAGTTTGTTATCCATTTAATTACCACTCCCTTCAATTTGTAATCAGGTCTCTAACCAGGAATTTGAAAGAAGAACATGCCAATTCCATTTGTTCTGTCATGCTTAACTACAAGCCACCGCATGCTTGTGAGACAGTGCAAACAACCTGAAACTTCTTATGTGGGCTACACTTTATTTTCACAATTAGAAAAATTAAAAGAAAAATTTTAAAATTATAAAAGTAATTCCTATTCCTATAACCTTTGATTTTACTTCCTAAAAGTAGTAGTGGTATCAAACTTGTTTGGAATACAGATTTTTTTAAAAAAGCACTTCCAAATGAAACTTTATGGTGACTTTTTTATAAGCATATTTTCCTTCTGTGACAATGCAGTCAAAAGAGTTTAAATCAACTCACAACAGAGGTAACACTTTCAAACTCTTCAGGACACAGCAGAGAACACTTGAGAAAGGTAAAATTATTTCTTATTTATTGTTGAGCAGCAGTGGTTTCCATTTGGAAACCTGTATTTGGATAAAATAAATCCTACATCAAAAAGATGATACCAAAACAGAAGCAAACTGAAAACAAGAATTTTCGGCAAATTATTTGTAATTTCAGCTTCTCTAGTTGTTCTTGCAGACAACTGATTTCAGGAGCCAAGTTAAATTTTGCTTCTGTGAAACTGATTTGTGCAAACTATTGTGGTGTTATGGGAATTAGACTCTTCCATTCTTTTTTGAGACATCCAAACAACAGTGGCAACCTAAAACTGTAATAGGTCAAAAAACACATCTATAAAGTAAGCTTTCATTTGAGTAAACAAAATCATCCCAGTCCATCTTGCAACAAAGTGTTTTAAAAACATAAAAATACCTGACTATTGTTCAGTAGCAGGTTAAAACTAAAGGATACCAAGACACCAGAATAAAGCCTGCACCTTATTTGCATTTACCAATGTAATACTTACATGATGCATCAATTAGCTTTAAGGCATCCATAACGTTAACTTTTATTCATGAGCATAGTGCAGGCCTTGGTGATTTCAGCAGAGGTAGAATCTATCTCTTAGCAAATTTGCATAAAGCAGGAAAGCCATAAAATATCATAAAGAAAAAAGAAGCTAATATAGTGAAGATCAAGAAACCACAGGAAATAAAAATCAGCTTTCAAAGCCTTCAATGGACATAACAATTGCAAAGCAATTAGAATTTAGTCAAAGGTGAAAAAAAAATTCCAAAGCAAATTCCAAATTATGAACACAAATAATTGTTAAGGAAAGCTGTGCTAAAGATTAGCAAAAGCTCTCAAACCCTTAAGGTGGAAATTTTTCACATGTCTTGTGGAATATCGTTCCCACTGGAACTTCTTTTCCAAGGCTTTAGGAAGCCTTCAGAATCCATATTTATTCAGCAATAGGGAGATGACTTAGACAGTCTTTTTGACATCAAAACATGCATTTCTGTAAATCACAGTACTCTCAAAGACCCAACAGAGTAACAGCAGTTGAGGGAGAGATACTTAAAGACTCAGTGCAAGACCTTCTTGTCCATCCTGCAGCTGGCCATGCTGCTTCTTGTTCCTTCTGCAGCAGCTGAGACAGTCAGTCCATTCCTCCCGACTTTGCTGCATTGCTGGCTTTGAGGCTGTGTGACAGCTCTCATTGCTTGTCAAAGGCAAGGTGATACCACTTTGCTGGGAACCCATCTGAAAGCTACAAAGTAGGAACTTGACCTGACTTGACAATGTCAGAAGAAAAGACTAAGAGTCTGTCTCAGCCAGAATTCCCTGCTACATTGTGGAGCAGACATCCTCATCATGATTTGGAAAGACAGTAGGTATCTCAGTGTGATCCCTTATCAACAAGTGCATATGCTGGATGGAGCCAAGCCATGCTTTTGGAACAGCCATAACTTCGGCTGGGATCCATTTGGATGAACCATTTCCTCATGCAAGACTTTCCTCACAGGAAGGCTTTACATTACCTTGAGTAAATCTACCATCCCTCATAGAGACTTGTGACTCAGGAAGGGCCAAACCTATGTGGAGCTTCGGAGCTGCTGCAAGCTGGCCTTTTCTCCTGTTTGCAGCACTAATGGTTTCCACCACATTCTCTTCATCTTCAGAAACTGGTTATTCTTTGCACTATCATGGTAAAGTAGTATTCATAATTAGCCATATAGATGTTTTTCCTAACATGATTTTGGGAAATAGGGTTGGAAAAGCTGGAAGTAGGTGGGGGGATTGGGGGAGGTGTGCACAGACACATACATGTGTATAGAGAGAAGGACACACAGTCCAAGCTGCTTCATACAAAACAGGGGAAAAAACCCAGATTTTACTCAAGGCTTGGAATTTGCTGTTTCGGCTTTCATGCTCTGCTCACTTTCTTGCCAAGCTTAAATTAGATCAGAATAAAAAGAATTGCAGAATTTTTTTATGAAGCTGGTGTGAAAAACATGTTTCTATTTCTCAGTTAGGAACAGGGATGATCAATGTATGCCCACTGATGATGGATAGTTCCTCTCATGACTGAAAAAGGACTTTACTGTATATTTATGGCAACTCTCTGCTATGCAGTATTTCATTACTTGCAGGGATTTTTAATGTCAATTTTAATGAGATTAAAAACAAGATCTGGCATAATAAAATATTTATTATTATTATTATTATTATTATTATATTATATATGTCTTTATCACTACATATAATGAATTTTTATTGTCTTTTCAAATATAATTTCTTCTGCTGCTTTTTGTTTGTTGAGTTTTGGTTTTGTTAAGTAAAATAATTTGTGGGTTCTTACTACTCAGTTAACAGCCAGCAGTATATGAACACTTTTCAGCCATATGGATAAAAAAATATGAGAATGAAATCATTTGAGAGTGAAATCTGTACTTGAAAACACTTTATTTAAAAGAAAAGTAAGATCTTGTAGCCAATTTTGGCTTGCTATTGGAAAGCTATTGTATGTGATCTTACAATAAAATACAAGCTACTCTGTTTGGTCACAAAAAACGTGAATTAAAGCTGGAGCTTTCCCTGTGACTTCGTAATATCCTCATTCTAGTTGGTTTGTCAAGTCTCTATCTTCTATTTTCATATTTTTCACGTGTCGCCATTCATCTATGCCCCTAAATTTCACAGCTCGTTTCTGCCATCTTGTGGGAAAACGTGTTGTTACAGCTTCACAAAAAGGTGAAGAAAACTCATAAACACAATTTGTGTTCTGAAGACATTCCTAGTAGTTAGCAGAAATAAATTACTTCTTATCCAAATCAAAAGTCATAAAAATCGTATATTTACCATGAAATAAAAAAAAATTACCATGAAATTAAAACCTGGAAGTACTAATTTCAATAATATCTAAGTATTTGGCAATATCATTAGAACATCTTATTCTCCTTTTGTTTGAAAACTCAAAGGGTGTTACATTAAACATCTAATAACATAATTTCTATAGACATCTAGCACATTCATGTACTTCATAAATTGAAGAAAAGCTGTTTTGACATTTATGAAATGCTTTGATACAAGAAAACTGAAAATGTGCTCAAAAACAATTCTTTTTTTAGGAGAAATTTCTAAAAAACATTTCAATTTTTAACAAACTGCATTTTACCATGTTTGTTGTTGTTTTCAAGAAAGGAACAGCATATGCTAAAAATTGATAAAGGCATTAACACTAACAGAACAAAATTTACAGGTATAATTAGAGGATTTACAAGGGTTTATGCTAATGTATGACATCTTAAAAAGCAGTAGAATTGCAAAAATACATCATCAATATCTTACAAAAATTATCTTCCTTTTTGACACTTCTTCCAAAATTTGCATATTTTTCTGGACCATGCATCTAGAGGAAAGAGAATATCCTCATGTTTTTAACATAAAAAACATAAAGAGGGAAAAAGGGCTATCTGCCTCCTCACTTGATGGAAGTACTACAAAGCAACAGGTTATGGCATGGCATCACTCTGGTTTGTGTGAACAAGAGAGATGTCAGTGCTGGACCTGGAGCTCACTGAGGACTTACAGCAGCTGCAAAAGAGGAGGCAGGTCTCTGCAGCAGGGGATAGGCAGACTGAAAAGTAACTTGTGCCTTCCCTCTGACAACAGCAAGGCTTGATTAGCTTTGCCATCTTAGGTGATTTCACTCTTTCTGTTCAGCTGCTGCGAGGTCTGGGAGTTGGGAGGGACATGGAGACACTTGAAATGTTGCATGTTGCATCGAGAAGGGACTAGATTTTTTGTAGTTCCACCCAAGTTTTTAAATGCGTTCTCTCATTTGGGTAGACATCAAAATGAGCTTTCTGTTAGGTTGAATACTCTTGCAGCTGCTGCTCCAGGCTGATTTGGTACTGCAGAAACATTGATGGCAGTCTAAGGTGTTGCCATGTGAATTATTCCCCATTAAAGGACCAGGCTCAACAATGTTCTCTGTCTGGCTGACTCGCTGAAAATACCTTAAATCCAGGTGACCTGCTGGTTTGAAATGCCTAGGTTTGCTGTTGACTGGCTTTGTCAAAATACCAGGACCTATTGCTTTAATCTTGGGTAGAGCAGATCCTCCACTAATGCAACTTACTCATCCTCAATGTCCAACAAATACAGACGTGTTTATACTGGAAGCAAAAAGAGAGCAAAAGGAAATTGGCCTGTTACCCTGATTACTGTCCCTAAGGCATAAAATCAGCTTTCAGCTGTCTGTGCAACTCTTTGCAAACATGTCCAATTTGCAGAGAGATACCCCTCTCTTCTTTTACTTTGAAGCATATTTAACCCAAAAAATACTCAAATCCATGTGACTGTGGTGCCTTTAGATGATAATGACCTTTAGATGTGAACCTCCTGGAGAGAAAGATTAGCCAATGTAAGATTTCTGTATTTTCTGTCATGAAAACATAGGCAGCAGCACCCAGGAAAATGGTGGACAGACTGTGATGTGAAGACAGTCAGATGTAAGGCATCAATTGGACAAAACAACAGGAAATGTGGGATCCCTCCCATACCTTTGAGTCTTGAATTACATCCTGTAGTATATATTTCCTTTGTTCATGAATGGAGATGAATAGGAATTAGTAGTTCTTAATTGCACAAGATATTTTTAATTATAAACCCCACCTTTTCTACTTTTCAACTGAGATCAAGCTTTTCTGTGTACAGTTAACAGGATGAGGAGAAAAAGAAGGAAATTAATGTGGAAAAAAAATTCAATTTGCTCATCTCTCTTTTTGTATGTTCCATAAATTCCCTTTATAGTAATTTCCTTTCTGGACTGCTGACTATGTATTGATACAATCTGGAAGATCTTCAGGAATGCAGTTATATAGAACTTCGGTTTTTGATAAACTTCCTGGGAAAAGAAAAAAAGAATTTAAAAATCATCATTTATTTGGAAAATTGCCAAACTCTTTTGACTTTATCTGAAAAACAAACAGTGAAAGAAAAAAATAGGAACAGATAATGTCTTTGCTTTGTTCCCTCCAAATTTCTCTTTGAAATTGAATGAAAACCATAAAAGAAGAGAGAATATTGCCTTCTGCTTATCCAAGAGGAAAATGGAGCAGTTTATTTCTACAAATGTTTGCGGCTTTATCATTCACTCACCAGCAGCTGTCATTGTTATGGCACAGCATGTTGGAAGAGACTTCCTAAAAGCCAAATGAGTCAAATAAACAGCAAAGAAGAGAGCCATTTTGCAAAGAACTACCCAAGCCCAGGGAGAAATTTGGGCAAAGGATTAGGTCATGGGTGCGAATGAAATTTCTCAGCTACTGCAGAATGAGAGTTCACTAGTTACTGACAACTGTTTGTTGGGTGGGCTGCATGGTGTGAGACTGGATTATTGCTGTCCCAGTAAACCACCATCACTGGTGTGGCATCACAGATGTGACAATTTGTTGTACTCCTGTACATACATATTCTTGGATGTGTCCCATAACTAAGCCTGCAAGTCAAGATACAGACATTGGAAAAAAGGTGAAAGGAAGTGTGAAAGATTAGACTTGCAAATTTCAAAGTACAAGGTGTCAGTCTAGTCATATTAAAACATCTGCTTAGAACAACTCACACAGTAACTTTAACACATTGTAGAGAGGAATCATGAATATACAATCACAACAAAATAGTTTCAGGTCCTGATTGTCGCCTCTACCAGTTCCAGCAGCATTTCTGTGATGTTGTCTTGTCATTTTGATAGTGATTATACTTTTGTGTGGTATATTGCAGATACTAGACTTCAGTTGTTTACAAATAAAATTGTATCTTACACTTTCACTGTAAGAGTAGAATATTTTAAGTAAGAAAAACACTTCTCCTAATAATACTTCCACCAAACTCATCATGCGTGAGATGCACTCAAGAAAGTCATCCTCTGTCACAATAACTACTCACAGGAAATTATATTTTTAATAATAAATATGTCAGTATATGCTCATCATTCTGTTTTTTGGCATGAAGATTGGAGTATATGAGGGATATATATCTCAGTTTTCAATAATTATTACAGCATAAATATCCTCCCAAGTTCTAGTTATAAAGGATTTTCAGAGATCAGAATGTAGACCGTATTAGCTAATTTAAAGTAAACACAATAAAATAATAGAAAGTCCTTTTTTTTTTCTGCATTTGTTGTCTCTGTGATATCAAATCAGCAATCTTTTACTGGTGATGACATTAGACACAGTTCCATGTACATACAGTATCAGATTTATTCCAGGTATTAAACTTTTAATCAGGGGCTTCAGACATTCTACTAGTAAGGATGTATTGGAGATGGCATGAGTAACTCGTGATAAACACTGCCATAACTAATGCACATAATTCTGGACCACTTACATTTTCAGTGATAACTTTTAGTGACCAAATTTGATATCAGAACTGAGCAATTGGAGTTTTCACATAAGAATTCTAAATGAAACTATTTGATAATTATGTGATAAAAAAAAAATTCAGAGCATTTTCTCTTAGAATTTTTACACTGTTATCCATCAGTATAGCTGAACAGCAACTGTGAAAATAGGCAGAGAGGACAATCAAACCTGACTGAAATGCAAAGTTTTTGAACTTACTCTGAATTCACAGGACCAGCAAAAAATCTGTCCATACAGAATTCACACTGAATGAATCACTTCTACGTTTGTTATTTCTAACAGTTTTTCCTATGTGGTGCAATTTCAATCATACCATTTAATTAATGACAGTCAGAACAAAGCACAAAAGAATACCTATTTCTAGACTTCACTAATAGTTCACTCAACTCCCATTATGAGTAAAATACTTACACCTAAACAAACCTTCTGGTTTGCCAGAAAGTTTAATGCTGATGATCTTATTCAGGTTTATTTGTCTTGGCACTTTTCTGCACATGGTAAAGGCAAAAACTGCAAAACTTGTCATCAGCAGTGTTAATGTTGCTATCAAAAGTACTCCCAAATATCTGTGACAAATAGAAGGGGTGAAAGGGATTAATAAAGTTCTACCTCCCTTTTCTGAGTCAATTGAATAATTCAGAGATACTTTGCAAGCAAAGTATATCCAAATTAAAAGCACAGGTATTAGTAGCTATAATGCACCAAAGGCACACATGCTGTTACTTCTAGCTCCTCTAATTAAAAAGAAAAATGTGTAGAACTACGGAATCACATTGAAGAGAGTCAAAGTACAGCAACAATAGTATGGTTGTCATGGGTGGCACAGGTTTAACAGAAAGTGTCAAGAGGAATTTGCTTACCAAGGAATTCTAATTGCTTGAATACTGATAGTAAAGTACTTCATATTCTTTCAGTGGAAAATGCCTCTGAAGTTACCTCAGATTTTGAAGTGTTTGTTTCTCAAATGTCATATCAGGTACCTTTGCATTTTATTTCAACAGATACAGTAGGGATAATTTTTTTCAGTTAAATATTTTCTTTCAGTAATTTTTTTCCTGTCTGTTGAGGGCTTATTATCACCATCTCTTGGGTCAGTTTGTATAGCTGCTTCTAGCTCCACATGCAGACTCTGCATATAAAATATAAAGACTTTCTAGAGTAAATCAGCTATATAAAGACTCAACACACATAAAAGACAGCTAAGGTTTAATAGGCTAATAATGTCCATTTACTCACCATCCTCAGAAGACCCCTAAAGGCTATTTGGTGAGCTGGGCAGGCATCAGACAGAGAAAAGAATTTGAACCACCAATATCTTCTTCACCAGTAATATCAAAAAAGAAAAGGAAAGGAAATAGCCTACACAATTGAAAGACAACGTATTTCATACCAATGGAAGGAAATGCATTTTTTTAGTGCACAATTACTTTGTGAAACTCCTTGCCAAGAAATGCTCCTGAGGTCAGAAACTTTGCAGCACTAAGAGCACTCAGGGTCATTCTGAACATGACAAGGGAAGCAAACTCTCATCATTTTGTTAAATCAGGTTTGATGAAAATGAGTATTTTTTATGGAGTCTAACATTTGTTTTTTACACTCTTCTGGTGCAGCTGACAGTGCCCAGTTTAAGGAAACTTCCCAGTCTGACCATCCAGGATCCACTCTGGCAGTCATTCTTTCACCACCTGAGCTGGGACTGAGGCCCCTTCCCAGCTGCAGCCCCACATTTCCACAGTCAGAACAGGTTTCCTTACTGGGTGGGCCCCAGTCTCAGGCATCCCAACCATTAAAATAATTTCATCACAGTGCAATAACAAACTAACAGCTCGAGCTGGTGTCTCTGAGGAGGGATCCTGAACAAAGGAACCCCTGGGCATTTATCCCCTCCCCAGTCTGAGCGCGGGAAGGTCTGGGATCGTCGGCTCTGCCGGGTCTGGTGTCCGGTCCAGTCCTGGCTGGGCCGCAGGTCCCTGGGCCCATGTTGTGCTGAGGGTCGGCTCTTCACGGCCTCTTTGCCTGGCTCCAGAGCTCAGCCTGCAGCTCCCACTGCAGCTGCACCCCGAGCTGCCTCAGAGGATGTGTTCCTCAACATCAGGTACAGAAACATGTTACTGAGCTGAATGGATCACCATCACCATGTGCACTCCCATGTTCTGCAGCAGATAAAATATTTTGCTCAGAAAACCTTGATCTAAGACAACAGAAATGTATCTAGACCAAATCTGAACTGATTCCTAACATGTATCCAAACAGCTTTTCTTGTGCTGTTTTAAATTTTTAATCTCAAAAAAGGATTAGCCTATTAGGTATTACAAGCAGGTAAAGTAGGAATTCAAGTGATAAGGACTATATACTTGATTGTTAAATGCTTTTCTAATGGACAAAATACATTAAGATTTTCCTAAAATGATCAAATGTAGTAATCGAAATATGAATTACTGAATATTTACTGAGCATACAACTTCAATTACTGCATGAAAAAAAAAAGATATTGTTACTTCCATTACTCTGAAAAATCAGTCCCACTTTTTTTCCTCAATTCGTGTCAGACTCAGGGATAATCATTCCTTAAGAAGATGCTTCACTGTGATGATATCAAATACCTACTCAAAAATGCACTTCACAAAATGAAGCATCTAGGGCTCATAATCATCTTGGGTATTTCTTGAGCTCTGAAGAAGTTAGTGGAAACATGCTAGATGACATGCAGCATCTCGTTTCTGAATTCCTCTCCCACCTCTTGCTTTCTTGACACATATTCAGGCAAGGAAAGACTGTTAGTTCACCTAGTTTAATCTCCATTGTAATAGAAAGTTACAGCAGGCTTACAGCAACTGCTCCAGCTCCCACCCCTTTCTACAAATGCTACAATCTCATGGCCAAATTTGTTTAAAAAATCCAACTGAATAAAAAAATAGGGAAAGCTGCAGATGGTGGGAGGAGTTACCATGAATGTTCATTATGTGTAAGAGAAGGGCAGTTGCTGGTAAAGAATATAAAGCAGAGGGTGAAAACCAGAGTAAGTTCAAAGCAAAATAAAGCAAGAGAAGCAGAAGACAGAAGGAGAGATCAACTGGCACCAGATAAAGGGTTTCACACTTATATAGCATTATTAATAAAAAGTGTAAAAGTGCCAGATGACTCATACCAAAATGTTTGTCTGTGCAGTCAAAGCAAAAGCTGATCCTCAACAAATATGAAGCATAAAGAAAAACAAGATTTTCAGTGGGCTGAAATAGATGATAGATAGGTCAACAGGTGGTGCAGGCCGAAGTTGCCAAGTGAAGAGGTCAGCTTGAAGCATTTCTCAAGATTGATGCTTGAGCCTGCTGTCAGCAAGGTTTGTGCACAGACTTGCACTTGATAATCCTGTGATCCTCACTGAGGTCACAAGCACTGCAGATGAAGGAAATGGCACTACAACAGTCCATAGGCACTAGGTGCCAAGTGGTCACAGAAAATGCTGCTTAGTGGAGTATAGATTGAAAAAGCTAAACATGTTGGAAACTGAATTTTTAACAAAACAAATTTCAGAGAAATTCCCATAGAGTCCATAGAAGTATTGGCCCTAAGGTTTGAGAGAGGTGGAGGCAAGCTGAAAGGCAGCAGGATGGAAGCTTCTGTCAGGATAGAAGTCTCTGAGCTCTTTAGAGATAAGAATAGCAACATTAGCACTGGTGAGCCCAGAATAAACTGTTCTGGTTCAGCCTCAACTAGAACTAGTTTAAAAGTGAGTGGCAGATGTATTTTAGGCCCTGATCTCTAGTGGTGAAACAAGAAATGATGTTGCAGTTATTAATTCACAGATTGTTCATCTTGTTTACCCTCTAACAAAATAATTGCAGCTTGATTATAACTACAAAAAGATTTTGCTATCCGGTCATATAGCAGAAGTTATTTTTTCCCCAAGGCATTCTCAGAAGACTGATGCTCCACATTTCAACAAAGCAAATCATAGCACACCAAGAGGAAGTACACATCCATCTGATCACAGACTTTTAACTGTTGCAAGCCTATCATATACCTCTAGCTTCCAAGGACTATGTAGTTTTATTCTCACTCATACCAGGGAGATTGATCTAGAGATTATGAACACATTTGGCCAGCTCCTCAGTTGTAATCCATGGAGGTCCACAAATTTATTTTTAGCTGAAAGGACATATATTTTTCTGCTGACAACTTGCCTTCCTTTCACTGAAACAAACAGAGCAAAGCATTCCCCCACACCCAGCGCATACACAGAGGTGCAAAGGCATCTGTATGCATGCTTTAGAGCAACATTACATGAATCTAAGGTACCAAATAATACCCAAGGCTGACACCTAAGAATTATAATTTATTTTCCTTCATAATGGCAATACGTTTGGAAAATATAACTAATACATGTTAAGGAAAAAAAAAAAAAGTGTAAGGTCCTTCCACTGAAACCTTTTCACAATAGATTACCTTCTGTCAACTGCTTAAACTTCGAAAAACTTAGGTACTTTTTCACCTTTTATGTGGATGGAAAAAAAATTTGATGGGGATCTATATCTCATTGCTATTTTTTAGACAGATACTGGTATCACAGCAGTTTTTAGAAAAGATAGGAAAAAAAAGAGCAGACATTTTTAAAACAGAATAAGCTAGAATATAAAATTACCTGGTTAATTGCAAAACAAATTCAAGTAACTAAAATAACATGACAGGAACTGAAGTTGGGAACAATGGGACTGGAGATGTTTTATTTTCCATTAAATACAGCTTTCTAACTGAGACAATGGTATCTGCATGCCAAAGCTGTGACAATGACAGTATGGTGCTGCTATTGGCAAGTGCCTGCAGTACGCAGGCACTTGTTTCTTAGGTTTTGCACTCTCCTCTGTACCTCAGTGAACATTCAGCCTGAGCAGGTCCAGAAATGACAATACTAAGAGAGTGGGTGGGAGATGCCAGGGCAGGGGCATCTAGGCAGCTCTGTCTACTAGTCCATCTGCAGCAGTGTGGACCAGCTGAAATTGCTTCTGTGTGTCCCTGGACACCTCTGCTGTGCAAGAGAACAAGTCAAAGGAGAGAGGATCGGGGAGCAGCAGGACAAAAATTTCTGCCTGGAATCACAGCATATGTATTTTGTGGTTTAGTCCACAGTGGTCAGTTAGAGGGAGAGGGATAGACATCTATTTGCCCTCCCAGTGCTCCTCCTGGAGAGATGCACTTCTGTGTGGTCTGCTAAGGTTGTTTTTTATAACTGCCTTAGTTAAGATGCTAATATTCAAGAGCTACATTTTCAGCTTGGAATCTCCAAGCAGCTGTTCCCTTCTATCACATTTCAGAAAGCCTGCAATGCTTGACTTGGCTGAAGAGCAATGAGCAGGCAAAAAAGTTTCACCCACAGACAAACATAAGTGAGAGTTCAGGGATATAGGCATAGCCTACACATTGCATCATTGCTGGTAAATGATAGAACCACAGAATATACTGAGTTGGAAAGAACCCATAAGGGTCACTGAGTCCAACTCCTAGGTGAATGGCCCATACAGGGATCAAATCCACAACCTTGGCATTATTAGCAGCATGCTTAATCAACTTAATCAGCCAAACCCGACTTATTCAAAGGAGCCATCTGAATATCCTGTTGGAGACACAAAGTCTTGCAGGAGAGCACTTCAGCTAGTAAAAGAATATGGAGGTAAGATGCCAGATTCCACTTCATTAGTTCCTTTCCATGCCAAAACCAGTGCTATTTCCTAAGGTCCACAGATTCAGCACACTCATCTGGGGGTAGGAGGGAAGGACACGTGGTGTACATTCACTACACAATGTTTCAGAAATTTTCTGTTGTACAAATAAAAATCTCTTGTCCATCCAAGTGAATCACATAAAAGATAATATTCATGTTGATTTCAAGTAAGGAAGTGTAAAGCATAAAAATCCTGCTAGTAATGGTCCTTTGTCATTGCTTAACAGCAAAATATATTAAAAATAATAGTACAGGAAAAATAAAAGGTCATATATTTTATGAAAAATAAAACCACAATTACTAACATACACTTCTATCTACTGCTAACTTTAGAAACCTTAAAAATCATAGCACCTCACTAGTCCTCACACATTAGGAAAGTTTGTCAAAATTCTTTGCATTTTGCAAAAACAATTCCACAATTTTTTCCAAATTCACACATGAAATTCAAGGGAAATTTAGAGAGGAGACCAGTACTAATAAGAGACTGTCAGTCAGAGTTTTTAGGAAGTGATTAGGACCCTGGTTGTCTTATAGATCCCTGTGCAGCTTGAGTTATCCATTCGAGTCTGCTAAGCCACTGATTACTCTGATTAAGGAATTCCCATTGACATCTCTGAACAGAGGAAAGATTTCACTGAAAAGGTTTGCTAAATTTTCCTAAAATTTTGAGACTCTCTAATAAACATTTTCAATGTTTCCAGATTTTTTTAATGTGCAGTCTGACACAAGTCTGACTTAAAAAATGCCTGGCTTTCAATAAATATGCTGATAATTCACTTTAAATAAGTTTACTACTGCTAGTTATGAAATGAAGTAACTAGACTTTTTAATATCCTCTAGAAGTCTTGCTCTGCTCCACTGTTCATATAATGGGTATTTGGCACATGGCCTCTCCCTTTATAATAAACAGAGAGATCCTCTATCTCTCAATGCAATGTCAGTTATGAAGTAAAATATGAAGCACCCAGCAACAGAAATGAAAGATTTCATAAACATTTGAGCTTCTACTTTGGGTCATCAGCTGTGGTCTAAGGTTTCAAGAGCAATGCAGGGTTTAATTGAAAAACATAGGAGTGCTGGTAATGGCATTTTTTTGGTTTTGCCTGCACATATATATGCCTACACATATATATGTGTATACTCCAGATGGGAGTAAGGAAAACACAGGAACATTTTTCTCAACGGTATGCAGTGAGCAGATAAATAGCACAAATGGAATCACAATTAATACCAATTAATCATTAAAAAACTCCCACACTTTTGCTGAGAGGGTAGTCAAACAGTTGAGCAGGTTGCTCAGAGAGGTTCTAGAGACTTCATTCCTGAAGATATGCAAATCCTGACTGGTTGTGGTCCTGAGCAACCTGCACTAAGAGACCCTGCTTTGATGGATCAGTTAGATAGTCTCAGAGGTACCAGTCACTTAAATGGTGTAGCTCTGTAAATGAACAACCTTAGATAAAAAAAACCCCAGAGATTAAGGGAAGCAACAACAACAACCAAAAAACCCAAACTAACAAAACCAACAACAAACAAACAAAACCACAGAAGGGAAATATGTATTCTAAGATTAAATTTCATTTAAGGTAAAAAATGCTAATCTAAATGCTTAGATTCCTGTTCTGTCTTGTCTTATCTAAATATGTGGTAGTGCTCATTGTAGGAAGAATATGTGGTGGGGGGAAAGACTACTTAAAAGTGAGAAACCTAGTAGGGAAGAAGGAAACAGAAGATTTCATGGAAGCTAACTATTTAGTAAATGTGAAGCAACAGAAGCTCTCCTGAGCTCTGAACACTGCTCAACACAATGCAGTGCCACAGAGCTCTGAGAATATCTGTGTCCTTCTATAAACAATGTCTTGCCTTGCAAGGGAAGCCTTGCTGTTTTTCTAGGGTTCTGTCATTTGAAAATCTAATATATAGCGCTGTGATGATGGTATCAACAGAATGTGGGTAAAAGAGATGACACGGGATGCACTGTGGATCAATTCTGCAAGCCTGTCTGACAAATACTATGGAAACTGTATAAGACTCCAGGTGTCAAACAGTCTTTATGGGTATCCAAAGCCTGTAACTACAGGGAACTACTTAGATTTTCAGGTTTGTAAAAACGTTTTGCTCTACTGATGTAAGGTAAACAGGTGGCCTGTTTAGGTCTGGTGCACCCTCTGGTCTTTGTCAGCTTTTAAATCACATTGCTTGCTCCAGTGTGAAACTGAGGCCGTACCAAAATAATTATATAGCACTGTTTCCACTGATTTCAGAAATCTAAGTACCTGGCCTGAAGAACCATTCTCTTCATTTCTATCAAACATTCAATTAAATGATTCAAATGTTTTTCAATCAAATACTTTAATATTAATTTCTTTAGAATCCCACCACCACGGAAAATGCCATTGCTCATAGTTCGTTATTTCTTTGGAAATTAGTTGAAGTCACACGGGTATTTAAATTAATAGACTTCATTCTTCACCTGTTGCCTTGGATTCCTTTATCCATGAACTGTATTTTTCTCTTGCTATTCTATGAAACTGACCACACTATTGATAGTGGAAATAATTCTACCACATGTATTAATTTTACTAAACTGAATCAGTGTTTCTGCTGCCCATTATTTCCAAGCAATTTCTCATTGAGACAAACCATGAGGAAACCTCTTCTGTTTCAGATCCTGGCCAAGGAACCAGAGCGATGTGTCTCAATACTCTCTAAGTTTGGCTAACCATCATGGTTCAGTTAATCCTTCTGTTTCATCCTCCAATTCCACCTCACCAAAAGGGTGGGGATAATATGTCTTTTCTGCTGGCCTTGACTGTTGCCTGTGAGGAGGACCTCTGCAACAAGTACCATCTCTCTTGGTAAACACCACAACATGGGCTGTAAGGACTTGAGCAAAATGACTGAGAGGTCATACTGCAGCTGTTTGACTCAGCACAGAGATATGGCCAGTGTTAAACCAAGACAAAGAAAGTCCCTGGAAACCCTTGCCCTAAGTTTTGACTCTTACAACGGGGCTGAACAGGATCATCTGTATACTAACCTGTGCAGGTGGAACTGGTTCAGTGAGGAGATATTTTCACAAATTTTACCCAATGATCAGCCTCTGCAAGGCTCATCCACAGCAGTGACCCCCCTGGCATGAGTAGGCGTTTTAACAATGCTGTGGTATATACAGGTTGCTTGGTCCGGTTCTTGTGTTTGTTTGCAAAAACACAAAAAACCCAAGGGAATTCTAAATCTATCTTTGTTGATGCAATTGTTTAGTTAGAAAATTTGTCTCTGTGAACATATAAATGAACGATAATATTTATTCACTTAGGATTTTTTTTTAAATTGCATTGGTTTTTGAAAGGTAACTACATTATATGGTGTACCCAGCTCCTGTCCCATCCTTACACAAAAGATAATTTTTTTTTCTTCTTTAATTTTGAAAAACATGACAAATCTTGCTTGCTTTGGCAGCATTCTGAAATGTAATCATGTACAGAAATCTAGTATAAACAACAGCATTTTTAATATGAAATACTGTTATTTCATTATTTCTGGTGACTCTTTCAATATGCCAAGACCTATAGGTAAAAGCTTTCCACCCTCACACTGCATTGTAGTCTGGCTGGAACATGTGAAAAGCAAGCATTTCAGTAGAGGAGTTAGGTGACTGTGCAGTCCAAGAACACTTCTCTGTTTATACCAGTTGCAGAATACTGGCAGGTCTTTTCTTTTTCCAGCCTGTAGGGGCGAGCATTTGGAGAATGGTGAGCTTTTTGCCCTATTACAATCTAGTGATAGTCTGATCATCTGTATTTTAGCCACCCTCTGAGCTGGAAATCTTGCCCAGTACATCTTTGAAAATTAAAATTTTCAGTAAAATGCAATGAAAGCTCTATTACACCAGAGGCTTGTGTACAAACATGGAAAACTTGAGTAAGAACAAAAGGAGAGGGAGAAAGAGAGGTGTATAGCACGCTAGTAGAGTCCCAGACAGGGGATGGGGTGTTGTGAAGTACAGTGGAAAGAAGAAATTACACAGTCAAGGAGAAGTCAAATGAAAGTAATTAAATGGGAACTAATGAGCTTAGCCAAAACACCAATGACACAGTCAGAAGGATAGGAAATCAGTGGACATTCACCTCCTGTGAGAAGGAAAAACATGCATGTGCAGAAAACCAAGACAGAGAAACATAAGGGCATGGATGGGAAGTCCTCTATGTACAGTAAGGTAAAGAATAGTCCCTCTGAAAGCATTTGACTAGAACAAGATGAGGAGGGATCAAGGCTGAACAAGGTCATAGGTCTGAATGACAAATGACCCATGCTGCTGACAGTGATGGCCTGAGATATTGTGGTGGTGCATTCCCCCTTAACCCCTTTCCAGGTTGCAGTGTTCTCTAAGAAAATGCTTGTTAGGCCTCATCCTTGAAAATGCCACCTAGGTTCAGCTCTCTCTGAGCTTATCAAAAAACACTTTCCACTTGCAGGAACTTCTAACAAGATTCTGTTTTTCCCATGACCAGCCTTGGAAAATATTTCTCTGGCCAGAATGGCATAGCATTCCTATTCTCACACTTTCAAAGAAAGTACAGATGCAAACTCTGGCCAGGATGAAGCATTGTTATGACTGAAGCCCACCCTCTTGCACCCCTATAAACAGTAGTCCAGAATAGGGCCCATCAGGAGATGCAAAAGCATCTGAAGTGAGTATAATCACTGACCTCTGAGGGGAACTTTTCCACAGGTACCTTATCTTGCACTGAATATGTCTGCATGCATACCCTTTGCGCATTTGCTACAGCAAATCTGGAAGTTACGTTAAGGTATAGTTGTAATTTAGGATAAATGTTGTTAAGTGTTATTTCTGTATTAGATTGTTAAGGTTAAGCTATAAATTAAGGTATAAGTTAAGTTAAGCTTAAATGTTGTTAAGCTTTAGGCTACATTCTTTTTAATTCTTGTTTACACTGTCTTTACACACAGATACACACATACAGCTAGGTAGTTTCAATTAATTTCTGTTTTAATTGCTTGGCTTTTGTTTGGTTTTCTTGTTGCTTGCTTTCTTTATTGGGCCTCAGTTGTCCTTTGTAAGTAGAGTGAATCTTGAATCTTCCCAACAAACCTGTTGTGCTTTGTAGTTTAATATTAAATCTGACTTTTATTCATACCCTTGCAGATAATTTTTTTGAGAGCTTTCAAACACACTTTTTCAGGACAGACATGAAAGTGGTTTTACAGCAGAATGGTTTCAAAAAGTTTGGTTTGGTTTTAACAATGCTAAATGAGTCAAAATTCACAGGGGATTGCAGTAGAGTCAGTTGACACATGGGGTTGGATAGATGATAATGTAAGTTTTAAAGGACCATTGATCCATCAGTGACTGTAAGAGGAGTGAGAACTGAAACAACAATTATATCTCTGCCAAGAGACTACTCCAGGACATTAAAAAAAAAAAAAAAAAAAAAAAAAAAAAAAAAAAAAAAAAAAAAAAGACAAATGTCTGATGTCTGTGGAAAATCAGACAGAACAGGAATACCCAACAAAAAGTATACCAATGGCCAGGTATTTTAATTTTTTGGAACCAACACCAGGTTTTCTTCCTTTATGGGGAGAATATTTGGCAGGCTGCATTATCTGAACTTGCTTAGGAGTAGTAATTATCAATTAAGTAATTTGAGCAAGTAAAATAAATATTCAAATTCCTAGTTTGTTTCTAGGTAGTAAGTTCCTTATCAATATTTATTTCCTCAGATTTCACAGTCACTTGCAGTAATTCACACTCCCCCCAGCTAAACAAAAAATAATAGAAAATACTATTCTAACGATTTTAAACTACCATGTAACTTATTCCCCTCTTTCAGAATTCATTTGCTATACTTTAATTATACTCCTCTACTAAAATGTGTTTCAAAGTACTTCATATGAAGGCTAAACAAAACAACATCCTAAACTTGTGCCATTTATTGTGACAATCTGTCAACTTGTTGTGACAGGCGTAACAGATTGGTAGCAAAAGCTGAGCAGCAAAGACTGGCTGACTGAATTTTTTTTAACAGATGATAGTCTTGCTTGGCTACATTTTTAAGAGTGATCAGAACTAGAAAGACCATTTTCAAAATAATTAAAATTTCTTTAAAGCTGCAATGTAAGCAGTGTTGCAATCCTGGGGAAAGAGGCAAAGCCATAGCTTTATAATCCACACAAGGCCCTAGACAAGACATGAACTTGCTTGCATGAAGGAAATTTGGGATGCAGATTTCTTCCTTATTCAGTACAAAGGTAGCTTTAGTTGGGCCTTGGCTGAAGATGATGCCACTGAGTCACTGTTAAAAACCAATTTCCCAGCCTCTCCTCTGGAAGGCAGTCTGTCAAGACCAAGAAATCAGATCACTGTTCTTAATTACTGTGCTGTGAGGTCTGGGTTTGGAGTCATAGAATCATAGAATATCCTGAGTTGGAAAGGACACACCAGGATTATCAAGTCCAACCTCTGGCCCTGCACAGGGAACCCCAAGAGCCACTGCATGTGCTTGGGAGCACAGTCCAAACACTCCCACTGGACACTTGGATAGGCTAGGAAAAAAAAAAACAATATTAGATACATACTCCGTTGGCAAAAGAAGAGGCACTTCAGGTGTCACTGCACAGCTGAAGTACTCAGACATAAGCCCTGCAAAAAATCCCTATTTTGCTCAAATGTACAGAAACCACAAACTTGGAAACCTCTTGCTGGGAAACAGCAAGTGAGAAGTTTCTGGAAACAGAAACTTGCTAGTGAGTGCTAGTGAGAAGTTTCTGGAAACAAAATTTACAGCCAGCCTCTGGCCGGCTCTGCTCATGACTTCAGCACCATCAAAGACCAAATCCACCAAACATTAGTCCATGACAGGAAGACCTTAGCCAAAACTCAAATACTTCTAAAACAGTCTGGAAATCTGCACACCAGTACAGTCAAAAGCATGCAGAGTGTATTTGAATGACATCAACAATATCCCAGACAACCAGTTTTCCAGAATTCACTATCCACATATTTAACTGCACCAATAATAACCAGAGATTGAAGGAAGGAGATCATAATAGTACTGGAGGTAAAACTCTCTGATCTGCTTTTTGTTTTCAGCCAAACAGATTAAAGTTAGTACAGTTCATAATTAAAAGCCACTATTATAAATTGAAAGTGCACAATACCTCTTAAAATGCTATTGTGCAGTAAACCCCGTATTAGTACATTGTGACAATCATTTAATCAGATGGCAACCTGATGAAGATGGATCAAGTAGTTGTGCAGAGGCTGTTTTGGAACCAGGAAAGATGAGAAGACTTAAGAAAAGGAGATAGACATAAAAATGCATATAAAGATATTCAAGCAATTATGTCTGTTTCCATCCAGTTAGAAGGAAGTGTGAGGATAGAGGAGACATTTTTATCTTGTGCTGTGCAAACATCACACAAGACACTTCAAGAGAAGAAAATTACTTCCAAAAATGCTGTGAAATTTCTCAATTCAAGAAAATGGATTTTCAAGTATCCTATTTTAAGCTTAAAATAAATACAACAGCAAGAAGTCATGAAATGCTATGAAAAGATGCAACGAAAGGATTTAGGGTTTCTCTGGGTGCCTTTTTTTTCCTTTTTTTTTTTTTTTTTTTTTTTTTTTTTTTTTTTTTTTTTTTTTTTTTTTTTCTCGGAGCCCAAAGCCCAGGCAGACAAGGAGAAAGGGGAAATAATTGTCCAACTAGTGTACTTTCTAGTGTACTTTCCAGATTCGGTAGAGAACACCAAAAGCTGTTAAAAGTTGTTGGTGCTCTTCTGTAGCTGAAGACAAGTGTTGGTACTTCTAATGGTGCACAGGGTACCACTGCCTCTTATATCCATTTCCCAGGAAGGCTGAGAGCACCCTCAGTACTTCCACATTGGACACAGCCCTTCTTAGGTCACATCAACAGGTGTCATAAAACTCTTTTTAGTTGCGTTTTTCTCACTAACATGACAAGGAGTCTGGAGTCAAGTATCCAGGAGAGGAAAATTAGAAAACTAAAGTATTTTTGAGATCTCTAAAATGTGCTAAAATGAAACAAATATTCCTAACATTCCCATAAAATGTTTTAATTCAGAAGGAATGGCTTATCTAGAATTGCCTCCACTCTAAATCAGGTCTTTGGAAAACTGTGTCTTTGACTTTAAAATAAATACCTGAAAGACTTTTAGAATACTTTTCCTTTTTATTCCCCTCTTTTTATTATGCCATTCACAAACTCTGTATCAATAAAAATGCTATTCTATAAGATAGTTCACAAAGCCTCTAGAAATAAAATAATTCACTAGTAAATCTGACAGACTTCGCCAGAAAGTCTGTAAGTCTATTTCATTACATCTGATATAATTTTGTACATGTAAATGCTCACTTAAATGACATCCAGTGAAAATTCACAGCAGTAGTTAGTTCACAAAAAAAAAAAAAAATGAGATTCAGCTCTAAAATCATACTGCTGTTCAATACCATTATGAAGTTTTCTGATTCTGTTCTACCTGCTACATTTTTCACAAGACTTACCCTGGAGACATAAAAGCTGCAAGGCTGCCAAAGGAGTTTCCACTTCAGCAGGTCTTCAGAGGACACCTAAATATTGTTTATATGCATAGTAATGTACAGAGTCAGAATCAGACAGAACACATTGGCCAAATACTGTTCCCTATTTTGTCCATGTTTTCTTATTTTCAGTCTCTAGAAAGGATCCTGCTGTGGGGTTCAACTCAAGGCATGAATGATGGTAGTGTGTTTTGAGAATACAGATGGCTGAAAAATTACTTCCTCTATCCTGATTTGTCTCTCTTCTTCTGAAAAAAAGGTAATTTCTTCAGCTCTACAGCATTTCCAGTGTGTAAGATGTATGAAAATAGCATACTTCTTGAGAAACTCTATTAATCAGGGATGTAATCAGGATGGATTATAAATAAAGCTGTCTTTAGAAAAGAAGACTTGAAATTAGATTTTTTTAGTTCCCTAAAAAAAAAAAAAAAGTTTGTGCAAAGCAAATGCCTACAGATATTAGCAAAGTTTAATCTTGAGAGATATCACTTTGAATTCTATTATGAAAAAGAAAATATAAGTAGTTGGGTTATTATTACTCTGACAATTCTCAACTTCACTTTTCATCTTCAGTTTCATAGAATGGCTTGTGTTGAAAAGGACCTTGAAGATCACCTACTCCCAATCCCCCTGACATGGGCAGGGATGGCATTCACTAGATCAGGTTGTTCAGGGCCCCATCCAACCTGGGATCTAGCCATTTTCAGGGATAGCATAGCCACAGCTTCTTTGGGCAACCTGTTACAGTGCCTCACCACTCTCTGAGTAAAGAATTTCTTCCTAATATCTAAACTACACAGCCCTCTTTCAGTTAAAACCATTGCCCCTTGTCCTATTACTATCTGCCCATATGAAAAGTCCCTCTCCCTCCTTTTATGCACAGAGCAAATTTAACATTGCAGAGCAATTAAGCTGTATTTTTGACACATCTATGTACTTCAAAATAAACAAAAAAGGAAAATAAAATTCCTGAGCAGATGGAGCAAAAGTACATTAAGAAGTGAACGAGACAAACTTAAGTTACAGTAAGGAAGAACATGGGTGTCTTGGTTTGAATAGACAGGTATCTGCCAAGGAAGATTGGAGTCTCCCTTGGGATGCAAGCCCCCCCCCCCCTCCCCTTTTTCAAATTATTATAAATTTGCAAGTAAAAGGCTGTCAGGCAAAGATTTTGGGAATAGGTATAGCAGTTCTTTACTAGAGATATTAAAAATACAAATGTTGTAGTTCCAAAGAATAAGCAAACAAACAAACAAGGAATCCCAAAAAAAAAAAAAAAACAACAAACAAACAAACAAAAAAAAACCCCCACAACTAAACAAACAAACTCTGACAGAGTCAGAAATACAACCTGACGCCCTGTTAATCAGGGCGATGGAAACAGTCCAAAGTCAGCCCTCCTGGAGTGGCAGATGTGGCCCTGTTGGAAGCAGAGATGTGGAGCCAGGGATCCCAAGGTGGGTCTGGTCTTCCTTTGGGAGTCCTGTGGGAACACCAGAGTGCCTGGTGATACTTGCAGCTCTTTTTTATTTAGGTGGAAATGGTTGCCCTTGTGCTCTCGAGTAGAGCATTTCACAATAGGAAGATGGAATGTGTCATGCCACTGGTGGTCTTTGATGGTGTGTTAACAAAAGATATTCCCATGGGTGTAGTGGAAGACTCAGCAGAGATAAGAGATAATGCCCCACCCGGTTTTTAACAGCTGGCTTGCTATCAGGGAAGGCAGTTACCCCCTCCCTTCTGGAGTTACAGCAGATAAGAAAAAAACCTTTGGCTATTTCTTTGTTTTGGTCAAGTACCCTTAAGTATCCAACACTTAGTCTCCTTGGTAACTTATAGGGAAAAAATTCTTTGAAGTACAAAAGGAGCAAACCTAACCCCCAACAATAGGAAAACACAGAATTGTCCAGGAAAGTTCATCATTGCAGAGACATTTATTTCTCTGTCCTTTTTAGTCAACCTGAAAGTATGTCAGGGCTGAAACAAATCTGTTCTTGTGACAATTTTCTAGATTCTCCTGTTAGACTACTGCTAAGTGGTACTGGCAGTGTAATATTTTGCGACCTGGAAGAGGAGCAGCACACAATCAGACCAAGGCATGCAGCACAAAAACTAAGGTAACTGGAAGCTGGACTAGTTTGCAGCTCCACCAAATACAGGCAAGTGGAAACAGCTGGTTGCTTGGCTGAGGATCTGGGAGTCGGGGCAGAAGGACAAACCACTGGGGCTGAGCTGATGCACCAGGTTGTTGTGGTTTGAAAGCAAAATGAATGAGAGGCTCCAAGTCAGAGATATAATTTAATAAGAAGAAAGGTAAAAAGGTAAAAATAAAATAAAATAAATGCAATAACACAAAGGATCACTGACAGAGTCAGAATACAACCTGAGCAGGATGGTGGAAGCAGTCCAGGTGAGGTGCTCTTCCTGAAGCACCTCACCTGATCCTGTAGAAAGGTCTGGCAGCCCTGCTCCTCTGGGAATCCAGTGGATAAGTGCCCTTGCACTCCCACATACCAGCTTATATCCAGGTGAGAATGCTTGGCTCCTCCCCCTGGGCAGAGCATCTCACAATAGGATGAGGAGTGTGAAATGGGTCCTTGATGGCCCATTAACAGAGATAACCCCTGGAGGGAGTTACCTGTGACTCATAGGCCAGGCGTTAATGGGCCATTAGCAGAAGACACCCCAAAGGCCATTAGCAGAAGAGGCAGGGGGCTTGGGAAAACACTAGCCCACCTGGTTTCAACAGTTCATGAAGATGGTGATAGAATAAATACTATGTGTACATCCTACACTGCAACCCAGGACATAATCCACCCCTTATTCTATTACCATCTACATCATATCCAAATCAATACATTCTTACAAAGATATGCATACACATAGAGAATAAAATGTTGCACACTGTTCTCACTTAAAATTAAGTCTCCCTGTGGTACACAATGGGTTTCCCCATCTTTCTGCATTACCCACCAAGTGTGACCAGGTCCTTGAGCAAAGACAATCTCACGGATGGGTCTGCCTTTTCCTGAGGCGGGATTAATCCAGTCTTTCCTAAAATGCCTTTCATATGTACTGCAGGAACTTTATCTCCATCCACTGTGTGCAAGGGTTCAGACTGGGCAGGACCACCTCGATTAATAGACCCTCGGGTGTTGACCATCCAGGTAGCTTTGGCTAAGTTCATTTCCCAATTCTTGAAGGTCCCCCCGCCAAGTGCCTTCAGGGCAGTTTTTAGTAGTCCATTGCACCGTTCAACTTTTCCGGCAGCTGGTGCGTGATAAGGAATGTGATATATCCATTCAATACCATGTTCTCTGGCCCAGGTGTTTATAAGGCTGTTTTTGAAATGGGTCCCGTTGTCTGACTCAATTCTCTCAGGGGTGCCGTGTCTCCACAGGACTTGTTTTTCCAGGCCCAGGATGGTGTTCCGGGCAGTGGCATGAGGCACAGGGTAGGTTTCCAGCCATCCAGTGGTGGCTTCCACCATGGTCAGCACTTAGCGCTTTCCTTGGCGGGTTTGGGGAAGGGTGATGTAGTCAATTTGCCAGGCTTCCCCATACCTGTACTTCAGCCATCGTCCACCATACCACAGAGGCTTCACTCGCTTGGCCTGTTTGATTGCAGCGCAGGTCTCACAGTTGTGGATGACCTGGGAGATGCTGTCCATAGTAAGGTCCACCCCTCGGTCACGGGCCCATCGGTATGTCGCATCTCTTCCTTGATGACCAGAGGCATCATGGGCCCAACGAGCTAGGAACAGTTCTCCCTTGTGCTGCCAGTCCAGATCCACCTGTGATACTTTCACCTTGGCAGCTTTGTCCACCTGCTCGTTGTTGCGATGCTCCTCATTAGCCTGGCACTTGGGTACGTGCGTGTCCACATGTCGAACTTTCAGGGTCAGTCTCTCTACTTGGGCAGCGATGTCCTGCCAAATGTCAGCAGCCCAGATGGGTTTTCCTCTGCGCTGCCAGTTGGCCTTTTTCCAGTGATTCAGCCATCCCCACAATGATTTATTAAAAAACTATGGATATTGATCTAATACCAATATCCAACTATGACAGACAAAGACTCTCTAACAGTTTAAAGTTAGAAAGTGTATGTTTATTACGACACCGGGCAGCGTGCGGGATAGCTCCCAGAAACACACGCGCAATTTACAGATCATCACAGGGTCTTTTATGTACAGGAGTATTGAATATACAAACTACAAGTGCATATTCGTAACTCTGGTACCTCCCATTCCCCGCTTCGTATGGTAATTAGCCCAAAAAGCCATCAAGCATGCGTAGTTTGTTCTTTGAAATGGGTCAGTGGTCTTTTTTATAGGGTGGGGTCCCAAAATGATGAAGTAAGATGGGTCTTCCTCCCTTGACTTTTTAACCTTTAGTGTTCATGACAGCTAAATCCTGTTTTTTTCAGGACTGTTTGATTTATGATTGTATTGTATTCATGGGGTCTATTGATTATTCAGGATGCAAAAGCCTAGTTTGACAGCTTCCCTTATTTATCAGTTCCTTCTAAGATTTATCAGTTCCTTCAGTCTGGCTTCTGTTAGCAAAAGGGAAGTCCTAGCTACATTATCTCAGCACTATCTATTTTGACTACAGTCTTTAATTCTTCTAAATCAATGCCTAAACAGAGCATTAGCTACCATCCATGAGTCAGTGTAGAGATAGAGCCTCGGCCATTTCTCTGGCCAGTTTGTTATAACTTCCAGAATCCCAGGGCGATTTGGGTTTCCAATATGGGCGCGCTGTGTGATGAGAGCAATCCATTTGCTCCATGTGGTGTCAGTGGCGAGATGTGTGGAGGGAACCTTTCCCTTAAACATCCACCCCAGCACTGGTAATCAGGGTGCCAGAAGCAGCTATGTTTCGGTGCCAATCACTTCTGAGGCAGCTTGAACTCCTTCATAGGTGGCCAAGATCTCCTTCTCTGTGGGAGTGTAGTTGGCTTCGGAGCCTCTGTAACTTAGGCTCCAGAATCCCAATGGTCGGCCTCGAGTCTCCCCAGGCACCTTCTGCCACAGGCTCCAGGACAGACCGTTGTTCCCGGCTGCAGAGTAAAGCACATTCCTCACATCTGGTCCCGTCCTGACTGGGCCAAGGGCTACTGCGTGAGCAATCTCTTGTTTGATCTGAACAAAGGCTTGTTGCTGTTCAGGGCCCCAGTGGAAATCGTTCTTCTTGCGGGTAACCAGATAGAGAGGGCTCACAATATGACTGTACTCAGGAATGTGCATCCTCCAGAAGCCTATGGCACCTAGGAAAGCTTGTGTTTCCTTCTTGTTGGTAGGTGGGGACATGGCAGTGATCTTGTTTATTATTTCTGTGGGGATTTGGCGACGTGCATCTTGCCACTTGACTCCCAGGAACTGGATTTCTTGAGCTGGTCCCTTAACCTTACTTTGTTTAATGGCAAAACCAGCTTTCAACAGAATTTGGATAATCTTCTCTCCCTTCTTAAAGACTTCCCCTGGGGCGTTTCCCCATACAATGGTGTCGTCGATGTACTGCAGATGGTCCGGAGCCTCACCTTTCTCCAGTGCAGCCTGGATCAGCCCATGGCAGATGGTGGGGCTGTGTTTCCACCCCTGGGACAGTCGGTTCCAGGTGTACTGCACGCCCCTCCAAGTGAAAGAAAACTGGGGCCTGCACTGTGCTGCCAAAGGAATGGAGAAGAAGGCATTGGCAATGTCAATGGTCGCATACCACTTTGCTGCCTTGGACTCCAGCTCATATTGAAGCTCTAACATGTCTGGTACGGCAGCACTCAGTGGTGGCGTGACTTCATTCAGAGCACGGTAATCCACCGTCAGTCTCCATTCTCCACTGGACTTACGCACAGGCCATATTGGGCTGTTGAAAGGTGACTGAGTCTTACTGACCACCCCTTGGCTCTCCAGTATACGAATCATCTCATGTATAGGAATCACAGAGCCTCTGTCAGTGCGGTATTGGCGGCGGTGTACTGTTGTTGTGGCAGTTGGTACCTGTTGTTCTTCAACTCGCAGCAGTCCCACAGCAGAGGGGTCATCTGAGAGACCAGGCAAAGTATTCAACTGTCTGATGCTTTCTTTCTCAACTGCGGCTATACCAAAAGCCCAGCGATATCCTTTCGGGTCTTTGAAATATTCATTCCTGAGATAGTCTATGCTGAGAATGCATGGGGCCTCTGGACCAGTTGCGATGGGGTGTTTTTGCCACTCGATCCCAGTTAAACTCAGTAAGCAGTAAGTGGCAGCTTTGCTTGGGTCAGTGCAAAGCTTTGCTGCGGTGCAGAGCTGCAAGTTTCTGATCAGGCAGCACTTGCCCTTTGTGGCTGAAGATGCTGAGGGCAGGAGTCCTGCCACGACCTGGCTCTTCAGCCCGTCCACGTGCATTGGATTTTCCCATCCACTGGTGGGAAATGGGATCTGAACTTTCACAGGCAGGCATCATTTTGGTGCCATTCTGACAGGCACTGTGAACTTCCCTTGGTGTCAGATAAGCGGTAGCATGATGTCCTTTAGTGCTGCTGGTGTGCAAGTGAGCCCCTTTGTGCACAGTGTCTGTGCAGGCTGCCTGTTGTCAGGGCAGAGAGGCGGTCGGTCCCAAGGTGCAGTTCCCAGCCTCGTGGGCTACGGAGGAGCCACCGTTGCTTGCGGGGACCTGCCCCTCTCCACACCCCATCTGGGTAGCTACAGTCACTGCTTCCACTAGAGCCTTAACCTTGACACATGGCCCCAGTTTGCTGAGAAGAATGCTGGGCAGCTCTGCATGGCAGAGACAAGGTCTGTCTCTGAAGGGCTGGAATGCAGTTCCTATTGGCTGCTCTCTAAGGCCTGAAATCCTGAAGGGAAGCCAGTTGACCACAGCTAAGCAGGGAAATGTTTCCTGTTTCTGATCAGACACTTACAGGGCAAGCCAAGGGTTAGTTGGTTACTCACATCAACACCCCCACACACCAGCTTTTGCCTTCAGGTGAGCTGTCTCCGCTTGCTGCTTCTTGCAGCTGTCAGGAGCCAACTTCCCTGCTGCTTACTGCTTGTTTGTGCTTTTTCCCTGTCCGTTCCCTGCAGGCCCCAGCAGGAGGGCTTCTTGCCAGTCAGGACTCCTCGGCCCAGGGAGGAGATGCAGAGCAGCAGCTGAGCATGGATAGAGAGTGCAGAGCCCGGGAGTTCAGGTGTGTGCTAAGCTTTCTCGCTGTCTCTGGGCAGGGGCAGGCATTGCTGGGCTTTAGGAGCTGCCCGTCCAGATGCCGTAGCTGACTCCAAGTGCTTGGAGCTGAGGACTGGGCTTTCCTGGGGTCCCTGCCAGCCTAAACCGTGTTTGATTATTGGATTGGAAATCTGTACCCATCTGCTCCCCAAGCGATAGCTTGCAGGCTCTTGTTTCACTAGTGAATGCAAGAGTAGTTGTGAGACTGCTCATCTGGACTTTCCAAGCCCATCATAGCCAAAGACAAGTTTTGCAAGTCCGCTGTCCGCTCTATCAGAGAGGAGCAGAAGACCTGGCAGGCAGGAAGCTGTTAAGCTTTCTAGAAGTACCTGAGCTTTCTGGAAATGTTTTGTGGCTTCTGGAAGCTTGTTTTACTTTCTCACTGGTATAGAGTATGGACTCTTCCACCTGCACGAATGACAGAGACGGGCTGGTCTAGGGAGGGAATTCCGGCATTCTCTTGAAGTACAACTAGAGGGCTGTTGGAAGCCCCTGAGACTGCCCGATGTGGGACATTGCGTCCTGGTTTTGCAAGGAGACTGTTGCTACTAAAGGCTTGTTTGTCTGTCGTAGATGGAAGCAGTCGGCTGCGCTTGGGAGAAGGAGCCACTCCCCACTAGAAACAGCGTTGGAAATGTCAGCAGAGAGAGGAGAGGAATCGCAGCCTCTGAGGGCTCTGCTGAAGGAAGAGGTTCCTCTGGCAGTGCCAAAGGTACGCTCCCCTTATTCCCAGGCAGCACCTGTGGGAGAGGGAAGTGCCCCTAGCAAGACCTGCCTGAACGCTGGTTCTGGCAGCAAGCTAAGACCAAGACTGTGCTGCTGCTGCTGTTGTTGTTGTTTTTGTTCCTCTTGAAAAATGGTGTCCCGCTTGCTTCCAGGTTTGCCGCCTGCAGCGGCCAGCCCGCAGGGGTCTGGAGAGGCTGCTCCAGGAGTTCTCTCGCCAAGGGCACACGCTGTCCCGGGTGTGCAGAGAGAAGGCGGCGCTGGCACAAGAGAAGGCTGCCCTGGCAGCCCAACTGGCAGCCGCGGAGCAGGACCTACGAGGCCTTTCAAAGCAGCTGGTAGAGGCCAGGTAAAGGCAGGGAGGAGACCCTGGGCGGGACATTATTGAAGGTCTGTAATTACAAAGGTGGTAAGCGTTACGTCAGGATTTATTGCCTCCTGTGTGTGCTCTCCAGATGTCTCTCAGACAGAGAAGTGAAGAGACATGGGAAAAAAGGATGCTGTCACCTGAATGTTATGTTTCTGACAGCTGAAGCTCTCAAAGCTATTTTGGGCATCTGCTTGGGACCCTCTGCACACTCCTGTGACTAGTGCAACTTGGCACTGAATTGAGTATCAGGGAAACCGTGCAGATGTTTGCTGTAACCAGATATTTCCATCTGGTTTTAGTTTCTCCTTCAGTGCGCCTGAACATCAGTCTTTCCTTTCCAAGACGTTTGACACAGTATTTTCAGAAGTCAAGGCTTTTACGTGTGAATGTTGTGAGTAGGGCAGTGACGCTTTGGGTGAAAGCCGGAGGGTCGTGATGAAAATCCTGAGACCCTTCTGAGCTAACTCTGGTGAAGTGTGGTGCAGGACCTTGAGTTGCTTACAGACAGCAGCAGCAGCAGAAGCAGCAGCAGAAGGGAAAGGTCTCAACAGTGTCTGAGGATTCTTGCTGAGCACTGATGCTTGCTCACTTCTCCACTCACCTCTGTAACCTGTCAAAGTCCCTTTATCTGGTCCCTTTTCAAAGAGTGTCATAACACTTGGGCACTGCTGTTTGCCAAAATTAAAGGTAGCAAACTTCCTTGTTCAAGAACTTCCAGTAATTTAAATGGCAGGATACCTGTCCCTCCTCCAAGATAGTTCTCATTCAGATCAAAACCTGGTTCTGGTTTCCTACTCATGCTGCTAGCAGCCGGAGCTTTCATCTATCGTTCGGTGCGTTCCCTCAGTCCCTTGTACTTCCAGAGAGCGTCTGGAAAACAAAGTGCCTCTAGGGTACACTGCGGATGGCATTAAACATTGACAAGTCAGCCAGAAGAACACTGTGTTGTTGTGTCGCCCTGCAGAGTGACTTGGAAGGGCTGATGAGCTCAGGGCCGTGAGCAGAGTCTGGGCTTTTGCTCATTGGCAGAGACTTTGTGGGCACAACCACCCGTGTGGGGTACGTCAGGGAACAGCAATTTGAGCTTTGGCTGCAGAGATCAAACTCAGCTGGGGTTTTCTGTGCCGGGCTAGGTCATGAGGAGAGGCTCCCCAGTCACCTGGAGGGTCTTGCTTTGCTATTTTCAGTGGTCAAACTGGTCTTGCTTTACCTGAGTTTCCACGCAAGCCATTTTTTTTACTCAGGTGTAGGGATCTGAAGGCACATCTTCCTGGAAAAAGTGCCCGTGGGTGCCAGGAACAATTTCTCTTCATCTTCACAACTTGTAGGTCAGAGAAGGAGAGCTTGCAAGGCAGCCTGCAGGAGACTCAGCAGCGCGTGTCCGAGCTGGAGATCACCAGGAGCCATCTGGAAGGCCAAGTTCGCACAGCCACGCAGGCCAAGGAAGTGATGCTCGGTGAGAGCCTCGTGTGCTTTGTTTCTGGCGATCGCCCTGCCTAGTGCAGTTGTGCTCTAAAGCCAGCTCTGCCTGCAGGGCTTTGGGGGCATGAAGGAGCTGGGGGCAGGTCCATCCTTGCCTGAAACTGAAAGGGTTTAAGGTCAGTAGAGTGCTCTGCCTGTGTAGTCTCTGACTGTTGCCGTTTGTCATGTTTGCAGAGCATGTGAGGGGCCTTCGTCGTGAGCTGCTGGCTGTAAGATCTCTCAGCACACAGCAGCGTGAAGAAATGGCCCAACAGCTCCGCCAGACAGAAGAGCAGTACATCAAGGCTCTCAGACTCTGGCAGTGTGCTCAGGAAGAGGAAAAAAGGAAGCTCCAGGAAAAATTTGTAAGAAACAATACGCGCCTGAAGTTTTTAGGCAAGCTTGGTGGGCTGGCTTAGCAGAACAGCAGCCTGAGTATGTGACACGGCTGCAAGCATCTGCTGTAGGCTACACGTTGCTGGGCCAGGCAGCAGAGGGCTTCAAGGGTTCGTACTTGAAGGCCTGCAAAGAGCCAGAGCACGGTGCTGGGACAGTACATGCAGCCACAGATTCAGGATGGGCATAAACCAAGTTTCCCGGGACGTTGGGTGGTTGCCACCCAAAGCGTGGCAGCAGAGGGGCAGGACCTTCCCCACAGCCTGGTGCCATGCAGCAAGCAGACTGCTGCTGACCTTGCTGCCAACTGCAGTCCCAGCCAACGGGGTTCCTTGCATTCTGTGCTGCCACAGTGGACAGAGGTCTTCCCTTTGGGCTTGAAGCACCTGCCACAGGCCCCGTGTTGCTGGTATTTAGGCTGGTAGCCTGTCTTGTGACGAGGGCATTGGGGCACTTGCCTCCTCCTCGTCGTGCAGCTCCCACCTGCAGCTTTTCCTTGATCAAAAGGCAGAGGAACTTTGAGAGGAGAGCCTCTGAGAACAGGCACAAATCATGAGGAGAGAGGGGCCAGGACACAGGCAGCCATCAGAGCAGGGAAGGAAGGTGGTATCTCCTTTCCTTCCACCTCGTGAGCCTCCTTCTAAGTTTCTGGTTAGGACAGGAGTGCTGGAGGGCACAAAGCCACTACTGTGCACTCTTCAGGTGGGGGATTTTTGGAGGGATAAAGCTTCCAACTTTTTTTCTTTGGAGAGCATAGCTGGGATTTTATGTGGATGTGTCTCTTCCCCTGATCAGGAGAGAGAGCTGGAACAACAGCGTCTGGGTGCATAGGAGCAGCTGGAGCAGCAGGCAATCTTCCTGGCACAGGTACACAGGGAGCAGGAGAAAAGGCTGCTGGAGATGAAGCAGGAAGTTGCATCACCACAAGCATGCAGGCTGAATGAGAAGAGATAGGAAGCAGAGGCCGTCAAGAGGCAAAGAGTGTTTGTGAAAAGAGAGTCTGTGTGTTGCAATGGACTCCTTCTCTGGGCACTGTCTGTCTGGGTGGGATTGTGTCTCAGCTGGTCCTGGCAAACACGAGAACGAGAACAAAAGGCTTCTGGAAAGTGTGAGCACGTCAATCTTGGTTGTCACACAAGTGGTGTGTGGAAAGTTTGAAGCTGTCTTCTCTTCATCTGTGTGCAGCTCGAGCATCAGAAGGCTGCTGTCCTAGGCAAGGTGCGCCGGCTGCAGGGAAAGCTAATCCAAAGCCGGCGGCAGATACAGCAGCTGAGGCAGGAGCTGAATGAGGAGCGGGAGAATGGGCAGGTGAGCCTGATGAGCCAGGAAGCAGAGGGAAGGGCAGGAATGAGGACTGTCAGTCTCAGGAAAGGGAAAGCAAAGGCTACTGCAGGCCGTGGAAGCACAGAGGCAGATGCTGGTAAGATTTTTCTTAACAAAATATCTAGGACAAGCTGCAGGAAGCTCTGAGGAAGATGAAGGCAATGGAGGAGAGGCACAAAGAAGAAATGGAAAGGATGCACCAGATGCAGCTGCAGTACAGGCTGGCTGAACAAAAGCAGGTGAGTGAAAGAGCAGTAGGCATTGCCGTTGTGCAACAAGTGGTCTCCCCTCTTCTCACCTTTCCCCTGCAGAGCAGCAGGTGGATGGGGGCAATGCCTCTGACTGCCGTGCTCTGTGGTCTCCACGGCAGCTGGTCACAAGGGCACTTACTGGGCCGCTGAATCTGAGCTGCCGGCCTGGGCAGCAGGGCCAGTGCCTTGGCCGGCAGGCCGGCATTCCTCTGAATGTACTTCTGCTGGCCACAAAGTGCTCGCTTTGTTTTTTGAGGGGTTTGTTCAGGTGAACGTGGTGACCCACGCAGATTCTGAACAAGTTGTCCCTGTGCATGGTGAATGCAGTCCTCAGAAGAGGGTGAAATTTAAAGTTGCTCGTTCCCTTTCACAGTCTCTAATACGGCTGGCTGTGACAAGCTCTTGTCTCTGACTGCTTGTTTGGGTTTGACTTGAGGTGGAAGAGTTGACAGCTCAGCTTGCAGCCTAAGACAAGTGTTGTTCCTAAGGGCTTGCCTTTGAAACGGACCATCGCTGCCAGCCACCTTTCTGACACAAACAAATTTCTTGTCCCAGATGGACGCAGGCTCTGCCGCCGCCGCCGCTGCAGCAGCAGCAGCATCAGCATCCTCCAAAGAAGCCTCCACTCCGCAGCCAGAAAACCGGAGCACAAGCAGCTCGTCCTGCTCAAGACAGGAGACCGAGAACGTGTGCCTGGAGCTCCTGAGTACGTCCTGTGGATTTCCTGTGTGATGGGGCAGTGTGTTATAGTATGTGTGCCTCAGCACGAGCTGTACCACATCTTCCTCCTCACTTTGGTGTCAGACAGACATTCTGGACTCCCTATGGAAGCCATTGTTGTGCTTGGAAGCAGCCAGGGAGCTCTTGGGGCATTCCGTTTGCCTATGAGGGCAGCTGGGAGTGGGTGGGCTTTGTCTCAGTTTCCTTGTGCAGTAAAGGCAAAAAGCAGGAATTGTTTCCCGAGCAGCAGCAGGCTGCCGCCTAGCAAATGACCCGGTGAACGTGTGTGTGCGCTAGTCTGGCCAAAGCGATCAGAACAGCTGGCCTCCTGGATTCCCTTTAGAGTCTACACATTTGGTTAGCCCAACATCCTTGAAAAGAACATCAGACACGTCTTGAAAAGACACATCTCTGTGGCACGGTCAGATAAAACTGCCCTGCAGGCAGTTCTCAGGAGGAAGCCTGCAGCCCCTCTGCTGCGTGTTCCTCCGGTACGGGGCACTTTGTCACGGCTGACGGCCAGCCAGTAAATGCTCTTGGAATCCTAAGCATTGGCCTCCATCCCTGCATGGATCATACTCGAGGAAAGCACACCAAGGCCTTGGTGACTCTGCAATACAATGAACTGAGTTGCTTCTTGCAAGGGCTGGCAATAGCTGGCGGTGCAATGCCGTCAGAGAACAACCAGCCAGGTACAGAACAGAGCCCAGCTTCTTCAGTGTCTGCCCTCAAGTGCTGGCACAACGGGTGGATTGACCTACTCCTCCGTGGGTCTGAACTCAAGGACAACCATGTTCCGTCTTGAGTGGTGCCAACAGCCTGTAATGGGGCCCGCTCTGGCTCTGGCCTCTTCACAGTGGTTGTCAGTGGCCATTTCTGGGCTTTGCCAAGCCTTTTTGTCATACCTGCCCTGCTGCTGATGGCTGCTGTGACTGCAGAGGCTGGAGCTTTCCTCAGCTGGGAGGTTTCAGCTGCCGCCCTGTTGCTGCAGCTTTGCCTGGACTCATGAAAGGATCAGCATCTCATTTGGGCAGCTGAGTCTGTGTCACAGCAGCGCCTGAGGAGCGTTGCTGTCCTTGTTACCCGTCTCGGCCGTGCCCATTTGGGAAGACGGGGCGTGTGGGCGCTGTTCAAGAGGCCGAGTCCAGCGTTGGTGACTGCTGCACGCCAGGCTGAAGTCAAGGAGTTGTGGCTCTTCCCTAAACGGGAAACGGGCAAAGCCGTCTTCAGAACTTAGCCTGCTCGTATAGGAAGAGGGCCCTAATCCTTACAGCCATTGCTCTTGGTGATAGCATCAGCTGCTGTTCTCTAAAAATGGCAAGGCACTCTTTAGGCAAACCGCTGAGAGAGAGGTAAGGTGCCTTCCTTCCCCTCAAATTCACTGTGCAATATTCTCTCCACTCTGCATAAAGCAGCTGTGGATAAAACTTCACCCCAGATCCCAGGGTGCATTTCAGCTTTGGAAGTAGGAAACCTTGTGTTGAATCTCACAAGGGAGTATTTATTCCCAAGAAAATGAACGGTGATGATTTTTCAGCCCTCCGTCCCCTTTTGTAGATGACAACCGCTTGCCTTGGTGCCTGTTCCTTTCTGATCTCTGTCTGCTCCGATTCTGTTTCTCCCTGGGTTTAGTTTCCTCTCAAGGTAACCCGGCAAAGGAGTGCGGAGAAACAGACTCTGTGCAGGCCACGTGTGCTACAGAGCTGCCTGTCTTGCTGGGGCTGCTGTTGTTGTTGTTCTTGTTGATGTTTACTGTTAGCCAAGCAACTGTAAATTGCTCAGAGCCCCAGAGAGTGGAGCTGAGATTCAGAGCTGCTGGGAGTCAGTATCTCTCTTTTGAAGTTTGCTTCTTGCATTTTGTTTCTTTCAAGGGAGAGTTGTGACCGTGGGACATCCAGAGCAGAAATACACTGGATGGAAAGCTATTGGCTGTGGGTGAGTGCAGCCACACTTACTTCTGCAGAACTACGGGCCAGGTATTTTGGTGGTGCAATATCAAGTGGGAAGTCAGGCAAGCTGCAAGCATCCTCAGACCCTGGCTTTAGATTGTCCCTGTCTCAGCACTGATCACAAGGCATCATCAAAGATAAGTGGAGGCTGACAATATCCTGCCAGCCTCAAGGAGCAGCACCTGGAAGCCCTCCTGTCCCTCAAACATGAGGCACCAGTTTGCTTCTTTTCCTAGAAGACATGGTTTTGTATGGGTCAAAGTAATACGACCACACTAATGAAGGAAGAAGAACCTGAAAGAGCAGCTTCCCACCTGATAGCTGTCAGATAACAGCTATTTTCTTTCCAATATCTTGCTGAAAGCAATAGTCAGTGGTCTGGACCATAAGAAAGGCTGTGTGGTGTTCCCTGAGTTTGGCAGATAGAATCAAGAGAGCGGTGAGAAGGCCCAACACGACTGTGTGTTTCAATGCCTGGAAGGGCCTGCACAGACAAAGAAAGGAAAAGGTGAAGGAAACTCCCACATCCATCATCTAGTGTGTACATCTGAGATTTGTACCAGCCCTTTTTCTTTCTGTTGGGCACAGTTTTTCTCTTGGACACGCTGCACGGCAGAGGGCCGCTGGGCTGCCGTGCCGTTGGCTGAAGAGTAGATGAACCCTGGTGTTTGAGAGATGCTTCAGGCAGCAGAGAGCTCCTGCCTGGGCTGCCTTTTGCTTCTCAGCACTTCTCAGAGCTTCTCTGTTCTCGCCGCTGTTCTGTTTCTAGGGGTTACGGAACTGTTTATAAGGCCTTCGATGCTGCCACAGGACGAGCGGTAAGTGCCAACAGCCCATGAAGATTTTGCAGCTCTTGAGCGCTTTCCCTTGTGATGTGCTCCGCAGCCAGAGCTTTGAGATCTGCGCCTGTCTTTGCTGCAAAGGTTGTCCCACAGAAGCAGCCTGCCTAGAGGGAGGCAGCAAAATGCATCTTGGACAGATTTTGTCCTTCCTACGTAGCTGAATGAATGCAAGGATGGCAGTGGTGTCTTTCTGAGAAGGACACACTTGCCTTGAACCTTCAGGCTGAACATGCATAGATCAGCTGATGGCAACAGCCCTCATTCCTCTTAAGCCCCGGTTCAGACACAGATGGGTATTCCCATTGTTTACCATGACCTCGTTCGCTTTGAAAATATAATAGCTCTTGGGGGCTGAAAGTTCAGAGTCCTGAATTCTCATTTCTGGCTCTCAGCAAATACTACTCCATCTTCCTGAGAGTTCCTTATCCACCTGCAGTGCCGTGCTCAGGAACTGCACTCGGATGGAGGTCTACGAGGTGTCCGAAAGCCCTAAACCCCACTTATAACCTGGGGTGTGTATCCGTAGTGCACCACAGAAAGGATTCTTCATTTTCAAACCCACTCCAAGTGGTATAATTACAAGTCTAAACCATGTTCGAGAACTTTCTGCAGAGAGGCAAAATCCAAGCAGAAGAAGCTGGGATGCACTAGGATTGTAACTTTACTTGGAGTCGCCTTGGAGTTCTTTTTTAGGACAGCATTTTCTCTGTAATGTATGTGTGTATTTACCTTGGTGCACAATCAAGAATGGCAGCAGTTTCTGGAATGCTGGTCAAAGCCCCTAGAAATGCAAATGTATTTTCTGCAGTTTCAATCTCTTTTCACACAGCATTGGTTTTGGCTTGCAAAACGTGCGTAAATGATAATAATAGTGATGAACAAAGTCTATTTGAGAAGTCTGCGGGTGCAGAGAGTGTTGTTAGTGCTTTGGGCCTGATGGTTTACAGTCCCTTCTTACCGAGGCATCCAGGCCCACAAGCGCACGAAGTAAGAGGCTCTTGTAATGGCTGCTCCTAACAGCTTTCAATGTCATTGCAGGTGGCAATAAAGCACCTTGATCTCCAGCAACAGGGCTGCAAGCAAGTCTTAAAAGAAGTAGTGGTCATGAGGAACTTTAAGAACACCAATATTGTCACCTACCTAGAAAGGTAAGTAGTTCTGGTATTTTTCTGGGCATGTTTGTTTGCATACTTGCAAGGCCAAGGTTTAAAAGCTGTTTCTTCACTGGCAGGAAACTGATCTTTCTATTGACATCAACCCACTCCTCTACGATGCATGGGAGGAGATAGCATGTTGTCCCCATGAATGCTTTCTGGCATAAAGAGCTTGAAGATTGTTCTCAGAAACCTGGCTCTCTTACTAAGCCAGCAGCCTGTATGTTCACTCGCTGCATGTTCTTCTGCTGATTTTGGGGCTTGGATTTTTGCAAGTGTCGGGGGAGGAGTGCTGAGAAAGCATCACAGCAATGATTTCCCTTGCGCTGTTCCCACCCTTTTCCATTGTTTTGCCTGCCAAGAGACTAGGCTAGGAGACATGTCATTTGCCGGGTTTGAAATCGGTTTTCCTGTTTGGGACTTTATGCAAGGTTTTCCAAAGGGTTACTGCCGCTCTGCACATCCACCTGCCCTGGGTAATCTGTTAAAACTGCGTCTCCTTGTTGCTGGAGCTAATGGTGCCATTTGTGTATGAAGATGATGAAGCAGCTGCTGGGATGTGTCTGCTTCCAGATTTGTCTTTGCCCTCATAAAACTGCCTTTTTCCCCTGCTTGCCACGTGAGCGATGTGCCTTCCCCATTCAGACGGCGCAGATTGCAAGCCCTGGATAGCCTAGGCGGAGCGTGTCTTCCTTTTCTTCCGTCTTTGTTTACCAGTGCCCTGGAAGCAAGACTCAGCTGTAGGCTTTTCTCCTGTGGGGCAATTTAGCTGTGCACGTTCAGCTCCACGCTCCTGTTTTCCTCTTCCAGCTACCTTGTCCGTGAGGCTGTTCTGCTGGTGTTGGAATACATGGATGGGGGCTCTTTAACCCACATTTTCAAAAAGAAAAGGATGGCTGTAGGACACATAGCAACTGTCTGTCGCGAGGTAAGGGATGCTGCTGGTGTTGGAATACATGGACGGGGGCTCTTTAACTCATGTTTTCACCAAGAAAAGGATGGCTGTAAGACAGATGGCAATCGTCTGTCGCGAGGTAAGGGATCCTGCTTGTGCTTGGGAAGGTTTGGACAGGCTTGTCCTTTGAAAGCACAGCTAAGAGAGAGCTTCCATGTTCACAGCTTTCTTTCTGTGCTGCTCTTATGCTTCAGAGAAGAAAAGGCATCTGCACTGAAATGCCTACCAGTGGTCCCTGTCCTTACTCTAGTCTGTTCTCTACTCTCATCTCCTGCTGCCAAACCCTGTCTTCTTTTCATTTTTATTTTCTGTTCTGCGCTTTGCCTCTCCAAGCCTTTGCCTGGAACCTTTCTGCATTGCCTTCTCTGCCCGTAAGCACAAAGGTCACGGTGTCCAAGTTTGTTTTAAACCAACGGCAAAGCCAAAGAGAGACTCATGTCTCACAGGTCTCAGCTTCAAGGGATGGCATGGCGCCCACCACGGTGCTTGCTGCTGAAAACTGACAAATGAGCTACTTCCAAGCCTGCTGTCCAGGCAGCCATAGAGCCCTTGTCCTCCAGCCTCCTGCCCGACAGCGATCCCCTTGGTACCTGAGGGAGGGACTTCTCCTCTTTTGGAAAGCCCTGGTTTGTCCTTGGGATGGGGAGAGCGCATCTGCTGCAGCAGTGGTCATTCTGACTGGCTTTGCAGGGGACAGTCTCCTGCAACGACTGATGTTTCCCCCTCAGAAACAAATACGCCTGCCCTTGGAAGGATCCTGCTCTCCTGGGGTTGCAGCAGCAGCTGGTCCCCTTGCCAGCACTCACTTTTCCTGTAAGAACTGTGAATATTCATGAGCGGTTTCCTTTTGCGCGTGATGAAATCTGATCGGGGTAACTTTTGGCCTCCTGTTTCTTTCTTCTTCTCTCAGTGTCTGCAAGGCCTGGCTTTCCTTCATGCCAACCAGGTGGTCCACAGAGACATCAAAAGTGACAACATCCTTCTGGGCCGGGATGGTGCCGTCAAGCTGGGTGAGTGTTCTTGGTCAGGCGCAGCGCCCCGGGGAGCCGGGCCGGGGCTGCTTTTGGGTGGCTGCCAGGTGCCCAGCAGTGGTGCTGGCGAGAGCGCACGGAGCGCTCCTGCAGGCTCAGAGCCCAGCGGTAAGGTGCTGAGTGGTCTAGGAGGGAACACGGTGTCAAGAGTAACTTTGGTTTGTGTGTGCTCCTTCCAAAGGGAGAGAGTTACAGTGTAAACCTTCATGTGAATGAGGAAAAGCCAAGGTGTGGATTGTGGCAGGTTTGTTTAGTGGACAATTCCCAGTTTTCTTGGCGGCAGCCCTGAGGAAAGAGAGCACAGCTACTTTTCCAGCGAGGTTCAGCCCTGCATTCTGAGACTTTGAGTGAGGAACTCTTTTCCTTGGTTTCCTACTTGAGGCGGTGTTTGTTTTCTTCCTCAGCTGATTTTGGCCTCTGTGGTTGGCTCGGCCCTAAGGAGGGGAGACGGAGGTCGATGGTCGGGACCACTTGGTGGATGGCACCCGAGGTCGTGCGAAGACATCCGTACGGCCCCAAAGTGGACACCTGGTCCCTTGGCATTGTGGGAATAGAAATGGCCAAAGGAGAGCCTCCTTACTTTTGTGAAACAGAAGACACAGTAAGGTGCAAATATGCTCTGATACCAGAGTCCTTCTGATCCATCTCCATTGGACAAAATCCCATTCCCACAGATTGGATGAGTTCCCAGAAGGCCCACTCCTAAGAATGTCCCTGGGGCTCACATAAGGTGTCAAGGCAAGGCCTCTTGCAGGTTGGAATAGCTGGGGCTGCACTGGGGCCTTTTTTCTTTTGGGAGAGCAGGCTCATCTCTAACCATCTGCGAGGCAAGAAATGGCTACTGCAGACGGGAGCTTAAAATATGGGGTCTAGGCGAGCACTTAAGGAAATGGAAGAACCAGGAAGGGCCTCATGTTTCCTTTTCCTTCAGGCCATGTATCTGATAGCCACGCAAGGGGCACCAGATCTGTACAAGCTCGGGCTACCCTCCGGCTTGTGTGACTTTCTGGACTGGTGCCTGCAGATGGATGTGGACAGGCGAGGCTCTGCCAAGGAACTTCTGCAGGTACGATGCAAAGTGGCCGCAGGCCCAACAGCCCTTCCCTGTCAGGGTTTGCTCCTTGCCCAGACTCCAGGGTATCGGACAGGCCCCCCTGTAGTAATCTCCCCGCCCTGGGTGCTTTCCCAATGAAAACCAAGTCGGATCCAAGACTGGTTGAGGTTAGAAAGGACCGATGAAGGTCATCTAGTCCAAACCCCCTGCCACTGACAAGGCCATCTTCAAGTAGATCAGGTTCCTCAGAGCCCCATCCAACCTGACCTTGAATGTTGCTGGGAGGTGGGGCACCTCCCAGCTCTCTGGGCAGCCTGTGCCAGTGTTTCAGCAGTCCCCTGGAAAAGGGTTTCTGCCTTAGAGCCCGTCTGAATCAACTCTCTTTTAGCTTAAAACCGTTCCCCCTTGTCCTCTTGCAACTGGCCCTGCTAACAGACGTGTCCCCGTCTTTCTTCTAAGCCCCTTCAAATATTGAAAGGTGTCCTTGGGGCTTGCCTTTCTCCAGGCTAAACAAGCCCAAATCTCACAGCCAGTCCTCAGAGGAGAGTTCCCAACTTCAGGTCATTTCTGAGGTGCCCTTTTGCCCTCGGCTGGTGTATTCAGGTTTCCCTGGTAGCCGTGGAGCTGAAGTATTGCAGTGCTGGGGACGGAGGCCTGCAGCGCGGCTTGAAGAACAGTGAAAGCAGTCCCTGCCAAGCCGTTCTAGACTGGTCTGTGGGAAAGCCGGGGCTGTGGGGTGCTAACTGTGGGCCTCACAGGGGACCCAGCTTGTCCCTCCTGCCCCACACTTAGAGGTTTCTGCCAGCCAAACAGGGACAGCTGAGCAGGATTTGTGCCAGCCCCACGTGCTGCCTGGCCCGGTCAAGTAGATGAGAACCGCTGCGGCTTTGCTGCCAGGTTTTGTGGCAGACAGGCAGCTGGTGCCCAGGCCACTTCCTTGGCCGTCCCTGCTGCGAAGGAATAGGGCAGGCAGCACAGGAAGGACAGGGCATGCCAAGGAAGACACTGCTCCCACTACAAGCCCCAGCTGAGTTCATCTGCGCTCTGCTGCTTGTGTCTGTGTGTTTCTGGGCACTAGAGGAATCCGGCTTGACCCTGTTAGAAGCACGATTTGGAAAAGAGCGGTTTCCTTTTTCCTTTGTCGCTTTACATTTGGTTTCTTTTCTTTCTCCTTCTCTTCGGACAGCATCCGTTTCTCAAGTTAGCGGAGCCCCTCGTCAGCCTCTTCTGACAGCCGGATTGCTGTCATCCCTGCACCAAAGTAATGCAGGCAGCAGAGGAGGTGACAAGGACCACTGCAGCCCTTTGAGAAAAGAGCCTCTGAGAACAGGCAGAAATCCTGAGGAGAGAGAGGGCGAAACAGGCAGCCATCAGAGTGGGAAAGGAAGGTGGCATCTTCTTTTCTCCCACCTGCTGATCCTCCTCCTAAATTTGTGCTTAGGACAGCCTTGCTGGAGGGCGCAAAGTCGCTACGAATGCACACTTTTCAGGTGGGGTGTTGTTCAAGGCACAAAGCTTCTACTGTTTATTCCAGTGTGGGAAGCCCAGAGGAGTGTCTCGGAAGGAGGGAGGCCCCACAGGAAGCCACCCGCAGAGCCAGGCTAGAGCTGTGGGCGAGGGCTGGCCGTCAGTCTGCTAAGGAGGTGCCTGAAGCTGCTCAGTGCATCCTGTGCATTCTTTGTCCGCTCGAGCAGTGTATTATAGTGTGTGCGCCTCAGTATGAGCTGTACCATGCCTTCCTCCTCACTTTGCTGTCAGACAGACATTTCTGGACTCCCCGCAGAAGCCATTGTTGTGCTTGGAAGCTTGGAAGCAGCCAGGGAGCACTCTGGGGCTTTCTTTTTGCCTATGAGGGCACTGGGAGTGGGTGGGCTGGGAGTGGGTGAAGTCTCAGCTTCCCTGTGTGGTAAAGGCAAAAGCGGGAGCTGTTTCCCAAGCAGCAGCAGGCTGCCGCCTAGCAAATGACCCAGTGAACGTGTGTGTGCGCTAGTCTGGCCAAAGTGATCAGAACAGTTGGCTTCCTGGATTCCCTTTGGACTCCTGACTTGTCTCCACTCATTGGAGACAAAATGCTTCAGGGAAATCGACTGGCTGTGGGGCTGCTTTCATGCTGGTGTTGTCTTCAGTTTTACTTCTGCTATTCCTTTGACAGATCACATGGGCCCCCTCCATGTCAATCTCCGCTCTAGCTGCTTTTCAAAGGAAAAGAAAGGAAACTTGCAGTGAAGCAATCGAGGAAGCAGAGGGGATGACCAGGAGCACTTCAGAATTTCTTTCTCCATTGGCAGCTCAGAGCTGGACTCAGAATAAAAATCCTAGAAACCCCTAAGCCTCTTGGAAGATTCCCTTCCTTGTCACCCAGGGAATACGGCTCTGCGTTTATTTCTGAATTGTCCCATCTTTCTTTGAAGATGGAAAGTCTTTCCTGTGGGCCTTCTGGCATGGTTTGGAATCGGGAACCGTCTCCTTCCTTTATCAACTCCAACCTACACTGCCTTTGGAATACCTCCCACTGGCCCTGTTTTGCCCGGCCGTGGACTTCTGGATGAGGAAGAAAGTGCAAATGCATTCCCAGGCAAAAGGCAATGAAGAGCAGCGCGGCCAAAACGTCCTGTGGAGATAGGGGCTTTCGGCCATGCACACAGAGGCTTTTGGTTCTGTAGTGGTTCTGCTCCGCTAATTCAAGTCATTGCACCATTTATGTGGAGGTTTCATGCTTGCTGAATTTTGTTTGCCACCTGGGAGATAGGATTTTTGTAGAAAAAGGCAAAGCAGGTTTTAACTTAAGTTAAACAGATTTTATTAATATACACTAAGAGAAGTAATGGCAAAGGGAAAAAACAACCACAAATGAATTTTGAAACACACCCTTTGTCCCACTGCAAACTCTTTATTTTCTACAGTGTAAGGAGGCAAAAAGACACCTGCATGTTTCTGCAGACCCTACAATCACTGGGGGAAAAAAAAGGATGCCTGCATTTGTCCACAGATTTTACAACATCAGACGACAAAAAGGACTCATTTTGACAGGGCACAGACTGTCCCACATCAGCAGAAAACCCCCTTGCAGTCCATAACCCATAGCTCAAAGGATTCAAAAGTAACTCCAAACAGGCGCCAGGCACACATCCCAAGTACTTTGGCCACCAACGCTTCTGACTAAAACTAGTTCCCTAAATTGGAAATCCTGTCATTCCTGCCTGTTTAGTTCATGCCTAACATCAACCAACACACTGTAGGGCTTGCTGAAGGAAGAAGGATACCTTAGTGGGAAAAAACAGCTGAGTAATGAACTGCTCATATGTGTTTGCATGGCACTGGACAACGTGTGTGTTGTCAGTATGGCAGGGACACGTCCTCTGCACGGGGCAGCGCCCATGTCCTGGGCATGGCAGGGGGTGCCCTTGAAGCGTCCCTCACAGTGTGAGTGCACCCATCGGCAAACTTGACCGTTCTCTCCGCTTCCACCAGTTCCCAAGTCAGCCCTTCTCTTGGAAATGTCCTCTGTCCAACACTGAGCTCCTGGTGCCTTTGCAAAAACCCACAGCCTTCAGCTGGTGGGAGACCTGCAAGCTCAGATTCCCCCATGGACGTGGCTTTGAAACCATTTCATTCTAGAGCTCCCCATAACGTGCCACAGGAAGGAGCAAACAGGTGCCAGTCTCACGGGTAACAGGAGAAGGCAGCAGGCCAACAACAGGAGTTTAGCCCATAGCTAGAGGAAGCAGAGGAATTTGCAAGGCAGGTGAGCACTTGTGATGGCAGAGGCGTGCTGAGCTGTCTGCTCTTGGCTTGCTGCTGAAACCCCGAACTCTTGTGCTCTTGAGAACAACATTTGTGCCTAAATCCCACCGGAATCAGCATTTCTTAGAGGAATTTCCACTTGCTGAGGAATGGCTTACAGTGCTCATCTTTTTGGCAATGAACCCAGGCCATGTTTTAGAAAGGAGGGACCTAAGTGAGTCTTTGGAGTTTCCTGGAAGGAACAAAGCCCTGTGATAACAAGCAGCATTCTCTGGCTGCTCTCAGGGGAAAAATCCCAACAAGCTGAAGACATCTGGATAAAGGGGTGGATACAGTTTTGAGCTACATTGGCCTGCAATGGTAAAGTCCTGGATGTGGAGGTGAAAGGGCACCTATGTTATAAACGAGGCTTGGACTCGGATGAAAAAAAAAAGAAAAAAAAAAAAAAGGCACTTGTTTATTTTAACTGTAACTGACCCCTGGGAGCGGAAACCCAGGATAAGCCCAGGTTCGTCTCAGCAAGCCAGAAATCCAAAAACTGCAACACCAGGACAGGGTACTCCTCCAGACCCTCAGAGTTCTGAAGAAGAACGTCCCCCACACGCTGACAGTCCCTTATATCCTCTTTGGTTCCTCCTGATTGGTGCATTTTGGATCCTCTTCCAGATTGGTTAGTTGCCAGGCCTCTGATTGGTCTTTAACAAGAGTCACTCCTGACCAATCGTTTCCCAAGGGCGTCGAGTGATTGGTCTGTCATGTCCACCAATCATGGTTCAGAGTGATGTAACCTGTGTGAACCAGATCTTTTCCCCCTTTCCTCGTTACATAACACTTTACACCAGTACAGTGTTGCAGCAACTCACAACCTTTGCATCAAGCAAACTTCTCTACAGAAACCCCTCTTGAAACATTTTATAACAATTCCCCCGTCTATAGCTTTGAAACAGA